>NC_030682.2:5975106-6322904 GCF_000004195.4 Xenopus tropicalis
GAGAACAGTAATGATTTAATATCATTTTAAATGACAACCATTTCTGCTCTGTGTTTTTATCAGAAAACATAATGCCCCAATCTATGCCCTGAAGCGCTGCCCTTAAGGAGCTAAAATTTGCCTTCCTAAAATTCATTGTCTTTGTTGCCCCCGTGTAAATTTGTTTCCTGCACCAAACATCAAATGAAATAACATTATGGTCACTATTACCCAGGGGTTCAACCACTTGCACATTTGCTATACACTCTGGGCCATTAGAGATCACTAGATCCAGTATAGCAGGTTCCTGGTTGGCTCCTCAACAACTTGTGACATAAAGTTGTCATGCAGCAAGTTAATAAACTTGTTCCCAGTTACTGTCCTGGCAGTACTATTGCCCCAGTCAATATCAGGGTAATTCAAATCCCCCATTATTATCACTTGCCCCAAACTAGCAGCCTTTTCTATTTGCAACAGTAGCTGGGCCTCCTCCTCTTCGCTTACATTAGGGGGTCTATAGCATACCCCTACAATTAGTTTGGTAGATTCTTTACTATCTGTGAGAAGCTCAACCCATAAGGATTCAGCTCCCTCTGTTCCCCCATCACTTCCTCCCTAATATTTGCTTTTAATTCCTGCTTAATGAACAGACACACTCCTCCTCCTTTTCTATTGCCCCTGTCCCTCCGAAACAATGTATACCCCCCAATATTAACTGCCCAGTCATGTGACTCATTCAACCAAGTTTCAGCAACACCAATCACTTCATATTTCTGCTCCAACGCCAGTACCTCCAGCTCTCCCATGGTACCAGCCCGTTCCCTCACATACCCAGTGCCAGTACCTCCAGCTCTCCCATGGTACCAGCCCGTTCCCTCACATACCCAGTGCCAGTACCCCCAGCTCTCCCATGGTACCAGCCCGTTCCCTCACATACCCAGTGCCAGTACCTCCAGCTCTCCCACGGTACCGGCCCGTTCCCTCAGATACCCAGTGCCAGTACCTCCAGCTCTCCCACGGTACCGGCCCGTTCCCTCAGATACCCAGTGCCAGTACCTCCAGCTCTCCCATGGTACCAGTCAGACTCCTTGCATTAGTAACATACATTTACTCCTGGTACCGGCCCGTTCCCTCAGATACCCAGTGCCAGTACCCCCAGCTCCCCCATGGTACCGCCCCGTTCCCTCAGATACCCAGTGCCAGTACCCCCAGCTCTCCCATGGTACCAGTCAGACTCCTTGCATTAGTAACATACATTTACTCCTGGTACCGGCCCGTTCCCTCAGATACCCAGTGCCAGTACCCCCAGCTCTCCCATGGTACCAGTCAGACTCCTTGCATTAGTAACATACATTTACTCCTGGTACCGGCCCGTTCCCTCAGATACCCAGTGCCAGTACCCCCAGCTCTCCCATGGTACCAGTCAGACTCCTTGCATTAGTAACATACATTTACTCCTGGTACCGGCCCGTTCCCTCAGATACCCAGTGCCAGTACCCCCAGCTCTCCCATTTTACCAGTCAGACTCCTTGCATTAGTAACATACATTTACTCCTGGTACTAGCCCGTTCCCTCAGATACCCAGTGCCAGTACCCCCAGCTCTCCCACGGTACCAGTCACACTCCTTGCATTAGTAACATACATTTACTCCTGGTACTAGCCCGTTCCCTCAGATACCCAGTGCCAGTACCCCCAGCTCTCCCATTTTACCAGTCAGACTCCTTGCATTAGTAACATACATTTACTCCTGGTACTAGCCCATTCCCTCAGATACCCAGTGCCAGTACCCCCAGCTCTCCCACGGTACCAGTCACACTCCTTGCATTAGTAACGTACATTTACTCCTGGTACCAGTGTGAGCATGTCATGTAAACAACTTATGCCCCTCCCTGCCATTATCAGTACCCCTAGCAAGTCTCCTCCCCCATTTTCCCTTACTATTCCCACTACCCCATCTATCCTGTCTCCCACAGAATTTCCCTCTGCACCCTCCCCCCCACCCCTAGTTTAAAATCTCCCCCAACCCGCTAGCCATCTTTTCCCCCAAAGCAGCTGCCCCATCATTGAGGTGCAGCCCATCCCTGGCAAAGAGCCTGTAGCCGATTGAGAAATCAGCCCAGTTCTGGAGAAACCCAAAGCCCTCCTCCCTGCACCAATCTCTCAGCCGGGCATTAATCTCCCTAAGCTCCCGCTGCCTTAACGTTGCTCGTGGCACAGGTAATATCTCTGAGAAAATTACCTTGGAAGTCCTCCCCCTCAACTTCGCACCTAGCTTTTTAAAATCGTTCTTGAGGACTTCCCCCCCTCCTCTAACTTTGCCATTGGTACCTATGTGTACCAAGACCGCCGGGTCTTCCCCAGCCCCTCCCAACAATTTGTCTCATTCCACCACATGCCGAACCCTAGCACCAGGCAAGCAACACACAGTTCGGCATGTAGGGTCTTTGCGACAAATTCCCCTATCCACCTTTCTACTGACTGAATCCCCTACAACTATAGCCTGCCTTCCCTTCCTAGCACTATTCCCCCCACCTGTATTAGAGGTGCTGTCCCCCCCAGGGGGCTCTGAGAGTCAGCCTGCTCCATACCTGCCAGCTCAGAGCTGCCCCCCAGCATCTTCACCTAAAGCGGCAAATCTGTTGGTTTGTACAAACTGTGACCCAGCCCCCCTACCCCTGCGTCCCCTACTGCCCCTCTTAACTGTTACAAACCTGTCTCCCTCATTAACCCCTACTGTCCCTTCTCCCCCCCACTACACCGGCCCCTGCCAGTGGTTGCTCAGTGAGCCTCCTGTTCTCCCCCATGTTTGCAGCCCCCTCAGTGCTGCCAGTTCCCCCCTTAGGAACTGCTGCTCCAGGATCACATACATGTGACAAGATCCACACTGAGTAACCATTGTAACCATTGCAAGGACATGGGTATCAGCCCCCCCATTCCAGCAGAGAAACAAAATTTTGTCAGGATAAAAAGCTTTCCTTAATAACGGTATCCACAAAATGGCGGCTGCCTGTTTCCTGCAATTGTAACTTCCAAGGGCGCAGAAAATAAGATTAAAATAATTTATATAGTGTAAGTGAAGTTTATTTTGCTTGAAAAACGCAATAGAAAACAATTTGGAATTATTTCTTAGGGTGACAGGTCCCCTTTTAATATACTAAAAAATCATTTTAACATTAATTAAACCCAATAGGGCTGTTCTGCCCCAATGAGGGGTAATTATACCTTAGTTGGGATCAAGTACAGGTACTGTTTTATTATTACAGAGAAAAGGGAATCATTTAACCATTAAATAAACCCAATAGGGCTGTTCTGCCCCAATAAGGGGTAATTATATCTTAGTTGGGATCAAGTACAGGTACTGTTTTATTATTACAGAGAAAAGGGAATCATTTAACCATTAAATAAACCCAATAGGGCTGTTCTGCCCCCAATAAGGGGTAATTATATCTTAGTTGGGATCAAGTACAGGTACTGTTTTATTATTACAGAGAAAAGGGAATCATTTAACCATTAAATAAACCCAATAGGGCTGTTCTGCCCCCAATAAGGGGTAATTATATCTTAGTTGGGATCAAGTACAGGTACTGTTTTATTATTACAGAGAAAAGGGAATCATTTAACCATTAAATTAACCCAATAGGGCTGTTCTGCCCCAATAAGGGGTAATTATATCTTAGTTGGGATCAAGTACAGGTACTGTTTTATTATTACAGAGAAAAGGGAATCATTTAACCATTAAATAAACCCAATAGGGCTGTTCTGCCCCAATAAGGGGTAATTATATCTTAGTTGGGATCAAGTACAGGTACTGTTTTATTATTACAGAGAAACGGGAATATTTTTTTAAAGATTAGAATTATTTGCTAATAATAGAGTCTATGGGGCTGATTCACTAAAGTGAAAATGCCCATTTCCCTGCAAACTGGCGGCTGCATCACTCTGGGGCCAACACAGACTTCAGAATCAACAGAATAAATCCCACTGCAAAGTCCTTATTGTGTTGCCAAAAGCTCATTAACTGTACTTTTCTATAATTACCTCCTGCCCCAAGTAGGGGTTAATTTTCGCACAGACTGCAATATTTAGCGCGTCTAAGTGTTTGTGAATCATGCGTTAGTATTTCTGCGCGAGAATTAACACATTCGGTTGTGCGCTATTTAACGCACGTGATATGTGACTTAACGCATGCGGTAATACTTTAGCGAATCGCGCATTTTTTTTTCATCAATTTTAACGCAAAAAAGCATGCGATAATGCTTATCGACCTTTAGTGAGTCAACCCCTATGGGAGATGGCCTATACAACATTCAGCTCATAGATCAAATAACCAGAAAAAAATGAATATCCATCTGTGTGTGAGGCGTTAACCAAGTTATATATAAGGGGGCCTGCAAGGGACTTATTTCTGATTTCTGTTACTGACTCTGTAAGAACTGTACAGCCTGAGCCGCATCTGGGAAACTGAGTCTTTTATTGTTTTTATTTGGACAGAGAACAAGGAGGAGAGGAGGAGACTCAGTGCTGCTGGATACAGACTGGTTCCATATGGATCAGGAATCACAGAGATGAACAGGGAGAGGAGAGAAGGGCTTGGTGCAAGGAAGCAGACAGGAAGTGACACAAACAGGAAGTTCCCTACATGCAATGGCTTTGTTGCCAGATCTGCCCACAGTAACCAACCTCCGGTGCTTCAGAAACCTCACGCCCAGGAGATGAATTCTGCCCCAAAAGCCCAACAGAACCAAATGCCCCAACTTTGCACAGTAACTGGGGGGAAGCTGATTGTAACCCCCAAACTAACAAAACACACACAGCCTGATGCTGAGGAAAAGCTACATGGAAGTCAGAAAAAGCGAACTGATATTTCAGGAAAAAACATAAATTCTACTTTACATCAAACAAGGAAGGAATTTCCTAAAACCACAAAGCAGAAGGTGTTTCCTAGACTGTTTAGGGTTATAAATCCGTTTGTCTGTGTTAAGTGCAAGAGAAGGTTCGGCAGCAATGGGAACCTCCTCATCCATCAGCGCATTCACACAGAGAGACCGTTCTCTTGCACTGATTGTGGGAAATGTTTCTCCCACAGAACCATCCTCCGAGAGCACCGCCGGGCTCATATGGGAAAGGGACCCTTCCCCCACAGCACTGGGGGCAATAAAATCTCATCAGGTAAGGGCAACTTTCAGAGGCACCAAGGGGCGAGTGCTAAAGGGAAACCACTTACCTGCACTGAGTGTGGGAAATCATTCAAATACAAGTCTGATTTGCGCGTACATGAACGCACACACACCGGGGAGAAACCTTATGTTTGTACCCAATGTGGTAAAGGCTTTTCCCAGAAGGGGAATCTTAATACACATTCACTTAGTCATTCTACAGAGAAACCTTTTAGCTGCACTGAGTGTGGGAAATCATTCAAAGATACAGCTCATCTGCACATACATGAACGCACACACACCGGGGAGAAACCTTATGTTTGTACCCAATGTGGTAAAGGCTTTTCCCGGAAGGGGAATCTTGAAACACATTCACTTATTCATTATACAGAGAAACTTTTTAGCTGCACAGAGTGTGGGAAATGTTTCCGTTTGAAGCAACATCTCAAATCTCATATGAAGACTCACACTGGGGTTAAAGATTTTGTCTGTACAGAGTGTGGGAAACAGTTCACTCAAAAACAGAACCTCCAACAACACCTGCTGATTCACACCAGTGAGAAAACATTTGTGTGTAATGTGTGTGGGAAAAGCCACAGCCGAAATGAGCATCTAAAAGCTCATCTGCGAGTTCACACAGGAGAGAAACCCTTTGCCTGCACAGAGTGCAATAAATCCTTCCGAGTAAAGAGTCGGCTCCATGCCCACAAAATGACTCACACTGGTGTGAAGCCTTTTCAGTGCAAAGAGTGTGATCAATCCTTCACAAGAAAGGAGAATCTTAATGCACATTCACTTATACATTCTACAAAGAAACCTTTTATCTGCACAGAGTGTGGGAAATGTTTCCGTATAAAGGGCAATCTCAAATCTCATGAGAAGACTCACACTGGGAAAAAAGATTTTGCCTGTACAGAGTGTGGGAAACGGTTCATTGACAAACGCGGCCTCCGCCAACACCAGTGGATTCACACCGGCGAGAAACCATTTGTCTGCAGTGAGTGTGGTAAAGGCCACAGGCGTAAGGAGCAGCTAAAAGCTCATCTGTGTATTCACACAGGAGAGAAACCCTTTGCCTGCACAGAGTGCAATAAAACCTTCCGATCGAGGGGAAGGCTAAATGTCCACAAACTGACTCACACTGGCCTGAAGCGCTTTCTGTGCAATGAGTGTGGTAAAACTTATAAAACAAAGTCAGATCTTAACATCCATCATCGGACACATACAGGAGAGAAACCCTACCCCTGTGCCGAATGTGGGAGGAGTTTTACCACAAAGGCAAGCTTACACCGACACAGTCACACTCACACTGGGATAAAGCCATACGCCTGTACAGAGTGTGGGAAATGTTTTAGAAATAAGGCTGATCTGAAATACCACCAATCTGCCCATACTGGGGAGAAACCATTTGAGTGTACAGAGTGTGGGAAAAGCTTTTCATCTCAAACAGTGCTTAATATTCATCAAAAGATTCATGCTACAGTACCGCTGAGCCTGTGACCACCTGAGCCACCGTCTGCCCCAGCTGTATTGCACTTAATGTGCTTTTTAATGTAAAAAAGCATGCAATAAGTGTTATCGACCTTTAGTGAATCTGCCCCTATGTCTATAACATCCCTAATAAGAGGTCTTTATAAATTACTAGTGGGGAGATCAAGAGACTTATATCCCCAAGCAATGATTGTAAGGATAATGCTTTACATACTAGCAGAGCTAGCCAATTGCCTAGAAGATGTTTTAGAACTCAAACTTTCAAAGTAACCAACTCTGGCACAAATCTTAATTCCTGCATGAAGAGTGAAGGAAGAGAGAGAGGTTCCTAAGAGAGGGGTTGGGAGAAGTAATGTGATTATTTCAGAAACAGTACAGAATTTGTCATTTATGTAACCCTTTCTTGGCACACTCACTTCTTTGGGCTGTATACTTGTTTAAACAGGAGATTTGGTTCCCTTTGCAATAGTGAAAGGTACTGGGAACTGGGGACGCAGTGCCTCCACCTAGTGGACACAAGGGGATTTCCACTAGAAAAAAATAATTAGCACACACTTTGCAGCAAGGATAACGTTATAGAACCATTGAAATAGAATGTAAAACAACTTTAGGGATAATGGATTTTCCTGCCCTGAGGAACCTGTGCAGTCTATCCACTCCTGGTACAGTCTCTGTAGGTGCCCAGTCCCAACTTGGATCCGGATAGACTACAACCCTTTTTTTTCTGTGTAAATGAATGCCTTTATTCTGCATTAATGTAGTTTGTAGCAGTTTAAAAGCTTTTTTTTAAATGTTTTTATTGAGTTTTTTTAACATATAGAAGTTATATACATCTTATGTTTTCATTGTTTTCTGTACTTTTTACAATATATATATATATAGTTGTCAACATTTTTGTTCATTGTAATTTGCATTTGAGTGTTATTTTTGTGTCTTTGCCTTCTATATATGTTTCAGTTTCCAAAATAATAAATCAATAAAACTTTAACTTGATGACCCAACTTCGAGCTCAGTCTGTTTATTTGTTACCTAGGAGGTATTCACTCTCATTGATAGTATCCTTGCTATTCTGTGACTCCTGGGAGGCTCCGTTCATTGTGATCTCTCGTCACTTAGTGATGTTTGTATGTAGTTCTGGGTTTCTAATAGTAATTGGTTGTTTCTTATAAGTTCTGTTTCGTACCATGTTGTGTTTTGTAGGGAGTATATTGTTAGGTATTTTGTGTATTCTGGGAGGGATATGATGTAATTTTCCCAATGTGTAAAGGATTTGGTTGTATTTTGTTTTCTATGGGGCACATTTACTAATCCACGAACGTCCGAAAAGCATCTGAATGCGTTTTTTTCATAATGATCGGTATTTTGCGACTTCTTCGCGAATTGTTCGAGTGCTCAATACGAAAGTCGTAATGGCTATGAAAAAGTTGCGACAATTCACAAAATTTGTAATGGCTATGAAAAAGTCGCGACAATTCGCGCAAGTCGTAATGGTTACGAAAAAGTCGCGGCAATTTACAAAAAGTCGTAACAGCGATGAAAAAATTGCAAAAAATATGAAAAAGTCGCAAAATGTTCGTTTTCCAATCCAAATTTTTCTTATTCGGATTCGTGGATTAGTAAATCAGCCCCTATGTGTCATTTTTTCCAGCTAGTCCATATAAAAAATATGATGTAGTTTTTGTTTGGCCCGTTCTATTGTTGGTTGTTCTGGGGTCAACCAAAGATGTAATATTGTTTTACGTGCGGCAGCAGTGAGATATTCTGCGAGGATTCTTTCGGATTTTGTAAGTGGGGTTGTTTGCTGAAAAGTGCCCATTCAAACGAGGGATGTAGTGTTTTGTTTGTTAAGCTAGTCCAATAATTGCCTATTTGTTTCCAAAAGTTTTGTATTTTGGGACATGTCCAGAGACAGTGTTCTAAATCTGCTTCTGAGGTTTTACAGCGTAAACAGTTGGAGGTGGGTAGGTTGCCCATTTTGTATCGTTTAAGTGGGGTCAGGTAAGATTTATGGAGGATTTGGAGTGTCATTTCTTGATATTTGCTTGAGCTGAGAAGTTGCATGGAGGGATTATGGAGTTTGAGTATGTCGTTTGTTGTTGTCTGTGGGGGCATGTTTGTCCATTTTGCTAATGTTTTGTCATCGTTTTCTTTATAGGTCGAGATTCTTAACATTTGATATAGTTGGGATGTGGATTTTATTGATGTTTTATCTTTCCATAGAAGGTTGAGGGAGTTGGTTTTATCTGTTTCTGAAAGGTGGTTTAATATACTTGTTGTGAAATGTGAAATTTGTAGGAAAAGAAAGAAGTTTTGTGATATAAAAGGGTATTTGAGTTGTAGCGTTTCTTGTGGGAGAATTGAGAGATTTGGTCCTAATAGGTTTTTAATATTATAGAGGCCTTGTTGTTCCCATTGAAATAGTGTGGGGTTGTTTATGCCTGTTGGGAATGATGTGTTTCCGTTCCATGTTTGGTATATTGAGTGGGTATTGGGTGATTTCAATTTTTTTTTGGAGTATCTGCCATGTTTTGTATGAGTGTATAAATAGAGGGTTTTCTCGCATTGTTTGCGGGATAATGGTAAACGGTGTGTGTAATAGGTCGTTTAGGGATTGTGCAGTAATTGGGAAGTGGTCTAGTTTATTTGTGGTATATATGTCTCTATGCCATAACCAATCCCCTATGTATCTGGGAAGAGCTGCTTCATTGTATTCTTTTATGTTGGGGAGGTTAAGTCCGCCTTCTTGCTTAGGCTGTTGTCATTTTATAAAGCTTATTCTGGAGCGTTTTTTGTTCCAAATAAAAGATCGGAAGGTTTGGTTTATTCGTTTGAGATCTTTGGGTCTTATCTAATAGGGTAGCATCTGTATGATATATAATAGTTTGGGGAAAAAATACCATTTTTAAGTATATGCGGCCGAAATAGGTGAGATTTAATTTTTTGTTGTTGTAGAGAGTCTATTTTCTGTCTTAGATTTAGTTTGTATAATTCTGTGTAATGCTTTGGCATATTGATGCCTAAGAATTTTATGTATTGTTTTGTTTTTTGGAAGGGAAAATTTTTTGACCAATCTGTTTTAAGGGTGTGTTTCAGGAGTAATGCTTCGGATTTTTCTAGGTTAATTCTGAAGCCTTCTATGGTTCCGAATCTGTCTATTATTTGCAGTAGTATGGGAATATCTTGGACGGGGTTGTTGATAAATAACATGATGTCATCCGTGAATGCTACTAATTTTTGGGATGTTTGCCCTATTTGAATTCCCTTATATTGTGGGTGGAGTATAATATGTCTAATAAGGGGGTCTATTGCCACATTAAACAGGAGTGGAGAGAGGGGGCAGCCCTGTCTCGTCCCTCTTTGAATTTGAAAGTATTCGGAGTTGAGTCCATTTACTGTAAGTTGCCCCATGGGTGAGGTGTAGAGTGCTTTAAATAGATTGAGCATATGGATGCCAAAGTGTTGGAATTTTAGAAGTCTGCGAAGGTGTATGTGCGAGATTCAATTGAATGCTTTGTCTGCGTCTAAGCTTAGGAACGTGCCGTGTTCTCTTTTCACTAGGTTACTTTGGTATAATAATGCTATGATTTTTCAGAGAGCTTTGACTGGGTGTCTTGTTTTGAGGAATCCTACTTGATTTTCAGTGAGTATTCTTGGGAGAATTTTTTGAAGTCTGTCTGCTATCGTTTTTGTTAGGATTTTCAGGTCTTGATTTAATAAAGAGATGGGTCTATATGAGGATGGTTCTGTGGGGTTTCTGTTTGGTTTTAATAGCAGGATTATCCTTGCGTCATTTGCTGAATGCCAGAGTGGATGGCCTTGTAGTGTTTGGTTTTATAATGTTGTCAGAATGGTGGAGATATCTATTGATAGTAGTTTAAAGAATTCTGCACTATTGCCATCGGGTCCTGGTGTTTTGCCTGATTTTAAGTTTTTGATTGTTTCTTTTATTTCTTTTTCTGTTATGGGGGAGTCAAGAATGTCTCTGTCTTGCACTGTTAATTTTTGGAGTTTTGCTTCTTGAAGGAAGCTTAATCCGTCTATTGGGTCAACTGGCTCCCTCTTGTAGAAAGTTTTAAAGTGCTCTGTCATTGTTTTGTTTATATTAATGGTGTCTGTAGCCCATCCATTTGTAAGTTTTAGGCGTTGTATATAGGTGTTTGGTTTTTGTTATTTAACTATGTTGGCTAATAGTCATCCTGGTTTGTTTCCCCATCTATAGTAGGTGTTCATTGTTTGTCCGAGTGTTTTGTGGGCTTTGTCTGTCACTAGGGTGTCGAATAGGGCTTTAGTTTCTATGTATTTTTGTTTTGTTTCGGGGGTGCTTATGGTTTTGAATAGTTTGTAGGTTTGTGTCAGTTCTTTTTGGAGATATCTATATTTTTCGTTGTTGGTTTTTTTTTGTTTGATTTGGTAGGAGATTATATATGTCCTCTCAGAACTGATTTCGCTGCTGCCCAGAATAATTGGGGGTTATCCCAGTGTTCTAGGTTATCGTCTACATAATTTGCCCAGCATGTTTTGATGTATAGTTTGAAATCTTCATTTTTTGTAAGGTATGCTGGGAATCGCCAATTTTTTGAGTTTGGTTGTGATTTGGTTAGTTGTAATGTTATGGATATCTGTGCATGATCTGAAATGTCTATTGTTCCTATGTTTGCTGTAGTTAAGTTTGATAGTTGTGTTTGGGAGATTAATATGTAATCTATTCTGGAATGGATGTTATGTGCTCCTGAGTAGTGTGTGAAATCTCTTGTAAGTGGGTGTTTGTATCTATACGTGTCTTGTAGTTGAAAGAAGTTCAAGAGTGTTTGTAAGGGTTTTGCTCTGGTTTTTGTTTGTGAGGTGTGTGTACCTGTTTTTTCCATAGTTGTGTCCCAGATTACATTTGCGTCTCCGCCCAAGATCAGGTTGGATGCCTCCCAGGAGTCAAGCTTTTGTAGTAGTTCTGCAAAGAAATGTTTGTTTTCGTTAGTAGGTGCATAGATGTTAACCAGTTGAGTTTTCTAAGTTAGTTGTCATTTTATAGTTTAAAATTTAGTGATTTTATCCTATTCCCTTTCTGTGTTTTCCAGAGGGATTTTGGGAATAAATTTGAGGGTATGGTCCGTCCCAGCGAGCGGGCCATTTCCCTTTTTGTGATCTCCTGTAATGTTGTGTTTCTATCATACAGTATAATATATCAGGCTGAGCTTTTGGTTTATGGGTCATTTGAGTTAACCTTAAAACTATTATTATAACAATAAAACTTAAACATTTTGTCAAAGCATGTATTTGCATTTTTTTACATTTGGACCTTGCCTTTTGCTTTCAAAGGTGGTAGGGAAAGGGTAGTGGGATGGCTGTTGATTTGGGAATAGCGGCAGGAGCCTCTTTAAAATGCGGTCGTCTCTTGGGTCCGCCCCCCGGAAGTCCACCACAACCCTTTTTATTCAGTTCAGTCTCTTCCCCAAGAGCTGTTAAGTCCCCCCTTTGGAAAGGTGGCTGCTCCCATGTAGCCAGACTAGGGGGCTATCATATCAGTTGCACGGCCAACCTCCACACACATACACACACTTGCATATACTTTCACATACTTGCACACACATTTAAGTTAAGATTGCTTTTTTCCTTTATTTATTTTGGACATTTTTGCACATTTATATACACTTATATACACAAAACCATTGTCACACAACTTTTTCTAGTATATGCATGTCTGCCCAAACACTCACAAACAGGGTTTTTTTTTTACTTATTCATTTTACCCTTTTGTCTTTTCTTTGAAAACTGTATATTTTGATAGTGTGACTATTGAATCAGTTATTTTGAACACGAATTACTAATTATCCACTAATTATCAGTTATTTTGTTATTTTACTGATTTGCATAGTTTTTATTGTTTTATTGGATTTGTATCAATTTGTGCATTGTTGTTTCCTAGGTGTATTATAGCTTTATGGGGGATGCTGTAAATTGGAAGCTTTGAGGTGATTTTCAGAAATTTAATTACAAATCCCTAACTTTTGGTACTTTGGTACTTTTGAGTAGAAAGACATATTTACCAATTTTGGTAGAATATGTACTACCCAAAAAGATATAGCTTTTTGGGGTGAACTTATTTTTTTAAGTTTCACCCCACATTAAATCCAGTAAATGTATTGATTTTACAGTAGCTGGCATATTTACCCATTTTGGATTCGGGAGAATGTGTACGTTTAAAAACTATATGGCTTATTGCAGTAAACATGCTTTTTATTAGCTTTAAACCTCATCAAACTGTTTTTTATTTAAGAAAGCCCATTATGGGAAAAATACCTCAACTAACAATGCATTTTTGCCTGAAACCCTATGTGAGTTTAGGTGCTGAACTTTTTTTTTAATAAAGCTTGCCTAGTGAGCACAATGTCACAAAGCTAACTCAAAGCTCTTTTAGAGATCAGTACCATCTGAACCCCTTTCCCCCAAAACTCTGATCAGTGCTCAGTTGAGTCCAACCCCCAGCTGTAGATATATAAGATTCTTTAGATAAGGCCTACAAATGGATAGGGCATCATCACTTGCTTTGATTACTAAGATAATTTTATTTCACAGCAAATCATACATAACTGGTCTTGTAGTAGCCATTTATCAATGATATTGCTCAAATATAAACAAGATTAGATTAAAGGAGACATATCATGAAAATTGAAAATGTACCAGTGAATTATACTCCTCTAAATATAGAAGAATTGTGCTTAAGAAAGTTGTGTTTCAGACTGATTTATTGAGAAATTCCCCCAAATCCTACTAGTCCCCCCATCTGTTCCACTTCCTGCCGTCCCCTTTCCCAGGCTGTGCAGGAGGGCCAGTGGCACTGTAGTATAGGAACCAATCAGCAGCTAGGCTGACCTGATAGGGAACTGAAGCCTGTCTGTGCTTGTGTGAGTGCAGGGCTGTGATTGGCTCTTCCCCTCCTACTGTGCTTCTGGCAGGGACCGTTAGGACACGCCCACCCCTCATGTGAAACCCAGACAGGGACCTGAGAGGATCTATAGGGAGCTCCAATAAAGGGGCCATTGTTACAGATAGGGTTAATGTTTAGCCCAAAGGGAAACCAGCACCGTATATTATTCATAATTGCCTACAGGGTTAGGGGTTTAGCCCCTACAGGGTTAGGGATTGTTTATTTATGAAATATGTCTCCTTTAAATAACCCTCTACCTGGAGTGAAAAAAAAAGATATCCCACTCTGTATCCATGAATAAAAAGTTGTATAATGCTATCAGCACAAGGTACCACCATTGTGTCCATAAGGGGTCATTTAAGATTGCAAATGCAGTGTGCAGAGGGCAATTTCAGAAGCATTACCCATATACCCCTGTTCAATACGGTATTCCAACAGACACAATAGTTCAATTTACCCTGACAAATAAATATCATGTGACCAGTGCACTTTTGGGAGAAAAGGAGGGTCCAGCTTTGCATCTTGCCAAAATCTTGTTCCTGTGTCAGAATGGGGAGCTGATACCCATGTCCTTGCACTGGTTACAAGTTTAGATGGTGAGGGGGGAGGGGGAATGGGAGGAGTTCAGCAGCATCTAAGAAGTTCTGAATTGAAAGTGAAAGTAATTGTTGCCCCGCCTCTATGCCTAAAGCATAGAGGTGGGGCAGGCAATATATGATTGACAGCTGGGATTTTAAAATTCTTTTATAATGGGTATGGGTGTGTTAATAAATACGTTTGGGTTTCGTTTTTAATTTGAAAACGGTTTATTTATACAGCTTTTAGGTCTGGGTGACAGGTCACATTTAACCTTACACAAAACAAGATCTAAATAACCATAAGGGCCCATGTTAACAATGAATTCACTCATAGGAAAGCATGGTAACACAAGACATCCTACGCCTGTTTGGGGAGTTAGACCTTCCAAGAGTGGTAACCAATCAGCCTTGAAGGGAAGCTACAAAACCCTTATTCACCTGACCACACTGCCTGAGCAACCGGTTCAGGAGAGAGACATGTGGATTAGTGTTCTAGTGACTTTTCCAAGTGTACTGTGAGATTTCCAGTTATTGAGTCTGATTTCTGACTCAGACAGATTACTCTAGTTTATATAAAACAAAGCTGATGTGAAGCCACAGGGCAGCCATTCAAAGGAGAAAAGGCACAGGTTACTTAACCCTTTTGAGACTCTTAACCTGTTTGGATAATGCGTATTAGATTTTCTGTTTGTCTGAACTACAACTAAGGGCCATGTAGGCCTTAACAGTATAATAAAGCCATGGACCCTTCTGAGGAAGCTCCATCTGAACTAGAAAAGACTCCGTAACATGACAACACGCATGGAGGTCTATGAAGTTCCGCTGGCTGCTATGGGGCAAGTTCTAGAGGCCAACCACATAGTAATTATGTTCAACAAATGCATAAAATATAATGTAAATGTTATTTATACACCACTTAGGCTAAAATGCCCTATCCCATAAAAACAAACAAGCATTTGGAGGGGCCCCTCAAATAAATAAATAAATAAAGTGCATATAGTTGATTAGAACTTGATTAGTTCAAGTTCTGGAGGCCTCACTCTCACTTCTACTTGCTGTTCCCCTGGTTTCCAACACTCCTTTCACAGTGGTAGAATCACCACCTACTGTAGAAACTGCTATGGAACCCAGTATACCAACACCAATACAGTTACAATCCTTTAGATAAATACATTGTTGCAGTGATTGGCTCTCCCCCTCCTACTATGCTTCTGGCAGGGACTGTTAGGCCACGCCCTCCCCTCATGTGAAACCCAGACAGGGACCTGAGAGGATCTATAGGGAGCTCCAATAAAGGGGCCATTGTTACAGATAGGGTTAATGTTTAGCCCAAAGGGAAACCAGCACCGGATATTATTCATAATTGCCTACAGGGTTAGGGGTTTCCCATTTATCCAATATGTCTCCTTTAAATGCTGTCTCTCACAGTGGGAATGCACCTGCAATGTGAATTTCAGACCCCTCCATGATTTCTAAGTGGGAGAACTTGCAAAATCGCAGGGTGTTCAAATACTTATGTTCCTCACTGTACATTAAATGTCAAATTCAGCCCTTGAGGTTCCGTTGCGCACAATTTATAGTTCCTATTTAAGCTGCAAGTGACAGTTCCCCCAAGAGACCTGCTTATCTTATTAGTTCCAGCTGTATCTCAGGGCAGGGGGCGAGTATTCAGCCAAACCCTCCTTATCTCATTAACTAACACTGTGTAACGTATTCTGGCCGCTCAGTGCAGCTTGTAGGGGATCAATGAGCAGCGGGACATTTGTATAAGGATCTGCCACTGTTTAATGGGGCCGTCCTGCAGCACGGGGGGCCGGTGAGAGAGGTATGTAACCTGGGGCAATTCCACTGTGAGGCAAACATCAGGCAAATCGAAAGCATATTTATCTAATAGTTCCTGGGTACCCCTGGCAGGGTGACTCTTACCCCAATGTTTCTATATATCTGTAACCTTGTTATGGGCTAAGGGGGCCCAGCCTGAAGGCCAGTTAGGGGGGGATTTGGGGTGAGTGCTTATTTGTGCCCTGGGTACCCCTGGAACTATAGCAGGGTGACTGTTACCCCAATGTTTCTATATATCTGTAACCTTGTTATGGGCTAAGGGGGCCCAGCCTGAAGGCCATTTAGGGGGGGATTTGGGGTGAGTGCTTATTTGTGCCCTGGGTACCCCTAGAACTATAGCGGGGTGACTGTTACCCCAATGTTTCTATATATCTGTAACAGCAGGATGACTATTACCCCAATGTTTCTATATATCTGTAACCTTGTTATGGGCTAAGGGGGCCCAGCCTGAAGGCCATTTAGGGGGGGATTTGGGGTGAGTGCTTATTTGTGCCCTGGGTACCCCTAGAACTATAGCGGGGTGACTGTTACCCCAATGTTTCTATATATCTGTAACAGCAGGATGACTATTACCCCAATGTTTCTATATATCTGTAACCTTGTTATGGGCTAAGGGGGCCCAGCCTGAAGGCCAGTTAGGGGGGGATTTGGGGTGAGTGCTTATTTGTGCCCTGGGTACCCCTGGAACTATAGCAGGGTGACTGTTACCCCAATGTTTCTATATATCTGTAACCCTGTTATGGGCTAAGGGGGCCCAGCCTGAAGGCCAGTTAGGGGGGGATTTGGGGTGAGTGCTTATTTGTGCCCTGGGTACCCCTGGAACTATAGCAGGGTGACTGTTACCCCAATGTTTCTATATATCTGTAACCTTGTTATGGGCTAAGGGGGCCCAGCCTGAAGGCCAGTTAGGGGGGGATTTGGGGTGAGTGCTTATTTGTGCCCTGGGTACCCCTGGAACTATAGTGGGGTGACTGTTACCCCAATGTTTCTATATATCTGTAACCTTGTTATGGGCTAAGGGGGCCCAGCCTGAAGGCCAGTTAGGGGGGATTTGGGGTGAGTGCTTATTTGTGCCCTGGGTACCCCTGGAACTATAGTGGGGTGACTGTTACCCCAATGTTTCTATATATCTGTAACCTTGTTATGGGCTAAGGGGGCCCAGCCTGAAGGCCAGTTAGGGGGGATTTGGGGTGAGTGCTTATTTGTGCCCTGTGTACCCCTGGAACTATAGTGGGGTGACTGTTACCCCAATGTTTCTATATATCTGTAACCTTGTTATGGGCTAAGGGGGCCCAGCCTGAAGGCCAGTTAGGGGGGGATTTGGGGTGAGTGCTTATTTGTGCCCTGGGTACCCCTGGAACTATAGCGGGGTGACTGTTACCCCAATGTTTCTATATATCTGTAACCTTGTTATAGGCTAAGGGGGCCCAGCCTGAAGGCCAGTTAGGGGGGGATTTGGGGTGAGTGCTTATTTGTGCCCTGGGTACCCCTGGAACTATAGCAGGGTGACTGTTACCCCAATGTTTCTATATATCTGTAACCTTGTTATGAGCTAAGGGGGCCCAGCCTGAAGGCCAGTTAGGGGGGGATTTGGGGAGAGTGCTTATTTGTGCCCTGGGTACCCCTGGAACTATAGTGGGGTGACTGTTACCCCAATGTTTCTATATATCTGTAACCTTGTTATGGGCTAAGGGGGCCCAGCCTAAAGGCCAGTTAGGGGGAGATTTGGGGTGAGTGCTTATTTGTGCCCTGGGTACCCCTGGAACTATAGTGGGGTGACTGTTACCCCAATGTTTCTATATATCTGTAAGCTTATTATGGGCTAAGGGGGCCCAGCCTGAAGGCCAGTTAGGGGGGATTTGGGGTGAGTGCTTATTTGTGCCCTGGGTACCCCTGGCAGGGTGACTGTTACCCCAATGTTTCTATATATCTGTAACCTTGTTATGGGCTAAGGGGGCCCAGCCTGAAGGCCAGTTAGGGGGGGATTTGGGGTGAGTGCTTATTTGTGCCCTGGGTACCCCTGGAACTATAGCAGGGTGACTGTTACCCCAATGTTTCTATATATCTGTAACCTTGTTATGGGCTAAGGGGGCCCAGCCTGAAGGCCAGTTAGGGGGGGATTTGGGGTGAGTGCTTATTTGTGCCCTGGGTACCCCTGGAACTATAGCAGGGTGACTGTTACCCCAATGTTTCTATATATCTGTAACCTTGTTATGAGCTAAGGGGGCCCAGCCTGAGGGCCATAACGTACTGTTTTATTATTACAGAGAAAAGGGAATCATTTAACCATTAAATAAACCCAATAGGGCTGTTCTGCCCCCAATAAGGGGTAATTATATCTTAGTTGGGATCAAGTACAGGTACTGTTTTATTATTACAGAGAAAAGGGAATCATTTAACCATTAAATAAACCCAATAGGGCTGTTCTGCCCCAATAAGGGGTAATTATATCTTAGTTGGGATCAAGTACAGGTACTGTTTTATTATTACAGAGAAAAGGGAATCATTTAACCATTAAATAAACCCAATAGGGCTGTTCTGCCCCCAATAAGGGGTAATTATATCTTAGTTGGGATCAAGTACAGGTACTGTTTTATTATTACAGAGAAAATTGAATCATTTAACCATTAAATAAACCCAATAGGGCTGTTTATTTTCTGTTTTAAAGTTTCCCTTAAGGACCAAGTTTCTTAAATCATTTATGGAGAGGTGAGGGCTGTTAAAATGGTTCCCTACTGGTGTGTCCAGTTTCTTGTTTGTAATAGTAAAGTGGGGGTGTGTATTTTTCTTTCTCGGGTTTTGACCAGTCTCTACTATATACAGTCCTCCTGTTGGGCGTCTAGTCACTGTATCAAATACCCAATGTTGCAAGAAGACCAGTTGTACTGGCCATGGATGCTGTATTCCTGTAATGCAGGTCTCCCCAACCTTTCTTACTCAGGAGCCACAGTAAAATGTAAAAAGACTTGGGGAGCAACACAAGCACCATAAAAGTTCATGGAGGAGCCAAATAAGGGCTGTGATTGGCTATTAGGGGCCTCTATGCACCCTATCAGCTTACAGGGGGCTTTATTTGGTAGGAAATCTTGTTTTTATTCAACCAAAACTTGCCCCCAAGTCAGGAATTCAAAAATAACTCCCTGGTTTGGGGGCACTGAGGGCAACATCCAAGGGGTTGGGGAGCAACATGTTGCCCCTGAGCCACTGCTTGGGGATCACTGGTCTAGTGTGTCTGGAATCTGTATTTTGTCTGAATTCAATATGTGTGGGCAGGTTTTATATTGTTATTTGCCACAGGGGTATGTTCCATTTTTGTTAGGTTGAATAAGCACTTACCTTATCTTATTTTGTATATTATCTTGTTACCTTATCTGTTTGTCCCATGCAGGCCCCCTTATATATAACTTGGTTAACGCCTCACACACAGATAAATATTCCTTTTTTCTGGTTATTTGATCTATGAGCTGAATGTTGTATATATATCAGAGAGCAGCACAGCTTCATTGTAATCAGCCTGGAAATGAACTAAACTGTTCTGCAGGCTTGCTATGGTTATGTTAGTTAGCCAATAACGGCATCACCCTTATACCACTTGTGTTATATTTTTATTTCAAAGAGGTTATTCTGTAACAATTTGTTTGCCTTGCGATATATTATTTTTCATGGATTGAATAATAGGGATATTTTTTAAATATATTCCCCTGCATAGAGCACTGGGTACAAGATGAGCAGAAAATGTCAGTTCAACTAGACCCCAGGGCTCTGTATGTTCACGTGCGGCTGGGTAGCATACACTGAATTTTTGCTGCCCCAGGCCCAGGCCTTTGTGGCATTGCCATGAATCCGGGCCTGTAATGTAACCTATTTCTGATTTCTGTTACTGACTCTGTAAGAACTGTACAGCCTGAGCCGCATCTGGGAAACTGAGTCTTTTATTGTTTTTATTTGGACAGAGAACAAGATGGAGAGGAGGAGACTCAGTGCTGCTGGATACAGACTGGTTCCATATGGATCAGGAATCACAGAGATGAACAGGGAGAGGAGAGAAGGGCTTGGTGCAAGGAAGCAGACAGGAAGTGACACAAACAGGAAGTTCCCTACATGCAATGGCTTTGTTGCCAGATCTGCCCACAGTAACCAACCTCCGGTGCTTCAGAAACCTCACGCCCAGGAGATGAATTCTGCCCCAAAAGCCCAACAGAACCAAATGCCCCAACTTTGCACAGTAACTGGGGGGAAGCTGATTGTAATCCCCAAATTAACAAAACACACACAGCCTGATGCTGAGGAAAAGCTACATGGAAGTCAGAAAAAGATAAACATTATTTTAGGGAAAAACCTAAAGCCAGGAAAGGCCCAAAGCACAAAGCAAACTGTGTTCCCTAAACCATTTGGGGTTATAAATCCGTTTGTCTGTGTTAAGTGCAAGAGAAGGTTCGGCAGCAATGGGAACCTCCTCATCCATCAGCGCATTCACACAGAGAGACCGTTCTCTTGCACTGATTGTGGGAAATGTTTCTCCCACAGAACCATCCTCCGAGAGCACCGCCGGGCTCATATGGGAAAGGGGCCCTTCCCCCACAGCACTGGGGGCAATAAAATCCCATCAGGTAAGGGCAACTTTCAGAGGCACCAAGGGGCGAGTGCTAAAGGGAAACCACTTACCTGCACTGAGTGTGGGAAATCATTCAAATACAAGTCTGATTTGCGCGTACATGAACGCACACACACCGGGGAGAAACCTTATGTTTGTACCCAATGTGGTAAAGGCTTTTCCCAGAAGGCGAATCTTAATACACATTCAGTTATTCATTCTACAGAGAAACCTTTTAGCTGCACAGAGTGTGGGAAATGTTTCCGTTTTAAGCAAAAGCTCAAATCTCATGAGAAGACTCACAGTGGGGTTAAAGATTTTGCCTGTACAGAGTGTGGGAAATCATTCAGACGCAAATCTGAGTTGCGTGTACATGAATGCACACACACCAGGGAGAAACCTTATGTTTGTAGCCAATGTGGTAAAGGCTTTTCCCAGAAGGTGCATCTTGAATCACATTCACTTAGTCATTCTACAGAGAAACCTTTTAGCTGCACAGAGTGTGGGAAATGTTTCCGTTTGAAGCAACATCTCAAATCTCATATGAAGACTCACACTGGGGTTAAAGATTTTGTCTGTACAGAGTGTGGGAAACAGTTCACTCAAAAACACAGCCTCCGCCATCACCTGCTGATTCACACCGGTGAGAAACCATTTGTGTGTAATGTGTGTGGGAAAGGCCACAGGCGTAAGAGGCATCTAGAAGTTCATCTGCGCATTCACACAGGAGAGAAACCCTTTGCCTGCACAGAGTGCAATAAAACCTTCCGATCAGATCGTTGGCTCCATGCCCACAAACTGACTCACACTGGTGTGAAGCCTTTTCAATGCAAAGAGTGTGATCAGTCCTTCACAACGAAAAGAAGCCTTACAAACCATTTACTTATACATTCAACAAAGGAACCTTTTATCTGCACAGAGTGTGGGAAATGTTTCCGTATGAAGGGCTATCTCAAATCTCATGAGAAGACTCACACTGGGGTTAAAGATTTTGCCTGTACAGAGTGTGGGAAACAATTCATTGACAAACACAGCCTCCGCCAACACCAGCTGATTCACACCGGTGAGAAACCATTTGTCTGCAGTGAGTGTGGGAAAAGCTACAGGCAGAAGAGGAACCTAAATGTTCATCTGCGAGTTCACACAGGAGAGAAACCCTTTGCCTGCACAGAGTGCAATAAAACCTTCCGATCAAGGAGATGGCTAAATGACCACAAACTGACTCACACTGGCCTGAAGCGCTTTCAGTGCAATGAGTGTAGTAAATTCTATAAAACAAAGTCAGACCTTAACGCTCATCATCGGACACATACAGGAGAGAAACCCTACCCCTGTGCTGAATGTGGGAAGAGTTTTTCCACAAAGAAAAGCTTACACCAACACGGTGGCACTCACACTGGGATAAAGCCATACGCCTGTACAGAGTGT
This sequence comes from Xenopus tropicalis, assembly GCF_000004195.4. Taxonomy (NCBI): domain Eukaryota; kingdom Metazoa; phylum Chordata; class Amphibia; order Anura; family Pipidae; genus Xenopus; species Xenopus tropicalis. The sequence continues at coordinate 5,997,098 of NC_030682.2, forward strand.
GGGAAATGTTTTAGACAAAAGATTGATCTGAAATACCACCAATCTATCCATACTGGGGAGAAACCATTTCAGTGTACAGAGTGTGGGAAAAGCTTTCCATCTCAAAGAGTGCTTAATATTCATCAACGCATTCATACAGGGGAGAAACCATTTCAGTGTACGGAATGTGACAAATGCTTCTGTTATAGACAGTCTCTTACAGCTCATCAGCGGATTCACATTGGGATTAAAGCTTTTGGATGCACCGAGTGTGGGAAACAGTTCCTGACCAAGTGCAACCTCCAGCAGCACCTGATGATTCACACCGGTGAGAAGCCGTTTGTCTGTACCGAGTGTGGGAAACAGTTCCTGACCAAGCGCAGCCTCCAGCGGCACCTGATGATTCACACCGGTGAGAAGCCATTTGTCTGTACTGAGTGTGGGAAACAGTTCCCGGCCAAGTACAGCCTCCTGCGGCACCTGATGGTTCACACCGGTGAGAAGCCATTTGTCTGTACTGAGTGTGGGAAAAGCTACAGGTACAAGAGAGTCCTAAATATTCATATGAATTCTCACACAGGAGAGAAACCTTCAGCCTCTAGAGATTGTGGCAAATCCTCTGAATCAGACACGCGTTTCACACAAATATAAAGACTATTAAGGGCACCGTGCATGGAAATGTTTTCACAACAAATACAGAACCCCAGGTTCCTGGGAGAACTTGCACTAAGGAGAAGGGCTTTTATACAGGGGGGTCACTTGAGGGAGCCAGGTCCCCCCTTTAAAAGAATTCCCTGCTGTCTGGGGTGGCAGTGGGGGCTGGTGTGGGAGTTGGTACGGTACCGCTGAGCCTGTGACCACCTGAGCCACCGTCTCCCCCGGCTGTATTGCAGTTTAGTGACTGCTTTCTTATGTAACCGTGCCTTTCCATGAAATTAAATAATGACAGTCGTGGCCATTACTGGCTGATAATACCCCACACAAGAAAAATGACACTATGTTTAGATTTGGGTGAAAGCGCAAAAATCTGGTGAATGCTATTGGGTGACAGAAGACCAGGAAAACTGAAAATATTTGGGTTAACAGCTCTGTGTTAGCTTGTTTGTTCATAATCAACATGTGCTGTGCATGCCCTCTGTATTCTGTCCCTGCTTGAGACATGAAAACTCTAGACGGGGATTGGGATTCAAAATAGTCCCTGGCATTTCCAGTACACAGAGTCTGTCTCTCAGCAGGAGTTAGAGTCAGTTTTTGATTGATATTTACATCTAAAACATCCTTTGGGGGGCTCTCTTTGCCTAGAAGATGTTTTAGAACTCATACTTTCAAAATAACTAACTCCGGCACAAATCCTGCACGGAGAGAGAAAGCTGCTGAGTGAGGGATTGTGAGGAGTAATGTGATTATTTCGGGAACAGTATAGAATTTGTCATTTATATTAAGAAAGTTTCTTATTTCCTTGAGATGAAGCTGGTATTAAATGTAATTTTCACAATAGCTCCCCTTAGCCTGCCAAGCACGTATGCCCTATACACTGGCAGGTTAAGGCTCTATTAGCCAAGAACATATGTTCTTGTGCAGGTACAGGTTTCTTTCTCGACTAGGTAGGTCCTCTGCGCCCAGCCTTCCAGACCTCATGCATCAAACCCCCAGCAATAGAGCCGCACTCTGAGCCAATGTCCAATCGAAAAATATATATGGGGGGAGCACGAGACAAAATACAGAATTTCTGTTTTATTTTTATGCCATACACAACATGTTTCGGGCCCCTTTCATGCCCTTTATCAACATGTCGTGTATGGCATAAAAATAAAAGTACTTTTTTTGCAGAGGTTTATTTCTGCCTTGGTGGCTTCGGTCACCTCTGCAGAGAGTCAGAAGTGATCACAGCCCTCTGGGCAACCAGGCTAGGGGGCTGCCATGTCAGTTGCACGGCCAACCTCCATACACACACTTGAATATACTTTCCCACACTTGCACACATTTTAGTTAAGATTGCTTTTTCCTTTATTTATTTTGGACACTTTTGCACATTTATATACACTTATATACACAAACCCACCCAACTTTTTCTAGTATATGCATGTCTGCCCAAACACTCACAAAGGGTTTTTTTTTTACTTGTTCATTTTACCCTTCTGTCTTTTCCTTAAAAACTGTATATTTTGACAGTAAAACTATTGGATCAGTTATTTTGACCACTAATTACTATATCAGTTATTTTTATTTCACTGATTTGCATAATGTTTATGGTATGATTTGTATCCATGTATTGTTGTTCCTTAGGTGTATTATAACTTTATGGAAGATAGGATGCTGCAAAGTGGAAGCTTTGAGGTGATTTACAGAAATGTAATTACAAATCCCTAACTTTAGGGAAACTTTGTGCTATGGTACTTTTGAGTAGAAAGACATATTTACCCATTGAGAGAATGTGTACTTCCCAAAAATATATGGCTTTTTGGGGTGAACTCACTTTTTTTAAGTTTTACCCCACATTAAATGCAGTAAATGTATTGATTTTGCAGTAGCTGACATATTTACCCATTTTGGATTCAGGAGAATGTGCCTTGCCTAGTGAGCACAATGTCACAAAGCTAACTCAAAGCTCTTTTAGAGAGCAGTACCATCTGAACCCCTTTCCCCAATACTCTGATCAGTGCTCAGTTGAGTCCAACCCCCAGCTGTAGATATATAAGATTCTTTAGATTAGGGTTGCAAATGGATAGGGCATCATCACTTGCTTTGATTACTGAGATAATTTTATTTCATAGCACATCATACATATCTGGTCTTGTAGTCTCCATTTATCAATGATATTGTTCAAATGAAAACAAGATTAAATTTAAAGGAGACATATCATGAAAATTAAAAATGTACCAGTGCATTATACTCCTCTAAATAAAGAAGGAAGTTGTGTTTCAGACTGCTTTATTGAGAAATTACACCCAAACCCCACTAGCCCCGCCCATCTGTTCCACTTCCTCCTTTCCCAGGCTGTGCAGGGGGGCCAGCGGCACTGTAGGATAGGAACCAATCAGCAGCTAAGCTGACCTGATAGGGAACTGAAGCCTGTCTGTGCTTGTGTGAGTGCAGGGCTGTAATTGGCTCTCCCCCTCCTACTGTGCTTCTCGCAGGGACCGTTAGGACACGCCCACCCCTCATGTGAAACCCAGATAGGGACCTGAGAGGATCTATAGGGAGCTCCAATAAAGGGGCCATTGTTACAGATAGGGTTAATGTTTAGCCCAAAGGGAAACCAGCACCATATATTATTCATAATTGCCTACAGAGTTAGGATTTTTTTGTTCATTTATCCAGTATGTCTCCTTTAAATTACCCTCTACCTGGAGTGGAAAAAAAGATATCCCAGCACAAGGTGTCCATAAGGGGGTCATGTAAGATCACAAGTGCAGTGTGCAGAGGGCAATTTCAGAAGCATTACCCATATGCCCCTGTTCAATACAGTATTCAAACAGACACAATAGTTCAATTTACCCTGAAAAATAAATATCATGTGACCATTTTTAAAATCAAAGAATCAGTCTGTTTCTTAAAGGGTAACCTGTCACCCTAAGAAATAATTCCAAATTGTTTTCTGTTGTGTTTGTCAAGCAAAACAAACTTCACTCACACTATAGAAATGATTTTAATCTTATTTTCTTCCGCCTTGGAAATCACAATCCCAGCAAGCAGGCAGCTGCCATTTTGTGGATGTTGTTATTAAGGCAAACTTTGCATCCTGACAAAATCTTGTTTCTGTGGTGGGCTGATACCCATGTCCTTGCACTGGTTACAAGGTTAGATGGTGAGGGGGGAGGGGAGATGTGAGGAGTTCAGCAGCATCAAAGAAGTTCTAAATTGAAAGTGAAAGTAATTGTCTGCCCCGCCTCTATGCCTACAGCATAGAGGCGGGGCAGGCAATATATGATTGACAGCTGGGATTTTTTGAATAACTATTAGGACCCCTGGGGTCCACACAATCCAATATGATTTTCATGTTAACAATGAATTCACTCATAGGAAAGCATGGTAACACAAGATATCCTACGCCTGTTTGGGGAGTTAAACCTTCCAAGAGTGGTAACCAATCAGCTTTGAGGGGAAGCTACAAAACCCTTAGTCACCTGACCACACTGCCTGAGCTACAGGTTCAGGAGAGAGACATGTGGATTAGTGTTCTAGTGACTTCTCTAAGTGTATTGTGAGATTTCCGGTTATTGAGTCTGATTTCTGACTCAGCTTTAAAGGAACGAAGCAACTGGTGTGTTTGCCCCAGACAGATTACTCTAGTTCAGTGCTGTCAAACTTCTGTGGTGCCAAGGGACGGAATTTCTCTAGCGTACATAGTGGAGGGCCGCTAATGGAAGCCAGTTTTGACCACTCCCCTTTTTTAAATTGCACCCACTTTAAACCACACCCATGTTATCAGAAGAATTTTTAAGACCATACCCACACTAATGGTGGTAGCGCAGCAAAATCCCCAAATGGTTGGTGCTCACTGTGGGAATATCAACCATCATTTATACGTGAAAGAATTGTGGATGGCACAGAAACCCCCAGCACATAATTACACACCTTAGGGACCATTTAATGGCTATTTCCAACTGCTAACAAACTCCCATAATAAACCACTGCCAGGTTCACCTCCCATGGGCAGAGTATGGCACACACAGGCAGGGTAGGGCAGGCAGAGTATGGCACACACAGGCAGCATAGGGAAGGGAGGGTATGCCACACACAGGCAGCATAGGGCAGGCAGAGTATGGCACACACAGGCAGGGTAATGCAGGCAGAGTTATGGCACAAACAGGCAGCATAGTGCAGGCAGAGTATGGCACAAACAGGTAGCAAAGGGCAGGCAGAGTATGGCACACACAGGCAGCATAGGGCAGACAGAGTATGGCACACACAGGCAGCATAGGGCAGACAGAGTGTGGCACACACAGGCAGCATAGGGCAGACAGAGTATGGCACACACAGGCAGGGTAGGGCAGGCAGTACATACAGTGTCACAATGCTGGCACTGCTCCTACAGTCTGAGGTGTGAAGAGGTGAACAATGAACAATGCAGAGATTAAAAGGTGTGAACAGTACAGGGGATTACATATTTAAACAATACAGGGGAATTGCAGCCTGAAGTGGAACAATGCAGGGGGCCAGTTAATCTCTAATTTGAACTATGCATCTGAGGTGGGATATATCATCTCCATGTTGGAAATCACAGTGCTGGCCAGTTTGCTATTGAATTTTGAACACTAGCAGCAGAGACTGCCTTGAATAATGAGGCGTATGTGGCAGCCTATTGGAAGGGGTTGTCTGACAAACTAAAGCATGACTTGGTCTCCAGAGACCATGAACAGCTGGAAGATGTGATTGCTCTCAGCACCAAGGCTGACACTTGCCTTAGAGAATGCCAAGCGGAAAAAGAGCATTCCGAGAGTTCCACTCTGCTGGCCTGTGTCTGAACTGTGGTGGCACGGCTCATTTTTCTAGTAACTATCCACTGAAGCAGGGAAGTACCAATGCTTAATTAAGATAGGGGAGTCTTATCGGGGTGGCATTCTCCCCACAAGAATACTCAAAGGATTCCGTTTTAACTACCTTCCAGAACTGTTAATTTTCAAGCCCTCCTTGATTCCAAAGCTGCAGGGAATCTCATGAATGCAGCCAAAAGCCTCTGTATCCCACTTTTTCCCAAGTCATCTCTAAAACTATGAGAGAATTACCTCTGACTGTGGGAGCTTTGCTCATATTAATTTTCCTTCTGCTTCAGTGGTCTTGGGTTTATCTTGGTTTATTTGGCATAATCCTACTATTGACTGGTCCTCCAATAAAATCTCTCATTGAAATCTATACTGTCTCAAGCATTGTCTGCCTTCTTTCTTTATTTGCCTCAGTTGATCTCCAGACCTTGCCCATAGCATATAAAGAGTTTTCCCACATATTTATAAAGGAATTCTTTCTCTTTATCACTTATGATCCTCCTATCAACTCCCTCCTGGAACCATGCCTCCTCGTGCCATACTTATCTTCTGTCCCCTCTGATACCCAAGCAATGAAGGAACACATTCAAGACAACTTACAATGTTGGTTAATTTGGCCTTCTACTTATCCTACTGGGGTGGGGTTCTTCTTTATAGAAAAGAAGGATGGAGGCCATCAACCCTGTATTGATTATAGGAGTCTCAAGAAGATTACCATTATCCCTTACCACTCATCTCTGAACTAATTAACAAACTAAATGGAGCAAGGGTCCTTACTAAACTTTATCTCTATGGGACTTAAATCCTGATCCAGATTTGTGAGGGGGATGAATGGAAAAAGAGGCTTTATCACTAGAGATGAGCATTATGAGTATCTGGTAATGCCCTGTAGACTTTGTAATGCTCCTGCTGTCTTCCAGGAATATGTTTATGATATTTTTAGAGATCTTCTGGGACATCCTATGGTTGTCTACTTAGATGATCTCTAAGTTTTCTCTAAAGACTTAACCAGCCACACAGAGCAGGTACAAGTCCCTTTTCTTTGCTATAGTATCTCTCAGGACCGGTTTGAGATGGACCCAGCCAAAGTCTTTGTGATCCAGGATTGGCTCCTTCCTACCAGCACAAAGTAGAAAATAGCTGAAAATCAAACAGGTGGCAACATTTTTTACATATCCCCCAGCTAAACAAGTCCAATAAATAGTAAGGTGGGCATATCCTTGCCCGAGGCTCTGTAATCTTGTAACCTTGTATCTGTAACCTTATTATAAGGGGGCCCAGCCTGAAGGCCAGTTAGGTGGGATTTGGGGTGAGTGCTTATTTGTGCCCTGGGTACCCCTGAAACTATAGCGGGGTGACTGTTACCCCAATGTTTCTATATATTTGTAACCTTGTTATGGGCTAAGGGGGCCCAGCCTGAAGGCCAGTTAGGGGGGGATTTGGGGTGAGTGCTTATTTGTGCCCTGGGTACCCCTGGAACTATAGCGGGGTGACTGTTACCCCAATGTTTCTATATATCTGTAACCTTGTTATGGGCTAAGGGGGCCCAGCCTGAAGGCCAGTTAGGGGGGATTTGGGGTGAGTGCTTATTTGTGCCCTGGGTACCCCTGGAACTATAGCAGGCTGACTGTTACCCCAATGTTTCTATATATCTGTAACCTTGTTATGGGCTAAGGGGGCCCAGCCTGAAGGCCAGTTAGGGGGGATTTGGGGTGAGTGCTTATTTGTGCCCTGGGTACCCCTGGAACTATAGCGGGGTGACTGTTACCCCAATGTTTCTATATATCTGTAACCTTGTTATGGGCTAAGGGGGCCCAGCCTGAAGGCCAGTTAGGGGGGATTTGGGGTGAGTGCTTATTTGTGCCCTGGGTACCCCTGGAACTATAGCAGGCTGACTGTTACCCCAATGTTTCTATATATCTGTAACCTTGTTATGGGCTAAGGGGGCCCAGCCTGAAGGCCAGTTAGGGGGGATTTGGGGTGAGTGCTTATTTGTGCCCTGGGTACCCCTGGAACTATAGCGGGGTGACTGTTACCCCAATGTTTCTATATATCTGTAACCTTGTTATGGGCTAAGGGGGCCCAGCCTGAAGGCCAGTTAGGGGGGGATTTTGGGTGAGTGCTTATTTGTGCCCTGGGTACCCCTGGAACTATAGCAGGGTGACTGTTACCCCAATGTTTCTATATATCTGTAAGCTTGTTATGGGCTAAGGGGGCCCAGCCTGAAGGCCAGTTAGGGGGGATTTGGGGTGAGTGCTTATTTGTGCCCTGGGTACCCCTGGAACTAAAGCGGGGTGACTGTTACCCCAATGTTTCTATATATCTGTAACCTTGTTATGGGCTAAGGGGGCCCAGCCTGAAGGCCAGTTAGGGGGGGATTTGGGGTGAGTGCTTATTTGTGCCCTGGGTACCCCTGGAACTATAGCAGGGTGACTGTTACCCCAATGTTTCTATATATCTGTAACCTTGTTATGGGCTAAGGGGGCCCAGCCTGAAGGCCAGTTAGGGGGGGATTTGGGGTGAGTGCTTATTTGTGCCCTGGGTACCCCTGGAACTATAGCGGGGTGACTGTTACCCCAATGTTTCTATATATCTGTAACCTTGTTATGGGCTAAGGGGGCCCAGCCTGAAGGCCAGTTAGGGGGGATTTGGGGTGAGTGCTTATTTGTGCCCTGGGTACCCCTGGAACTATAGCGGGGTGACTGTTACCCCAATGTTTCTATATATCTGTAACCTTGTTATGGGCTAAGGGGGCCCAGCCTGAAGGCCAGTTAGGGGGGATTTGGGGTGAGTGCTTATTTGTGCCCTGGGTACCCCTGGAACTATAGTGGGGTGACTGTTACCCCAATGTTTCTATATATCTGTAACCTTGTTATGGGCTAAGGGGGCCTGCTTAGGATGTAAAAGTATTCATACAGGCACTTCTGTGAGGGTTCTCCATCCATTTGTGTTTGGGATCAGTTATCGTAAAGGGGTAGTTCACATTTAAATTAACTTTTAATATAAGACAAGAATAGACATTGATATTCTGAGACAATTTGCAATTGGTCCTTTTTTATTTTTAATGGTTTTTCAGTTATTTAACTTTTTGTTCAGCAGGTCTCCATTTAGTATTTCAGCAGCTATTTTGTTGCTAGCGTTTTATTTACCCTAGCAACCAGGTAGTAGTTTAAACAAGAGATGGTAATATGAATAGTTAAGGGGTCTGCATGGAAAAATAAGTAATACATTTACAATAAAATTACAATAATAATAAAACTGCAGCCTCGCAGAAGAATTTTTTTTGGCTGCCGGGGTCAGTGACCCCCATTTGAAAGCTAGAAAGAGGCAGAAGAGAAAGGGAAATTATTCAAGAACTATAAAAAAATTAATTAGGAAGACCAACTACAAAGTTGCTAGGAATAGGCCTTTCTATAACATACTAAAAGTTAATTTTAAAGTGAACCACCACTTTAGATGTAGTTTCATAGAGAGTGAGGCAGTGGGTTCTCTATATTTACCCATGTATAGTGCCCGTGTATAGTGCCCGTGTATAGTGCCCGTGTATAGTACCTGGGTATAGTGCCTGGGTATAGTGCCTGGGTATAGTGCCTGGGTATAGTGCCTGGGTATAGTACCCGTGTATAGTACCCGGGTATAGTCCCTGTGTATAGTGCCTGTGTATAGTGCCTGTGTATAGTGCCTGGGTATAGTACCTGGGTATAGTGCCTGGGTATAGTACCTGGGTATAGTACCCGTGTATAGTACCCGGGTATAGTCCCTGTGTATAGTGCCTGTGTATAGTGCCTGTGTATAGTACCCGTGTATAGTACCCGGGTATAGTCCCTGTGTATAGTGCCTGTGTATAGTGCCTGGGTATAGTGCCTGGGTATAGTACCTGTGTATAGTGCCTGGGTATAGTACCTGGGTATAGTGCCTGGGTATAGTGCCTGGGTATAGTGCCTGGGTATAGTGCCCGTGTATAGTACCTGTGTATAGTGCCTGGGTATAGTACCTGGGTATAGTGCCTGGGTATAGTGCCTGGGTATAGTACCTGTGTATAGTACCCGTGTATAGTACCTGGGTATAGTCCCTGTGTATAGTGCCTGTGTATAGTGCCTGTGTATAGTGCCTGTGTATAGTGCCTGTGTATAGTACCCGTGTATAGTACCCGTGTATAGTGCCTGTGTATAGTACCCATGTATAGTGCCTGTGTATAGTACGATAATCTACACACAACTGGATTGAACCATCCTTTTTCCTCACGGTGACTATAGGGGAAGCACAGGGGCTTTGACTGTCAGCAATAATTCCTCACCTTTTTATTTCCTGGAAGGTGCGCTGGAGATCCTCCTGGTCCTTGGGAGGGACTCTCCTTGGCCGCTCCCTAAATGGAGTGGAGTTGGATAAGCGGATAGTGTGCTGGGTACCCTTAGCATACCCTACATCCATTTTGTCTGTGCAAAAGACTTGTCTGTGTGTTAGCAGACTGTTACTCAACCTCTGCTTCCACTCCTCAGAAACAGGGGAATCCCCAAATGTCATGTGGGAAGCCACATTTGCCAAGTTTCATACAGAAGCAGATACTGGGGTGGACTGCACATCAGCAAGGTCAGAGACCTCATGAACGGGGTCGTCATACGCCAACTCCTGTTTAGGCCGGATTACCACAGCATTTGGAGAGAGATTTTGAACAATTAGGGGTATTTTTTTGCCCCACTCTTTCTTCTCCGTAATAACTTGCCACCAATTCTGTGCCACTGCCTCCGAGGGGCTTTCAACCAGCACATATCTATAGACGCACTGTGCCTGACCAGTACACTCTACCTCGAATTGAGGAGACTCTGGAAGCCCTTAATTTTAGCAAATGGTTCACTGTAATAGACTTATGCTCTGGCTATTACCAGGTATCTATATGTCTGAGGATCAGGAAAAGACTGCATCTATATGCCCCTTGGGCTTTTATCATTCAAAAGCATTCTCCAAGGTATTTGCAGGGCCCCAGCTACCTTTCAGGGACTTATGGAGAAGGTGTTGGGGGACCTGTCACCCCAAGAGTGCCTGGTGTATATGGATGATATAATTGTGTTTGGGACTACCCTAGAGGAGCATAAGCAGCGTCTGATGAATATGATTGATCGATTAATAGCGGAAGGACTAAATCGACAAATATAAGTTTTGTTGCTCCTCAGTAACCTATGTAGGCCATGTGGTCTCTACAGAAGGAATAGGAACTGACCTGGCCAAGATTGAAGCATTGGTAACCTGGCCCAAACCCCAAAATGTCACTGAACTGAGATCATTTATCGGGTTTTGTGGTTACTACAGGCTATTTGTAGAGGGGTATTCAAGAGTGGCCCACTTATTAAATAAATTGTTGAAGCTTTCTAATGTGCATGGTGAAGAGACACAAAAAGATGCTAAAGCCCCTTTTGGTGATAAGTGGACTTCAGCCTGTGAAGAGGCCTTTGTTCGGTTAAAGAAAAAGTTGACAGAAGCCCCTGTATTGGCTTATGCAGATGCTCACAGACCATATGTCCTCCCTGGGATGCCAGTTATGAAGCGTTGGGAGGTGTCCTACACCAGAGCTACCCAGAAGGGCTGCAGCCAGTGGCCTATCTTAGTAGGAGTCTGGCACCCAGTGAAAAGAATTATCCTGTGCATAAACTGGAATTCCTGGCTCTTAGGTGGGCCATTGTGGACAAGTTGCATGACTTATTGTATGGAGTAGAGTTTGAAGTACGAACAGATAATAACCCTCTCATATATATTTTGACTACTGCTAAACTTGATGCCACAGGGCACCGGTCGTTAGCTGCACTGTCAAACTACTCTTTCACAAACCAGGGTCTAGGAATATAGGAGTGGATGCTCTCTCTAGACGACCGGGTCTGCCTGCCCTGGAAGATGATGGGGAGTGGGAATAGATACCCAACATCGGTATGAAGGCCTACTGTGCTAGAGCTGTGGTAGTGGATGACAAGGTGGCTTTTTCTGAGTTGAGGGTTGTAGATTCTGTTGGTGGAGGGCCGGAGCCTTACCACATATGTACTGCTGTCCCGTTGCTCTAGTAGGGGGAGAATCCAAGTTAATCAGTCACAAGCACATGGTTCAAAGCCAGAAAACTGATCCTGTGATAGGGCCCCTGTGGAGAGCGTTTAGCACCAGAAATCCTGCTGAATTTTTCCAATGTGACTGGGGGAAGTTCTGTGTGGAACAAGGACTGTTATACCAGTTGATACCATATCATAATCACCCTGGGAGGTGGCAATTAGGGTTGCCCCTTAAATTCAGGAACATTGTGTTAAGGAGTGTGCATGATCAGCATGGACATCTTGGAATGGAGAAGACTTACAGGCTGGTCCAAAGCCATTTTTTTCTGGCCTAAAATGAGAGATGCAGTTGCATGTTACTGTAGGAGGTGCCTAAGGTGTCTGCAAAGGAAGACACTCCCGGTTCTCGCTGCCCCCATGGGTCACTTAAAAATTTCAGAGCCCATGGACTTGGTGTGCATGGACTTTCTTTGTATTGAGAATGATTTGAGGGGCATTGGTAATGTTCTGGTAGTCACCGATCACTATACTAGGTGCACCCAAGCTTTCCCCACCAAGGACCAAAAAGCCTCCACAGTCGCTGAAGTACTATGGGAGAAGTTTTTCATTCACTACAGGTTACATTCTGATCAAGGCAGAGACTTTGAGAACCATTTTATTAAAGAGCTTTTGCAACTGTTGAATATTAAAAAGAGCAGAACTACTCCCTATCACCCCCAGGGAGACGCCTTTCCTCAGAGATTTAACCGGACATTGTTGGACATGCTAGGTACCCTGCCAGTGGAGGATAAAAACAGCTGGAGTAAGCATGTGGAGGCTATGGTGCATGCTTATAACAGTACTCGGCATGATAGCACTGGTTTCTCTCCATACTATGTTTGGGAGGGAGCCAAGGTTGCCCCTTGATATCCAGCTGGGTGTATCTACAGATGGATTGAGTCATTGGGACCACTTTCTGTATGTTTCCTGATGGAGGGAAGGCTTGACTACTGCCTATCATTTGAATGCTGGTAACAAAAGGAGGTATGATCTTAAAGTCAAGTACAGAGAGTTACTTCCAGGTGACAAAGTGTTACTGAGGAATTTAGGGGTGCCTGGGAAGCATAAGCTGGCTGACCACTGGAGAAATGAACTATTCGATGTGGTGAGCAAGCTGCCTGGGATTCCGGGGTACAAGATAAAGGGACCAGAGGGTCGAGTAAAAGCCTGGCATAGAAATCACTTACTCCCTGTATCTCAAGCAAGTGATGTTTCTACGGGTATTGACATTGAGGAGGGTCAAATGGAGGGTACTTCTGACTCCCCCAACGCCACAGAAACCCCACCTACAGTTCAACAGACCCCTATGGATGCTCAAATGCCTAAACCTGATGAGGGTGGAAATGATGTAACTCAGAGTGACTCTCTCCCCTCTGAGGACCGGCCTATTCCTTTCAGGGATAATTTGAATCCCGTAGTTTATACCAAGGTCTGAGACAAACCAGAGGTTGTTGCTGAGTGATGGAAACTCTTCTAATAAGGATTTGGCTAGGGGACTCCCCCGAGAGAGGTGAGACGGGGTGCGCAAGTTCGGCAGCCCCCACCTGTACTGACTTATGATACGCTGGGAAATCCTTCTTATGTACCACATGCTGGACTTTACCATGCCTGGGTAGGGGCAGTGTCCAATCTGGTAAATATGCTGCCGGTGTTTGCACCCCCAGGACTAGACTATTATTGATTCAGTTTATGTGCCTTAGTAAGTATACAGCTGAGTATGTTGCATGCAGTTCCTTTTCAGCTAGTGGTTATATAAATAGGCACTATGAGCTAAAGCAGGCCAGAAGAGTTTGTACACTTCAAGTTATTGCATTACTTGGTTCTGTGTTTTTTATTGTTTGTCAGCCAGGAGGTGACAGTTTTTAAGCAGGGGGAGAATGTAGGGGAGCTATGAATACTTGTCTCCCCTCTGTGCTGTTACTGTGCAAGGAGTAGGAAGGAGGGGCTGCTGGGAACTAGGAGCAGAGAGACAAGCAAGGGGCTCACACAGGGTTCTGTATAAGGAAGTAATTGGGACCCCCCAGTGGCAGAAATTGCACTCTTTTAGGGTGCGGAAGGAAAGGGGGTCCCTTTCAGGGGAAAGCCAAAGGGAGTTCTTCTCAGGGCTCTGAAGTACTTGCCCCATAAGTGGGGATTCCCCTCAGCAGTTCAGGAAGTACCGGCTGGGTTATGTGAGGGAAGTTGCCCCTGGCTGGCAGGCTGTATCTATCCCTGCAAGTATAAAGGTACAGTGTCCTGCCAATAAACCCATCAGCCTTCCCTGTGTGTGTTGTGGATCAGAGCAGTTTCCCAGGGTGGGTACCGCAGCCCAACCTGCCCTGACCCTGGGTGGAGGCACGCCATTTATCAGTGTACCTGCTCCTCCATATAGCGGAGGCACAGGGCTCCTGTAGTGCCACACACAGGTGAATGCATGCTAGATCCCATGCAGTAGCAGAAGAGGACTATACCTGGGTATAGTGCCTGGGTATAGTGCCCGGGTATAGTGCCTGGGTATAGTACCCGGGTATAGTGCCTGGGTATAGTACCCGTGTATAGTGCCTGGGTATAGTGCCTGGGTATAGTGCCTGGGTATAGTACCCGTGTATAGTACCCGTGTATAGTACCCGTGTATAGTACCCGTGTATAGTACCCGTGTATAGTACCCGTGTATAGTACCCGTGTATAGTACCCGTGTATAGTACCCGTGTATAGTACCAGTGTATAGTACCCGTGTATAGTGCCTGGGTATAGTACCCGTGTATAGTACCCGTGTATAGTGCCTGGGTATAGTGCCTGGGTATAGTGCCTGGGTATAGTGCCTGGGTATAGTGCCTGGGTATAGTGCCTGGGTATAGTGCCTGGGTATAGTGCCTGGGTATAGTGCCTGGGTATAGTGCCTGGGTATAGTGCCTGTGCATAGTACCCGTGTATAGTACCTGTGTATAGCATCTTCAGTCTTCATTTCTGCCCTGCCTTCAGTTTATAATATCTCCCCAGCCCTGTCTGCATCTGTGCCTTGATTGGCCAATTTTACTTTCTGTCACGAAAGCTGTGCTCTGATTGGAGAATCCACAAGAAGACAGAACCAATCAGAGCACAGCTGATTACAGCAGAACTGACTTGCAGGAACAGGAGAAGATTTCCAGGACAGGGCAGAAACGGAGTGAGGTTTTTTGTTCTTTTTTTAAGGCGCCAAGCAGGTTAGGGGAGGCTTAGCCTGTGTTTCTATTTGTGAATATGACTAAAATATACCTGTAACCTTGTTATAAAGATTACGGGTATTTAGGGGCGTATTTATACGTGTATAAGTATAACCTGAGCTTAGGGGCCCACTCACTATATACTGTATATATACACTATAAATGTCACAGTATAACCTGAGCTTAGGGGCCCACTCACTATATACTGTATATATACACTATAAATGTCACAGTATAATCTGAGCTTAGGGACCCACTCACTATATACTGTATATATACACTATAAATGTCACAGTATAACCTGAGCTTAGGGGCCCACTCACTATATACTGTATATATACACTATAAATGTCACAGTATAACCTGAGCTTAGGGACCCACTCACTATATACTGTATATATACACTATAAATGTCACAGTATAACCTGAGCTTAGGGGCCCACTCACTATATACTGTATATATACACTATAACTGTCACAGTATAACCTGAGCTTAGGGACCCACTCACTATATACTGTATATATACACTATAAATGTCACAGTATAACCTGAGCTTAGGGGCCCACTCACTATATACTGTATATATACACTATAAATGTCACAGTATAACCTGAGCTTAGGGACCCACTCACTATATACTGTATATATACACTATAAATGTCACAGTATAACCTGAGCTTAGGGACCCACTCACTATATACTGTATATATACACTATAAATGTCACAGTATAACCTGAGCTTAGGGACCCACTCACTATATACTGTATATATACACTATAAATGTCACAGTATAACCTGAGCTTAGGGGCCCACTCACTATATACTGTATATATACACTATAAATGTCACAGTATAACCTGAGCTTAGGGGCCCACTCACTATATACTGTATATATACACTATAACTGTCACAGTATAACCTGAGCTTAGGGACCCACTCACTATATACTGTATATATACACTATAAATGTCACAGTATAACCTGAGCTTAGGGACCCACTCACTATATACTGTATATATACACTATAACGGTCACAGTATAACCTGAGCTTAGGGGCCCACTCACTATATACTGTATATTGTGACATGCTGAATGCCTGTACACACAATTTGGGGGAATTAGCAATGGCAGGCAGGCATGCAGAGGATCTGGAGCATAGAGACAGGGACACCACGTCTTCAGGCAAAACACAGGTTTATTTGGGCCAATTCTTCCCAACAAAAACATAAGACAGTTCATCAACATACAGTTCAGGGTTGTGATTTGTCCCTACATCAGGGTTCTCACCTTCCAGGGTTAGTTCCACACTCTGGAACACTCAGGCTTCACATTAAGCCTTGCTGAGCCCTCTCAGCACTCATCCGTCAGGTCAGAACTCCCTCTGCTCCCTGCAGTGGCAGGTGGCACCCCCGGCCCCTCTGGGAGTTCCTGACACAGGCAGCCCTCCAGCTCCTCTGGGAGTTCCTGACACAGGCAGCCCTCCAGCTCCTCTGGGAGTTCCTGACACAGGCAGCCCTCCAGCTCCTCTGGGAGTTCCTGACACAGGCAGCCCTCCAGCTCCTCTGGGAGTTCCCGACACAGGCAGCCCTCCAGCTCCTCTGGGAGTTCCTGACACAGGCAGCCCTCCAGCTCCTCTGGGAGTTCCCGACACAGGCAGCCCTCCAGCTCTGTGCCCCGCTCTGAGAGTGACCTTCACTCACTCAAGGTTCAATTCCAACTTCTCTCTGTAAATCCCACAGCCCTTTTTATTGGCTGTTCATCTGCATCCTAATCAGGCAGCACCCTACAGCTGGCCAAATCAAAACCTTAAAGGGAGTTTGGAATGGAGGACCTAACCCATTAACCCTCCATTTACTCCAGGGACCTATTCATTTGGCTTTTCCTAAGCCATTAACATAAACCCAGCATCACCTGCTGCAAAACCAGGCATTTTACCTGGTGCCATTTGTATCCCACCTTAAACAGTGGTGGAAATACACCAAATAATGACCTTTTCCATTGCATCTCACATATCCCCCCTTTGTTTTGACCCAGGGGCAAAACACCTTGTAACCCCAATAGAAACTCTCTCTCTCAAGTTTTCCCCCTAGAGTTCTATCATTGGGATCGAACACATGTGTTTCTATGGGAGTAGCCACACAAACTTTCTTCTCCTGCCTGTCCTCAAATGGGGAAGAAACAGTTGCCAGACTTGTACCCACACTGTCAGACACACATGCCTCTCCCATCTTCTCCACCCTCTGCATTTTATACTCAATCTCGGTTTCAAGAATTACAGTGGCCTTTTCCCCACCCTGCCCTCTGGTAGCATTTGTCACTTCTTGCATACTGTTTTGTGTCACACAGCTTGGCACACACTCAGTGTTCACATCCAGCACACATTTTGCATCCTTTGAATTTAAACTCTCTGCCAGACTCACATTGTCGGTCTGAACATCTCCTTCCACAGCATTTGGCAAAGACCTCATTACTTTGCCTTTAAGACATTCCTCAGTCACTTGATTCATCACAAGTTTCTCACTGCAGACAGAATCTGAGGTGCCCAGAGCCTCACAACACGGATTAGGGGGAAGTTTCAAAGCAACTCCACTTTCCTCCACAGTCACTCCATCTGGCTTACTCTCATTGGTAATGTGGCTGCCAGTTACCTTTTCACACAAAACCTGACACTCAGTCAGCTCAACGCATTCACCTGTCTCACCTGTCCAGCTGTGTCCCGGGAATCTCTACCCGAGTCCCCTTGCTCACCCAATTGCAGGTCATTTGCCTCTCTGGGCCAACGCAGCCGCTGCCTTCACAAATGCACAATTGTCTGCAGTATGACCTGGGGCATAGCAATAGGTGCAATTTACCAGTTCCACTTTGCACACACACTCAGACAAGTCATACATGGTGCAGGGCTTGTTTTTTACCTCACCTTTAAGGTACTCCCAGCCACCCAACAAGAAGACACTCACTTTGCATTAACCCTTCAGGTAGCAAAGCACAACTTTCCAGTCATGACATTTTTCTCTCCAGCACATTGTGTTTCCACTCTCATACAATTCAGCTCACCGGAGACCAGTTTTGTGGCTGGCACATCCTCACACACAGAATCAGGAGGCAGTTTTACCTTTTTCTCATTTACCTCCTCAGACACACTGTCTGGCTTACCACCATTCACTGCCATGTTACCATTTTTCTTCAACATCACCATCAGCTCTGTTCACACACACAGCTTGACCTTTAATAAGTGCAGGAAGTTCACCCGACTTCTCACTGAACCCACTTCCAAGTGCCTTACTGCCCCAGCACTCCTTATAGGCTTCTAGTGACCTTTGCAGTGCTGCGTATACAGGACAGGTAGCAGTAACATGCCCAGTACCATAACAGTGGGTGCATCTTTCCCTTTCAATTAGCTTAGTCAATTTAGCTATAGCAGTTGACAGAGATTGCTCATTAGTACACTCATCCCCTTTAAAACCTTCAGGAGATGAGCTACAGCAGAGCAACAAAGAGTTACTCTAAACACATGGCTTTAACCCCTTGTTCACTGAATAACTTGAGCACACTCTGCTCAGCAGTTCTACATGCAGACTCTCATTTGCATCAGTTGCAACATCTTTTTGCAACAAAGCTGCACAATTACCATTCACACAGATAACATTTTGTTCTGTTTTATGAGACTCAGAGCAGTTTACACTCACTGCATCAGTCACACCTGCTAGGGACACATTTACATTGGGGGGCCCCTACTCCCTTTACCTCAGGCACAACATTGGCACATTTCTTGCTTAAGAAATCTTCTTGCAGATACTCCTTCTCTGCATTCAGGTGTTTCCCACTGTGAGTTACCTCATTCACACTCTCTAGGGGAACACTAATACCAGGGGTCACCCCTAAACTTTGTACCATGGGTGTTACCGCACCCCCCCAGTCACACTCTCTAGGGGAACACTAATACCAGGGGTCACCCCTAAACTTTGTACCATGGGTGTTACCGCACCCCCCCAGTCACACTCTCTAGGGGAACACTAATACCAGGGGTCACCCCTAAACTTTGTACCATGGGTGTTACCGCACACCCCCCAGTCACACTCTCTAGGGGAACACTAATACCAGGGGTCACCCCTAAACTTTGTACCATGGGTGTTACCTCACACCCCCCAGTCACACTCTCTAGGGGAACACTAATACCAGGGGTCACCCCTAAACTTTGTACCATGGGCGTTACCTCACACCCCACAGTCACACTTTTCACATTTGGACATTTTTCAGCAAAATTACCATTAACATTTTGCATAGAACAAACATTATTAACCCATTGGTTTGATTGCTCCTCAACCAAAACTTTGTCTTTTCCCCACAACTCCCAGAATAGGGGAAAGTCTGTTCCCAGAACCACCTCCTCATTACGGTTACTGGAAACCACAAGTGAGAGATCAACTGTCCCTTGTGTGGTTTTAAAAGTCAGACATACAGTTCTCTTGCATCTCGGGGACCTCCTGCGGTGAAAGAACATAAAGCAGCAGTTCTTGCCACACCACAGACAGTGAAGTTGGCATCCAGTGTAACCCACAATGGAATCCCATTCACTTTAACCTCCACCAATTTTTCAACCATCCCTTTAAGAGACACAGTGCACTCTGGCCATGCACTTAACTCTTGCTGTACCTCAGCTCCCAGGACCTTGCCTTTAATTACAGAGTCCCAGTCTTTTCCCCACCAGCATACTGTTCCCTTTCCACCACCCCTTTAAGAACAGTCTTACCATTCCTGTAGGGCATACACTCTGGAACTGCTGTGGATAAACTCTGGCCAACCTCTCCAGACCAGACTGTGAAACCAGCACTGCCTCTCTGCCTGGCATGCTGCACTTGCGCCACCTGCACCGGCTCCAGCCTTGGGGCACCATCTCTTTGGCCTTTCCCAAAACCTCTTTGGAATGCTTTTCCTGGCTTGCATACAGATGAAGCGACCACCTTTGCCACTCGCGAAGTCTCCGTCACTTCCTTTGCCGTCTGTTGCAAGTCCACACACCGCTGTTGCAGAAACTTGGCATTAAACCGCTGCTGCCAGTCTCGCAGCTCCTGTAGCACCCTGCTATGCTCACGCTTTGGCTGTGGGTGTCTCAACACACTTCCCCACATTGGTTTGCTGAAGGCAAAACGGTCACTCACTGGCGCCATTTTGTATCAGTCTCTTTGGGAAATGCTCACTATCCCTTTACATGTGTAGGTCTCTTTAACAGCTCCTTAGTGCCCGCATCATAACACCATATGTGACATGCTGACTGCCTGCACACACAATTTGGGGGAATTAGCAATGGTAGGCAGGCATGCAGAGGATCTGGAGCATAGAGACAGGGACACCATGTCTTCAGGCAAAACACAGGTTTATTTGGGCAAATTCTTCCCAACAGAAACATAAGACAGTTCATCAACATACAGTTCAGGGTTGTGATTTGTCCCTACTTCAGGGTTCTCACCTTCCAGGGTTAGTTCCACACTCTGGAACACTCAGGCTTCACATTAAGCCTTGCTGAGCCCTCTCAGCACTCATCCGTCTGGTCAGAACTCCCTCTGCTCCCTGCAGTGGCAGGTGGCACCCCCAGCTCCTCTGGGAGTTCCTGACACAGGCAGCCCTCCAGCTCCTCTGGGAGTTCCTGACACAGGCAGCCCTCCAGCTCCTCTGGGAGTTCCTGACACAGGCAGCCCTCCTGCCCTGTGCCCCGCTCTGAGAGTGACCTTCACTCAATCAAGGTTCAATTCCAACTTCTCTCTGTAAATCACACAGCCCTTTTTATTGGCTGCTCATCTGCATCCTAGTCAGGCAGCACCCTACAGCTGGCCAAATCAAAACCTTAAAGGGAGTTTGGAATGGAGGACCTAACCCATTAACCCTCCATTTACTCCAGGGACCTATTCATTTGGCTTTTCCTAATCCATTAACATAAACCCAGCATCACCTGCTGCAAAACCAGGCATTTTACCTGGTGCCATTTGTATCCCACCTTAAACACTGGTGGAAATAAACCAAATAATGACCTTTTCCATTGCATCTCTCACAATATATACAATATAAATGTCACAGTATAACTGGAGCTTAGGGGCCCACTCACTATATACTGTATATATACACTATAAATGTCACAGTATAACCTGAGCTTAGGGACCCACTCACTATATACTGTATATATATACACTATAAATGTCACAGTATAACCTGAGCTTAGGGGCCCACTCACTATATACTGTATATATACACTATAAATGTCACAGTATAACCTGAGCTTAGGGACCCACTCACTATATACTGTATATATACACTATAAATGTCACAGTATAACCTGAGCTTAGGGGCCCACTCACTATATACTGTATATACAATATAAATGTCACAGTATAACCTGAGCATTGGGACCCACTCACTATATACTGTATATATACAATATAAATGTCACAGTATAACCTGAGCATTGGGACCCACTCACTATATACTGTATATATACACTATAAATGTCACAGTATAACCTGAGCTTAGGGGCCCACTCACTATATACTGTATATATACACTATAAATGTCACAGTATAACCTGAGCTTAGGGACCCACTCACTATATACTGTATATATACACTATAAATGTCACAGTATAACCTGAGCTTAGGGGCCCACTCACTATATACTGTATATACAATATAAATGTCACAGTATAACCTGAGCATTGGGACCCACTCACTATATACTGTATATATACAATATAAATGTCACAGTATAACCTGAGCTTAGGGGCCCACTCACTATATACTGTACTGAGTCACATTGTATGGCAGCTCAGAAACCAGTGCAGTTAACATAAGAATTGAATAATCATATCTGTACCATCAGCTTATTTTACAGGAAGCCACCCAGAGCCCACTGAGCAAGTGCGTGTCACAGACACTTTTCAAGATGGGCAGCTGTTGTGACAAGTTTGAGGCCCTGGATCATTGTTGGAATTTAAATACTGAAACTTTATGTTGGTGCATTAAGTACAGTAAATAAAATATGGCATTTTTAGCCATATTCATTTTTAGGGTTTAGTTCTCCTTTAAATGAAAATTGCAGTAGAAATGAACTAAATGCATCTTGTTTAACCCCAATATTATGTAACATCTGTATAACAAACTGCTATAAATGTTGCTTCTGTATCAGTCTCAGCTCCCCGGTCAGAGATACTGCGGCGCCTGTTCTGCTGCCGATATGGACAAAAGGCGACTTACCAGTGATACCCAGGATTCCCGGCTGCTCAGTAAGGAAATACTCCGTGTGATATCTCCAGGGCCATTTTATTCCTCCCTCATGCAAAGATGTGGCTTTTTGTTACCCCTGATAAATTAGGGGTGGGAAAACTTGCCTCCAATTGCCTTATGGCTGGAGCACACTAGGGGTAGGCAGGAGCAATGGTTTGGGGGGCACTGGGCACATATTTCTCCTGTTTGTCTACTATCAGTGAGCAAGGGGATTTTTATTGCCAAGTTGTGTTGGAGGTGTTGGCTTGTCTTGGGCACCCTTATCTTATTGCCCAGCCCTATTCAGATCTGTTCCAATCTGGTGTTATTTAATCATATATTATTATTAACACAAATGTAAAAAGCACCCTACATAAAATGGGTGTACACATTAACCAAACAAGATTCCATACAAAAACAACCAATAACCCATACAAAAGGTAAAGATGGCCCTGCCCAAAAGAGCTTACAATCTAAATGGAGGAGGGGGTATGAGGGGGTGTTGGGGAGGGGCAAGATGGGGAGGGGCAAGGGGAGGGGCAAGGGGAGGGGTGTGGCACTGAGCATTACATGTAGCAGCATATAGAGCTCACTGAGGGTATGTAAGGCTACATGGGGGGAAGCTTCTCTAGAGAAATGTGTGTAAGAAACTGTTTAAAGGCTGAGTAATGGGATGGGTTGGGCCTGAGTTAAGGGAGATTTTCATAGTTCAGTTTCTCAGACTCAATGCAATTCATTTAAACCCCCCTCCCCCCCAGGTTTCCCAGTAGTTAGACTGGAAAGGATAAAGAATGATTCTGGGAAATATCAGCCGATATCTGAAGAATTGCAGAAGATGGAGCAAAGGAAAATGAGTGGCCTTCCCCAGAGTAAGTATCAAATAAGCCTTGTACCTCATAACCTCGTAACTTGGCTTTGCTTTTATGTCATATTTAAAAAGCGCTTCAGGGCAATTGCGCTACGAATAAAAATGTGCAATTATGTTGGCATATTAAATGTGCCAGTCTCACCCAGCTTTATAAATATAGACAAGGGCAGGGCAAATATAGTCACTGTGTGAATAATAATAAGTTTAAAATGGGGCTCATTTATAAACTTTGTCCAGCACAGAATTATTTATTTTTATTATTTTATTAATGAATGATTATTAATGATTTTTATTTAAAACACGGGGAATTATTCACAGAGATATATAAAGTACACAATATTGTTATGTAAGTGACTCTGCAAGAACTGTACAGCCTGAGCCGCATCTGGAAAACTGAGTCTTTTATTGAGACTCAGTGCTGCTGGATACAGACTGGTTCCATATGGATCAGGAATCACAGAGATGAACAGGGAGAGGAGAGAAGGGCTTGGTGCAAGGAAGCAGACAGGAAGTGACACAAACAGGAAGTTCCCTACATGCAATGGCTTTGTTGCCAGATCTACCCACAGTAACCAACCTCCGGTGCTTCAGAAACCTCACGCCCAGGAGATGAATTCTGCCCCAAAAGCCCAACAGAACCAAATGCCCCAACTTTGCACAGTAACTGGGGGGAAGCTGATTGTAACCCCCAAATTAACAAAACACACACAGCCTGATGCTGAGGAAAAGCTACATGGAAGTCAGAAAATGAACAATATTTCAGGCAAAATCCAATATTCTACTGTACATCAGACAAGAAAGACATTAGCCCAAAGCACAAAGCAAACTGTGTTCCCTAAACCATTTGGGGTTATAAATCCGTTTGTCTGTGTTAAGTGCAAGAGAAGGTTCGGCAGCAATGGGAACCTCCTCATCCATCAGCGCATTCACACAGAGAGACCGTTCTCTTGCACTGATTGTGGGAAATGTTTCTCCCACAGAACCATCCTCCGAGAGCACCGCCGGGCTCATATGGGAAAGGGGCCCTTCCCCCACAGCACTGGGGGCAATAAAATCCCATCAGGTAAGGGCAACTTTCAGAGGCACCAAGGGGCGAGTGCTAAAGGGAAACCACTCACCTGCACTGAGTGTGGGAAATCATTCAAACGCAAGTCTTATTTGCGCGTACATGAACGCACACACACCGGGGAGAAACCTTATGTTTGTACCCAATGTGGTAAAGGCTTTTCCTGGAAGGAGAGTCTTAATACACATTCAGTTATTCATTCTACAGAGAAACCTTTTACCTGCACTGAGTGTGGGAAATGTTTCCGTATGAAGCAACATCTTAAATCTCATGAGAAGACTCACACTGGGGTTAAAGATTTTGTCTGTACAGAGTGTGGGAAACAATTCGCTCACCAAAACCACCTCCGGCAACACCAGCGCATTCACACCGGTGAGAAACCATTTGTCTGCAGTGAGTGTGGGAAAAGCTACACGCAGAAAATAAACCTAAAGATTCATCTGCGCGTTCACACAGGAGAGAAACCCTTTGCCTGCACAGAGTGCAATAAAATCTTCCGATCAGATCGTTGGCTCCATGCCCACAAACTGACTCACACTGGTGTGAAGCCTTTTCAGTGCAAAGAGTGTGATCAGTCCTTCTTAATAAAGGGTCATCTTAAGGTTCATCAGCGGACACATACAGGAGAGAGACCTTACACCTGTCCTGAATGCGGGAAGAGTTTTATAACGCATTTATCCTTAAGTCGACACTATGACAGTCACATCGGGAAAAAGCCATACGCCTGTACAGAGTGTGGGAAATGTTTCCTTATGAAGATCAATCTCAAATCTCATGAGAAGACTCACACTGGAATTAAAGATTTTGTCTGTACAGAGTGTGGGAAACAGTTCTTTCAAAAACACAGCCTCCGCCAACACCAGCTGATTCACACCGGTGAGAAACCATTTGTCTGCAGTGAGTGTGGGAAAAGCTACAGGCTTAAGATTGGCCTAAAAGCTCATCTGCGAGTTCACACAGGAGAGAAACCCTTTGCCTGCACAGAGTGCAATAAAACCTTCCGATCAGTGCAAGGATTACATGAACACAAACTGACTCACACTGGTGTGAAGCCTTTTCAGTGCAATGAATGTGGTAAATCCTTCTCAGCAAAGGGAGTTCTTAAGGCTCATCAAAGGATACATACAGGAGAGAAACCTTATACCTGTGCTGAATGTGGGAAAAGCTTTACAGCACAAGAATCCTTAAATCAACACAGTCACACTCACACTGGGATAAAGCCATACGCCTGTACAGAGTGTGAGAAACGTTTTAGAAAAAAGGCTGATCTGAAATACCACCAATATACCCATACTGGGGAGAAACCATTTGAGTGTACAGAGTGTGGGAAATGTTTTCCAAAAAAGTTTGCAATGAAACGCCACCAATTTATCCATACTGGGTTGAAACCATTTCAGTGTACAGAGTGTGGGAAAAGCTTTGATACTAAATATCATCTTACAGCTCACCACCTGACTCACACTGGGATTAAAGCTTTTGTCTGTACCGAGTGTGGGAAACAGTTTGTGGCCAAAAGAAGCCTCCGGCAGCACCTGAAGATTCACACCGGTGAGAAGCGCTAGGTTCATGGAACTCGCACTAAGGAGAAGGGCCTTTAAACAGCGGTGTCACCTGAGATAAGCCCCCCTGCCGTAAAACTGCTGCTGCCCAGGGGGGGCGCTGTAACAAAACACTAGCGGTGGCCATAGTCGCGCCAATATAATCGTACAAAGTGATGTTTCTTATGATTTTCAGACTGTGCTTGGGCTCTGAATTATCATCCCAATAATTTTCATACCATGACGTTTGTAGAGTGTAAGCTCTTTTGGGCAGGGCTCTCTTCCCCTCTTGTATCGGTTATTGGTTGCTTTATATGTTACTCTGTATGCCCAATGTATGTAACCCACTTATTGTACAGCGCTGCGGGATATGTTGGTGCTTTATAAATAAATGTTAATAATAATAATGACGATCAGTCATTTAGTCGATCAATAGACAATTCTGGTCCTCGGGGAGACCTACAGTGTGTTTCTGGGACATCACTTTTGTACCGTTGTTGTCCTTTGCTTTCAATAAGGATAATTTATATCTTAGTTGGGATTAATTACAAGTTACTGATTTATTATTACAGAGAAAAGGGAATCATTTAACCATTAAATAAACCCAATAGGGCTGTTCTGCCCCAATAAGGGGTAATTATATCTTAGTTGGGATCAAGTACAGGTACTGTTTTATTATTACAGAGAAAAGGGAATCATTTAACCATGAAATAAACCCAATAGGGCTGTTCTGCCCCCAATAAGGGGTAATTATATCTTAGTTGGGATCAAGTACAGGTACTGTTTTATTATTACAGAGAAAAGGGAATCATTTAACCATTAAATAAACCCAATAGGGCTGTTCTGCCCCAATAAGGGGTAATTATATCTTAGTTGGGATCAAGTACAGGTACTGTTTTATTATTACAGAGAAAAGGGAATCATTTAACCATTAAATAAACCCAATAGGGCTGTTCTGCCCCAATAAGGGGTAATTATATCTTAGTTGGGATCAAGTACAGGTACTGTTTTATTATTACAGAGAAAGGGGAATCATTTAACCATTAAATAAACCCAATAGGGCTGTTCTGCCCCAATAAGGGGTAATTATATCTTAGTTGGGATCAAGTACAGGTACTGTTTTATTATTACAGAGAAAAGGGAATCATTTAACCATTAAATAAACCCAATAGGGCTGTTCTGCCCCAATAAGGGGTAATTATATCTTAGCTGGGATCAAGTACAGGTACTGTTTTATTATTACAGAGAAAAGGGAATCATTTAACCATTAAATAAACCCAATAGGGCTGTTCTGCCCCCAATAAGGGGTAATTATATCTTAGTTGGGATCAAGTACAGGTACTGTTTTATTATTACAGAGAAAAGGGAATCATTTAACCATTAAATAAACCCAATAGGATTGTTCTGCCCCCAATAAGGGGTAATTATATCTTAGTTGGGATCAAGTACAGGTACTGTTTTATTATTACAGAGAAAAGGGAATCATTTAACCATTAAATAAACCCAATAGGGCTGTTCTGCCCCAATAAGGGGTAATTATATCTTAGTTGGGATCAAGTACAGGTACTGTTTTATTATTACAGAGAAAAGGGAATCATTTAACCATTAAATAAACCCAATAGGGCTGTTCTGCCCCAATAAGGGGTAATTATATCTTAGTTTTATTATTACAGAGAAAAAGGAAATCAGTTTTAAAATTCTGAATTATTTGATTCAAATGGAGTCTATGGGAGACAGGCATTCTGTAATTTGGAGCTTTCTGGATAACGGGTTTCCAAATAAGGGATCCCATACCTGTATATTGGAAAAAGTTACATTTTCATACAAAATTTACATTTGGGTTTACATACCCTTGAAATATAATTTTTTTTAAAAAAGAACTATTTTTTAAGGAAAATATATCTTATAAAGAGTCATTTTTATTTAGTGTGAGAATGTTTTTAGAAGGATTAAATAGGACAAGTTCCATTAATAAAAAAAGAATGTATTTAGAATTTCCAGGGTACCTGATAAAGGTGGGAATTCCAAAATGTCACGCTGTATATCTGGGATATTATAATAATGAAACACATAATAGATGTTTCCCTAAACTGGGGTACGGTGGGTATTATACTTTATTTCCAGTTATCAGAGCTAAATCCCACCCACAAACTGAACAGGCCCAGTGCTCAGAGCAGATATGGGACGTCCCACAGCCACAAATAGCCAATAAGTCTGTTACTCCTTCTACATTGTATAAATGCGCATATTTATGGCAAATGTAAAATCATATTAATAATAATATTATTCACCCCTCTTACTGGGGTAAGACAAATAACCCGCACCAATAAGTAGTGATGAGCGAATCTGCCCCGTTTGCTGAAAAATTCGCAAATCTTTCAAAAGATTCGGAAAACGGCAAAAAATTTGTGAAACGGTGAAAATGTTGCGTGAAAAAAAATTGACAACTATTCTTTTGACGCCCGCGACTATTCTTTTGATGCCCACGACTATTCTTTTGACGCTTGTGACTATTCTTTTGACGTCATTGACTATTCTTTTGACGTCATCGACTATTCTTTTGACGCCCACGACTATTCTTTTGACGCTTGTGACTATTCTTTTGACGTCATCGACTATTCTTTTGATGCCCACGACTATTCTTTTGACGCTTGTGACTATTCTTTTGACGTCATTGACTATTCTTTTGACGTCATCGACTATTCTTTTGACGCCCACGACTATTCTTTTGACGCTTGTGACTATTCTTTTGACGTCATCGACTATTCTTTTGACGCCCGCAACTATTCTTTTGACGCTTGTGACTATTCTTTTGACGCCCACGACTATTCTTTTGACGTCTGCGACTATTCTTTTGACACCCGCGACTATTCTTTTGACGCCCGTGACTATTCTTTTGACGCCTGCGACTATTCTTTTGATGCCCGCGACTATTCTTTTGACGCTTGTGACTATTCTTTTGACGCCCGCGACTATTCTTTTGACGCTTGTGACTATTCTTTTGACGCCTGCGACTATTCTTTTGATGCCCGCGACTATTCTTTTGACGCTTGTGACTATTCTTTTGACGCCCGCGACTATTCTTTTGACGCCCGCGACTATTCTTTTGACACCCGCGACTATTCTTTTGACACCCGCGACTATTCTTTTGACGCCTGCGACTATTCTTTTGACGCCCGCGACTATTCTTTTGATGCCCGCGACTATTCTTTTGACGCTTGTGACTATTCTTTTGACGCCCGCGACTATTCTTTTGACGCCCGCGACTATTCTTTTGACACCCGCGACTATTCTTTTGACGCCTGCGACTATTCTTTTGACGCTTGTGACTATTCTTTTGACGCCCGCGACAATTCTTTTGATGCTTGTAACTATTCTTTTGACGCCCGCGACAATTCTTTTGACGCTTGTGACTATTCTTGTGACAATTTTTGGACATGCATTGAATTTTTTCATCAATTTCGCGAAACAATCCACCAATTGTAAAACGCAGAAATTCGCCCCGAATCCATGCCTGCTGAAACATTTTACCCATCACTACCAATAAGTGTATATTAAAGGGAATATATTGAATAATAAATCTAGTTGTCAAAACTTGTACAATATTGATGCATTTATTCAAATGTTATTTAACCATTTCTTTTACCCCCCATTTCTCTTCTGTACCCTATCTATGTTTGAAATCCAAATAAAGAATATATAAATAAATCTAGTGATCATTAAAATGAAATGATTGTTTAAACTAAAATAACATTTACACTATTTATAGTTACAATTAATTATAGTCCATATTATAGTTTCCAACAAACACAAAACATGGTGGTCTGGTTCCTTCTCTCCAGCAGGTCCATCATGGCTTCCCTCTCTAGGCTCCAGTACATATAGTCTCTGTGCCGTCTTGCCATGTGCTGCCCCTGTCTCCTCAAAGGCTGACCCCCTGTCTTCGAATAGGCTGCTCCCCCTCTTCATAGGCTGCTCTCCCTCTTCTTAGACTGCTCCTCCTCTTCATAGGCTGCTCCCCCTCTTCTTAGGCTGCTCCTCCTCTTCATAGGCTGCTCCCCCTCTTCATAGGCTGCTCCCCCTCTTCTTAGGCTGCTCCTCCTCTTCATAGGCTGCTCCCCCTCTTCATAGGCTGCTCCCCTTCATTACTATTCAGTCCACATTTATACAAGTGTAGGGGCCTATAGGGTTAATAATTCCTGTAGCTTTAAACGCTACACTTCCTTATTTGACTGTTACTGGGCAAAGACCAATGTAACAGAGTTTCCTATTTACATATTTTACATTATTGGCTCCTATGCACACCACTCCCTTTCACACTCACAGGATAGATATTATTATAGCACTTTCTAGGAAAGTGAGACAGTCACAGTTTTAGTTAGAAAGAGCAGTTTCTGGCTCCAACTAGGAGAGACAGCTGGGAGTAGTCTCCTTTACAGCCTATGCTGCCTTAGTGTTGGGGCAACAGAGGTTTTTCCTTGATTCAAGTTGGCTGTAGGGATCCGGGCCACTAGAAGTAGAACCCTAAGGACTTTGTTACTACCCAGACTACTCCCCACAGTGGAGCCTCTGTTCATGGCTTGCTCTGCATTGAACCTGCCAATCCATTTCTCTACATCTTCATTGTGAGTATTACTGCATTACCCTGGGGATCATTTGTGTTGGACAATAAAACCAGTTCAGTTTGAGTTTGCTGCAAGAACCTTCTGGTGTCCTTTTATCTACTTATTTTGCACACAGCCAAAGTGAGTTCTAGTTGCACCACCTTCCTCTTACTCCTTCCATGTAGCGAAAGCCCATCAGCCTATCTAGCTGGTGTTTGTCTGATTACAGACAAAAAGGGGTTACCAGTACACAAGTTTTCCCCACCTGCCCCCACCGCTAACACCCTAACTGATCAGATGGGGATGATGCAGGCTGAGTTATACAGGGAACTCTGAGTATCACTCATATTTTATAAGGGATAATGTACCCCCTACTGTAAATGATAAGGATATTAGCAGTCACTGAGGGGTTCTGTGCCCATATAAAGGCACAAGGCTGCAGGCTGAGTTATACAGGGAACTCTGAGTATCACTCATGTATTATAAGGGATAATGTACCCCCTACTGTATATGATAAGGATATTAGCAGTCACTGAGGGGTTCTGTGCCCATATAAAGGCACAAGGCTGCAGGCTGAGTTATACAGGGAGCTCTGAGTATCACTCATATATTATAAGGGATAATGTACCCCCTACTGTAAATGATAAGGATATTAGCAGTCACTGAGGGGTTCTGTGCCCCCCATATAAAGGCACAAGGCTGCAGGCTGAGTTATACAGGGAGCTCTGAGTATCACTCATATATTATAAGGGATACTGTACCCCCTACTGTAAATGATAAGGATATTAGCAGTCACTGAGGGGTTCTGTGCCCATATAAAGGCACAAGGCTGCAGGCTGAGTTATACAGGGAACTCTGAGTATCACTCATATATTATAAGGGATACTGTACCCCCTACTGTAAATGATAAGGATATTAGCAGTCACTGAGGGATTCTGTGCCCCCCATATAAAGGCACAAGGCTGCAGGCTGAGTTATACAGGGAACTCTGAGTATCACTCATGTATTATAAGGGATAATGTACCCCCTACTGTAAATGATAAGGATATTAGCAGTCACTGAGGGGTTCTGTGCCCCCCATATAAAGGCACAAGGCTGCAGGCTGAGTTATACAGGGAACTCTGAGTATCACTCATGTATTATAAGGGATAATGTACCCCCTACTGTAAATGATAAGGATATTAGCAGTCACTGAGGGGTTCTGTGCCCATATAAAGGCACAAGGCTGCAGGCTGAGTTATACAGGGAACTCTGAGTATCACTCATGTATTATAAGGGATAATGTACCCCCTACTGTAAATGATAAGGATATTAGCAGTCACTGAGGGGTTCTGTGCCCCCCATATAAAGGCACAAGGCTGCAGGCTGAGTTATACAGGGAACTCTGAGTATCACTCATGTATTATAAGGGATAATGTACCCCCATATTTTGGCGATCCTTGTATACATCCCATAGCATCACTCTGCTTATCAGCCTCAGCTGCTGAGGTTGCGGTATCTCCTCTGTTGAAAAGGTTTTGGTCCTGGGGAAGGTTCCTGGGTGAAACACTCTGATCTCCATTCTCCAGGGTTCATGTGAGAATTCTACAATTGTTTTATTCAGAAACCTAGTCTTGGGGGTTCTGTGGCCCCCTCAGAAGTAGGGGTACTGTCAGGAGAGCCTATTGGCACTCCTTACCTCTTCACTACTGTCCCCATACTGACATACTCCCCAAGCTAAACAAGTCCACTGGTAATAATGGGTAAGGTGGGCATCCCGGCCCGAGGCTTTGGGTACTTAGGGCTGCAGCAATGTGCAAAACTGTATATTTCCCTCTGCAGCTGGATGAGTGCAGTGACTGGGCCTATTGCCTGACTCTGGGTGCCCAGCTGTGCCTGTCAGTCGAGCCCAAGGGGGGCTGCACAAGTGTTTGGGATTTGGGACTGGGCCGGTGGGTGGGATTCCCATTGGCACTTCCTGTGGGATAACCCTGCCCCCCCCACATGGCAGAGAGGGAAGTTTTAGTGCACACGGATCTGCTCCCTGGGTAAGTGGCTGCTCCCATGTAATGTCATTGCTATATATTCTATTCCCTGTTATACTGTCCTACAGCCTGGCCTCCACCCGCTGCACTGCTTATTCACCCCCAGCAATTAGCTACTAATTAGCAATTAGCTGTGTGTGTGGCTTTCCTGCTAAACTGCACCTCCCAGCATCCTCTCTGCCTGCACTCAGAGTGCTTATTTGTGCCCTGGGTACCCCTGGAACTATAGCGGGGTGACTGTTACCCCAATGTTTCTATATATCTGTAACCTTGTTATGGGCTAAGGAGGCCCAGCCTGAAGGCCAGTTAGGGGGGGGATTTGGGGTGAGTGCTTATTTGTGCCCTGGGTACCCCTGGAACTATAGCGGGGTGACTGTTACCCCAATGTTTCTATATATCTGTAACCTTGTTATGGGCTAAGGGGGCCCAGCCTGAAGGCCAGTTAGGGGGGGGATTTGGGGTGAGTGCTTATTTGTGCCCTGGGTACCCCTGGAACTATAGCGGGGTGACTGTTACCCCAATGTTTCTATATATCTGTAACCTTGTTATGGGCTAAGGGGGCCCAGCCTGAAGGCCAGTTAGGGGGGGTTTTGGGGTGAGTGCTTATTTGTGCCCTGGGTACCCCTGGAACTATAGCGGGGTGACTGTTACCCCAATGTTTCTATATATCTGTAACCTTGTTATGGGCTAAGGGGGCCCAGCCTGAAGGCCAGTTAGGGGGGATTTGGGGTGAGTGCTTATTTGTGCCCTGGGTACCCCTGGAACTATAGCGGGGTGACTGTTACCCCAATGTTTCTATATATCTGTAACCTTGTTATGGGCTAAGGGGGCCCAGCCTGAAGGCCAGTTAGGGGGGATTTGGGGTGAGTGCTTATTTGTGCCCTGGGTACCCCTGGAACTATAGCGGGGTGACTGTTACCCCAATGTTTCTATATATCTGTAACCTTGTTATGGGCTAAGGAGGCCCAGCCTGAAGGCCAGTTAGGGGGGGGATTTGGGGTGAGTGCTTATTTGTGCCCTGGGTACCCCTGGAACTATAGCGGGGTGACTGTTACCCCAATGTTTCTATATATCTGTAACCTTGTTATGGGCTAAGGGGGCCCAGCCTGAAGGCCAGTTAGGGGGGGGATTTGGGGTGAGTGCTTATTTGTGCCCTGGGTACCCCTGGAACTATAGCGGGGTGACTGTTACCCCAATGTTTCTATATATCTGTAACCTTGTTATGGGCTAAGGGGGCCCAGCCTGAAGGCCAGTTAGGGGGGGATTTGGGGTGAGTGCTTATTTGTGCCCTGGGTACCCCTGGAACTATAGCGGGGTGACTGTTACCCCAATGTTTCTATATATCTGTAACCTTGTTATGGGCTAAGGGGGCCCAGCCTGAAGGCCAGTTAGGGGGGGATTTGGGGTGAGTGCTTATTTGTGCCCTGGGTACCCCTGAAACTATAGCGGGGTAACTGTTACCCCAATGTTTCTATATATCTGTAACCTTGTTATGGGCTAAGGGGGCCCAGCCTGAAGGCCAGTTAGGGGGGGGATTTGGGGTGAGTGCTTATTTGTGCCCTGGGTACCCCTGGAACTATAGCGGGGTGACTGTTACCCCAATGTTTCTATATATCTGTAACCTTGTTATGGGCTAAGGAGGCCCAGCCTGAAGGCCAGTTAGGGGGGGGATTTGGGGTGAGTGCTTATTTGTGCCCTGGGTACCCCTGGAACTATAGCGGGGTGACTGTTACCCCACTGTTTCTATATATCTGTAACCTTGTTATGGGCTAAGGGGGCCCAGCCTGAAGGCCAGTTAGGGGGGGGATTTGGGGTGAGTGCTTATTTGTGCCCTGGGTACCCCTGGAACTATAGCGGGGTGACTGTTACCCCAATGTTTCTATATATCTGTAACCTTGTTATGGGCTAAGGGGGCCCAGCCTGAAGGCCAGTTAGGGGGGGATTTGGGGTGAGTGCTTATTTGTGCCCTGGGTACCCCTGGAACTATAGCGGGGTGACTGTTACCCCAATGTTTCTATATATCTGTAACCTTGTTATGGGCTAAGGGGGCCCAGCCTGAAGGCCAGTAAGGGGGGGATTTGGGGTGAGTGCTTATTTGTGCCCTGGGTACCCCTGAAACTATAGCGGGGTAACTGTTACCCCAATGTTTCTATATATCTGTAACCTTGTTATGGGCTAAGGGGGCCCAGCCTGAAGGCCAGTTAGGGGGGGATTTGGGGTGAGTGCTTATTTGTGCTCTGGGTACCCCTGGAACTATAGCAGGGTGACTGTCACCCCAATGTTTCTATATATCTGTAACCTTGTTATGGGCTAAGGGGGCCCAGCCTGAAGGCCAGTTAGGGGGGGATTTGGGGTGAGTGCTTATTTGTGCCCTGGGTACCCCTGGAATTATAGCAGGGTGACTGTTACCCCAATGTTTCTATATATCTGTAACCTTGTTATGGGCTAAGGGGGCCCAGCCTGAAGGCCAGTTAGGGGGGGGATTTGGGGTGAGTGCTTATTTGTGCCCTGGGTACCCCTGGAACTATAGCGGGGTGACTGTTACCCCAATGTTTCTATATATCTGTAACCTTGTTATGGGCTAAGGGGGCCCAGCCTGAAGGCCAGTTAGGGGGGGTTTTGGGGTGAGTGCTTATTTGTGCCCTGGGTACCCCTGGAACTATAGCGGGGTGACTGTTACCCCAATGTTTCTATATATCTGTAACCTTGTTATGGGCTAAGGGGGCCCAGCCTGAAGGCCAGTTAGGGGGGATTTGGGGTGAGTGCTTATTTGTGCCCTGGGTACCCCTGGAACTATAGCGGGGTGACTGTTACCCCAATGTTTCTATATATCTGTAACCTTGTTATGGGCTAAGGGGGCCCAGCCTGAAGGCCAGTTAGGGGGGATTTGGGGTGAGTGCTTATTTGTGCCCTGGGTACCCCTGGAACTATAGCGGGGTGACTGTTACCCCAATGTTTCTATATATCTGTAACCTTGTTATGGGCTAAGGGGGCCCAGCCTGAAGGCCAGTTAGGGGGGGGATTTGGGGTGAGTGCTTATTTGTGCCCTGGGTACCCCTGGAACTATAGCGGGGTGACTGTTACCCCAATGTTTCTATATATCTGTAACCTTGTTATGGGCTAAGGAGGCCCAGCCTGAAGGCCAGTTAGGGGGGGGATTTGGGGTGAGTGCTTATTTGTGCCCTGGGTACCCCTGGAACTATAGCGGGGTGACTGTTACCCCAATGTTTCTATATATCTGTAACCTTGTTATGGGCTAAGGGGGCCCAGCCTGAAGGCCAGTTAGGGGGGGATTTGGGGTGAGTGCTTATTTGTGCCCTGGGTACCCCTGGAACTATAGCGGGGTGACTGTTACCCCAATGTTTCTATATATCTGTAACCTTGTTATGGGCTAAGGGGGCCCAGCCTGAAGGCCAGTTAGGGGGGGATTTGGGGTGAGTGCTTATTTGTGCCCTGGGTACCCCTGGAATTATAGCAGGGTGACTGTTACCCCAATGTTTCTATATATCTGTAACCTTGTTATGGGCTAAGGGGGCCCAGCCTGAAGGCCAGTTAGGGGGGGATTTGGGGTGAGTGCTTATTTGTGCCCTGGGTACCCCTGGAACTATAGCGGGGTGACTGTTACCCCAATGTTTCTATATATCTGTAACCTTGTTATGGGCTAAGGGGGCCCAGCCTGAAGGCCAGTTAGGGGGGGTTTTGGGGTGAGTGCTTATTTGTGCCCTGGGTACCCCTGGAACTATAGCGGGGTGACTGTTACCCCAATGTTTCTATATATCTGTAACCTTGTTATGGGCTAAGGGGGCCCAGCCTGAAGGCCAGTTAGGGGGGATTTGGGGTGAGTGCTTATTTGTGCCCTGGGTACCCCTGGAACTATAGCGGGGTGACTGTTACCCCAATGTTTCTATATATCTGTAACCTTGTTATGGGCTAAGGGGGCCCAGCCTGAAGGCCAGTTAGGGGGGATTTGGGGTGAGTGCTTATTTGTGCCCTGGGTACCCCTGGAACTATAGCGGGGTGACTGTTACCCCAATGTTTCTATATATCTGTAACCTTGTTATGGGCTAAGGGGGCCCAGCCTGAAGGCCAGTTAGGGGGGGGGATTTGGGGTGAGTGCTTATTTGTGCCCTGGGTACCCCTGGAACTATAGCGGGGTGACTGTTACCCCAATGTTTCTATATATCTGTAACCTTGTTATGGGCTAAGGAGGCCCAGCCTGAAGGCCAGTTAGGGGGGGGATTTGGGGTGAGTGCTTATTTGTGCCCTGGGTACCCCTGGAACTATAGCGGGGTGACTGTTACCCCAATGTTTCTATATATCTGTAACCTTGTTATGGGCTAAGGGGGCCCAGCCTGAAGGCCAGTTAGGGGGGGATTTGGGGTGAGTGCTTATTTGTGCCCTGGGTACCCCTGGAACTATAGCGGGGTGACTGTTACCCCAATGTTTCTATATATCTGTAACCTTGTTATGGGCTAAGGGGGCCCAGCCTGAAGGCCAGTTAGGGGGGGGATTTGGGGTGAGTGCTTATTTGTGCCCTGGGTACCCCTGGAACTATAGCGGGGTGACTGTTACCCCAATGTTTCTATATATCTGTAACCTTGTTATGGGCTAAGGGGGCCCAGCCTGAAGGCCAGTTAGGGGGGGATTTGGGGTGAGTGCTTATTTGTGCCCTGGGTACCCCTGGAACTATAGCAGGGTGACTGTTACCCCAATGTTTCTATATATCTGTAACCTTGTTATGGGCTAAGGGGGCCCAGCCTGAAGGCCAGTTAGGGGGGGATTTGGGGTGAGTGCTTATTTGTGCCCTGGGTACCCCTGAAACTATAGCGGGGTAACTGTTACCCCAATGTTTCTATATATCTGTAACCTTGTTATGGGCTAAGGGGGCCCAGCCTGAAGGCCAGTTAGGGGGGGATTTGGGGTGAGTGCTTATTTGTGCTCTGGGTACCCCTGGAACTATAGCAGGGTGACTGTCACCCCAATGTTTCTATATATCTGTAACCTTGTTATGGGCTAAGGGGGCCCAGCCTGAAGGCCAGTTAGGGGGGGATTTGGGGTGAGTGCTTATTTGTGCCCTGGGTACCCCTGGAATTATAGCAGGGTGACTGTTACCCCAATGTTTCTATATATCTGTAACCTTGTTATGGGCTAAGGGGGCCCAGCCTGAAGGCCAGTTAGGGGGGGATTTGGGGTGAGTGCTTATTTGTGCCCTGGGTACCCCTGGAACTATAGCAGGGTGACTGTTACCCCAATGTTTCTATATATCTGTAACCTTGTTATGGGCTAAGGGGGCCCAGTCTGAAGGCCAGTTAGGGGGGGATTTGGGGTGAGTGCTTATTTGTGCCCTGGGTACCCCTGGAACTATAGCGGGGTGACTGTTACCCCAATGTTTCTATATATCTGTAACCTTGTTATGGGCTAAGGGGGCCCAGCCTGAAGGCCAGTTAGGGGGGGGATTTGGGGTGAGTGCTTATTTGTGCCCTGGGTACCCCTGGAACTATAGCGGGGTGACTGTTACCCCAATGTTTCTATATATCTGTAACCTTGTTATGGGCTAAGGGGGCCCAGCCTGAAGGCCAGTTAGGGGGGGATTTGGGGTGAGTGCTTATTTGTGCCCTGGGTACCCCTGGAACTATAGCGGGGTGACTGTTACCCCAATGTTTCTATATATCTGTAACCTTGTTATGGGCTAAGGGGGCCCAGCCTGAAGGCCAGTTAGGGGGGGATTTGGGGTGAGTGCTTATTTGTGCCCTGGGTACCCCTGAAACTATAGCGGGGTAACTGTTACCCCAATGTTTCTATATATCTGTAACCTTGTTATGGGCTAAGGGGGCCCAGCCTGAAGGCCAGTTAGGGGGGGATTTGGGGTGAGTGCTTATTTGTGCTCTGGGTACCCCTGGAACTATAGCAGGGTGACTGTCACCCCAATGTTTCTATATATCTGTAACCTTGTTATGGGCTAAGGGGGCCCAGCCTGAAGGCCAGCTAGGGGGGGATTTGGGGTGAGTGCTTATTTGTGCCCTGGGTACCCCTGGAATTATAGCGGGGTGACTGTTACCCCAATGTTTCTATATATCTGTAACCTTGTTATGGGCTAAGGGGGCCCAGCCTGAAGGCCAGTTAGGGGGGGATTTGGGGTGAGTGCTTATTTGTGCCCTGGGTACCCCTGGAACTATAGCGGGGTGACTGTTACCCCAATGTTTCTATATATCTGTAACCTTGTTATGGGCTAAGGGGGCCCAGTCTGAAGGCCAGTTAGGGGGGGATTTGGGGTGAGTGCTTATTTGTGCCCTGGGTACCCCTGGAACTATAGCGGGGTGACTGTTACCCCAATGTTTCTATATATCTGTAACCTTGTTATGGGCTAAGGGGGCCCAGCCTGAAGGCCAGTTAGGGGGGGGATTTGGGGTGAGTGCTTATTTGTGCCCTGGGTACCCCTGGAACTATAGCGGGGTGACTGTTACCCCAATGTTTCTATATATCTGTAACCTTGTTATGGGCTAAGGGGGCCCAGCCTGAAGGCCAATTAGGGGGGATTTGGGGTGAGTGCTTATTTGTGCTCTGGGTACAGTATTTCCAAAATATATCTGTAACTTTATACACAAATATAAAGGTGGTCCTTGAACCCAAAAATTCTAAACAACTGTTGTGTGGTTTGAGTTTTTGGAAACTAGTAATCAAATGAAAGTTGCAGTAGAAATTAACTAAATGCATCTTGTTTAACCCCAATATTATGTAACATCTGTATAACAAACTGCTATAAATGTTGCTTCTGTATCAGTCTCAGCTCCCCGGTCAGAGATACTGCGGCGCCTGTTCTGCTGCCGATATGGACAAAAGGCGACTTACCAGTGATACCCAGGATTCCCGGCTGCTCAGTAAGGAAATACTCCATGTGATATCTCAGATCCAGGGCTGGAACTGGGGGGAGGCAGAAGGGGCAGGTAGGTAGGGAGCATTGGTTGGGGGGCCCCCTCCTGTAAACCCTTTAACTTTGGCTGTCGGCATAACCCTGCCCATAAGAGCTTACAATCTAAATGGGGGAGGGGGTATGAGGGGGTGTGGGGGAGGGGCAAGATGGGGAGTTGGCAAGGTGAGGGGTGTGGCACTGAGCATTACAGGTAGCAGCATATAGAGCTCACTGAGGGTATGTAAGGCTACATGGGGGGAAGCTTCTCTAGAGAAATGTGTGTAGGAAACTGTTTAAAGGCTGAGTAATGGGATGGGTTGGGCCTGAGTTAAGGGAGATTTTCATAGTTCAGTTTCTCAGACTCAATGCAATTCATTTAAACCCCCCCCCCCCAGGTTTCCCAGTAGTTAGACTGGAAAGGATAAAGAATGATTCTGGGAAATATCAGCCGATATCTGAAGAATTGCAGAAGATGGAGCAAAGGAAAATGAGTGGCCTTCCCCAGAGTAAGTATCAAATAAGCCTTGTACCTCATGCCCAGAATATTAACCCCTAAATGTCACTGTGCCCCCAACTGTCATTTTCCCACCGGAGCTGGAAGAAGGGTACAAGAAGTAGCCTTTGATAAACATAAAGGAAAGATAATGAATATTTAGACTAAATCCTTATGAACTAATGACCTGGGTCAGTTGGGGTTGAGAGGGGGAAGCATTTATTAAAAAAAACATGAATATCCCACAGCAAAGGGCAGATCTGTAATAGAGGGGTTTAGATGAATAGAGATGGGTACTGCTAAACATTGCCTGGTTTCCCATATGAGATTAATAGCAGACATTCATATGTATACATTTTTTCTTGTATTTACAGGATTCCCAGTGGTTCTTTTGGAGCGGATGAATATTTGTTTAGCAAATCAACTTTCTGAAGATCAACTTTCTGATGACCATCAATGGAAACTGAACAGCCTTGAGATAAGTAAGTGCCCCCCAATCCCTCCCTGAAATGTTTGTGTCCCATGGATTATTATTAGACCAGAATAAATCTAGTTGTGCTGTGTGGGCCCCACTAGATCAGACACGTTGCCTGGTGATGGAAAAAGGGGGTGGGAAGGTTTGCAATAGGGTGCAAGCCTTTATATAGTTAGATAGGGTTAAAAAAAGACCTGTGTCCATCAAGTTCAACCCTTCCAAGTAAACCCAGCACCCACAACCTGTTCTTACCCATCTATACACTCACATACATAAACTAAATATACAAACACTAATACTAACTGTAGGTATTAGTATCACAATAGCCTTGGATATTCTGCTATTGGATATTCTCATCCAGGCCCCTCTTATAGGCAGTAACAGAATCTGCCCCCCAACATTCTGGCAGGGCATTCCCCAACCCCCTCACTGCCCTGACCATGAGGAACCCCCTACCCAACTTCCCCGGCAGGGCATTCCCCAACCCCCTCACTGCCCTCACCGTGAGGAACCCCCTACCCAACATCCCCCGGCAGGGCATTCCCCAACCCCCTCACTGCCCTCACCGTGACGAACCCCCTACCCAACATCCCCCGGCAGGGCATTCCCCAACCCCCTCACTGCCATCACCGTGAGGAACCCCCTACCCAACATCCCCCGGCAGGGCATTCCCCAACCCCCTCACTGCCCTCACCGTGAGGAACCCCCTACCCAACATCCCCCGGCAGGGCATTCCCCAACCTCCTCACTGCCCTCACCGTGAGGAACCCCCTACCCAACATCCCCCGGCAGGGCATTCCCCAACCCCCTCACTGCCCTCACCGTGAGTAACCCCCTACCCAACATCCCCCGGCAGGGCATTCCCCAACCCCCTCACTGCCCTCACCGTGAGGAACCCCCTACCCAACATCCCCCGGCAGGGCATTCCCCAACCCCTTCACTGCCCTCACCGTGAGTAACCCCCTACCCAACATCCCCCGGCAGGGCATTCCCCAACCCCCTCACTGCCCTCACCGTGAGGAACCCCCTACCCAACATCCCCCGGCAGGGCATTCCCCAACCCCCTCACTGCCCTCACCCTGGGGAACCCCCTACCCAACATCCCCGGGCAGGGCATTCCCCAACCCCCTCACTGCCCTCACCCTGAGGAACCCCCTACCCAACATCCCCGGGCAGGGCATTCCCCAACCCCCTCACTGCCCTCACCCTGAGGAACCCCCTACCCAACATCCCCGGGCAGGGCATTCCCCAACCCCCTCACTGCCCTCACCGTGAGGAACCCCTACCCAACATCCCCCGGCAGGGCATTCCCCAACCCCCTCACTGCCCTCACCATGAGGAACCCCCTACCCAACATCCCCCGGCAGGGCATTCCCCAACCCCCTCACTGCCCTCACCGTGAGGAACCCCTTACCCAACATCCCCCGGCAGGGCATTCCCCAACCTCCTCACTGCCCTCCCCGTGAGGAACCCCCTACGCTGCTTAAAATTAAAGTTCCGTTCCTCTGATCTAAAGGGGGGGCCTCTGGTGCGCTGATTGTTTTTATGGGGAAAAAAGAACCCCCCCATCTGCCTATAATCCCCTCTAATGTACTTGTACAAAGTAATCATGTCCCCTCGCAAGAACCTCTTTTCCAGAGAAAACAACCCCAACCTCGACAGTCTCACCTCATAGTTTAACCCTTCCATCCCCTTAACCAGTTTAGTTGCAGTCTCTGCACTCTCTCCAGCTCATTAATATCCCTCTTAAGGACTGGAGCCCAAAACTGCCCCCCATACTCACTGTTACTGCCCCCCATACTCACTGTTACTGCCCCCCATACTCACTGTTACTGCCCCCATACTCACTGTTACTGCCCCCATACTCACTGTTACTGCCCCCCATACTCACTGTTACTGCCCCCCATACTCACTGTTACTGCCCCCCATACTCACTGTTACTGCCCCCCATACTCACTGTTACTGCCCCCCATACTCACTGTTACTGCCCCCCATACTCACTGTTACTGCCCCCCATACTCACTGTTACTGCCCCCCATACTCACTGTTACTGCCCCCATACTCACTGTTACTGCCCCCCATACTCACTGTTACTGCCCCCATACTCACTGTTACTGCCCCCCATACTCACTGTTACTGCCCCCATACTCACTGTTACTGCCCCCCATACTCACTGTTACTGCCCCCATACTCACTGTCACTGCCCCCCATACTCACTGTTACTGCCCCCCATACTCAAGGTGAGGCCTTACCAGGGACCTATAAAGAGGCAAAATGATGTTCTCATCCCTTGAGTCAATGCCCTTTTTTATACAAGACAGCACTTTATTTGCTTTAGTAGCCACAGAATGACACTGCCTGGCATTAGACAACTTGTTATCAACAAAAACCCCTAGATCCTTCTCCATTAAGGATCCTCCAACAAACTACCATTTAGTGTATAACTTGCATTTATATTATTCCTACCAAAGTGCATAACTTTGCACTTATCAACATTGAACCTCATTTTCCAGTTTGCTGCCCAGTTATCTAATTTTGTCAAATCGCTCTGCAAAGCGGCACATCCTGCATGGAACTTATAGTTTTGCCCAATTTAGTGTCATCAGCAAAAATAGAAACAGTACTGTCTATGCCCCCCTCCAGGTCATTAATAAACAAGTTAAACAGCAAAGGCCCAAGGACTGACCCCTGCGGTACCCACTAACCACACTGGCCCAATTAGAAAATGTTCTGTAAATAAATAACTGCCCATAGTGTCTGCCATTTATTGTTTTTTTAAATTAAAGCCTTTTAGGGATAAAATGCAAATAGTAGCATTGCTGTGTGGGCCTACCCATTATGGTTACATATCCCAACAGCAATCACTTATACTTTTTCATAGCACTACGTCTGGTGAATCCATAATGGGTAAATGTGTCTTGACAATGGCACAGTCAATATATACAACCAAATCCCCACTTTTCCATGGCTCCTTACTATGTACCCCTTTCCAAAACAACCCCCTGTCATTAACACGGGCGGATGGGTGGGAGATGTTCAGGTAAAAATGGCACCTTCCTTCCTGTCTATGAATAATTTCATGCTCTACCTGTCTATGCATGATTGTATGATTTACCTGTATATGTAATAAGGGCTTGCAGGAAAAGGCTGCACCACCACCCCCCTTGGTAATGAACTTTCCCTTTTAGCCCCCCTGTGCCCACCCATTCACTTGCCTGCTAAACTCCATGGTCCTGGGACTTATCACACACATATATATACACATTATTTCATTTACACACATAAGCTATACACAATTTTTACTTTTTTTTTTTTTACTTTCTTGGCTTGTTGTACATATTTACACATATTTATACACTCACACACTTTTTAGAGATGTACACATATGCACACACACACACACGTACTATTTTTTGCTTATATATTATTTTTAGTTCTTAATTTTATCATTTTGTTTTTTGATAATACACAGTCAGGGTCTCAGTAGGCACTATTTTCATTTGGGGTCAGTATACACCACAGACTTTGGTAAATCTATGCATATTGGGCATCAAACTATTCAGCAGACCTCTGGTATTCGTATTTAGTGTGATTTGCCTTTGTATATAAAAAAGCATGTGAGATAAATGCGGCAATTTACATCATTTCTCGGTGAATTTCAGAAATGCCATCAAAATTAAGTAAAAATCTTTGCCATGTTTTAGTTTGGAGTAGAAAGACATCTTTAAGCATTTTGGATTCATCAGAATGAGTAATTTCCAAAATGATATGGTTTTCTGGGTTCTTTGTATAGTTATGGGGGTCTTAAAGCAAATGATATGTAGTTATGGGCTCTGTTTGCAGCAGCTGATTTGGCAGGCGAAAAAATTAATATGCAATATTTTCATTTGGGGTCCGTACATATAGCACACTTTGGAATACCTATGCATATTGGGCATCAAACTGTTCAGTAGACCTCTGGGGTTCATATTTGGATTGATTTGCCTTTGTATGTAAAACTTTGAGACAGAAGTCAGAAAATTGCAAGGTTTTTAGGTGATTTTCATAAATTCCATTAAAACAGCTAAGTTTAGAAATCATTGCCATTTGGTAATTTGGAGAAAAAAGATTATGGATTTGTCAGAACATGTACTGTCCAAATATATATGGTTTTCAGGGGCCACTGTACATTTTTCCAACTTTTACCTTATGTAAAACTTTGAGGTCTCTACATGCTTAGGTAAACCTATGTACACTGGGCATCAAACTGTTCCGTGCACCCCTGGAATTGATATTTAGGGTGTTTTATCTGGTTAGCTAATGATATGTGGGAGATAAGGTCCTGCAAAGTGGATGCTCTCAGGTGATTTTTGGAAATATAAAAATTACAAAATTTTGGAAAGCTTTATGGTTTGGTAGTTTGGAGTAGAAAGATGCATGTCCCCATTTTGGATTTGGGAGAATGTGTACTTTACAAAAATATATGTGTGGGGTGAACATACTTTTTAGTAGCTTTACCCCACATATAATGCTCTACATATGTTTATTTTACAATAACTGACAAATGATAAATCATACAATCTTCATCTTGGGGCCCCTACGTGCCACATACTAAGGTAAACCTATTCACATTTGGCATCGGACTATTTAGCAAAAACCTGCGTTACATACTTAGGATGTTTTATCTCAGTACCTAAGGATATATGGGAGAAAAGATGCTTCAAAGTGAAAGCTTTGAGGTGATCTTTGGGAACATCATCAAAATTGGCCAACCCCCCCCCATATATTTTTGAAAATTACATATTCTGTTGAATCCAAATGGCTAAAAAAATATCTTTCAACATCAAATTGCCAAACTATGCTAATGGC
The DNA here is from genome assembly GCF_000004195.4 of Xenopus tropicalis. Classification (NCBI taxonomy): domain Eukaryota; kingdom Metazoa; phylum Chordata; class Amphibia; order Anura; family Pipidae; genus Xenopus; species Xenopus tropicalis. The sequence continues at coordinate 6,041,894 of NC_030682.2, forward strand.
AGCAGGTTTTATTGAATTCCTGAAAGCTGACTAGCAATATTACAATTTGCTCTCATAAAAATTTTTAACATACAAAAATAGAACATTATAATATCAAGGACAGAGGTCATGTGGCATATAGGGACCACTGGCGTAACTACATAGCACTGGGCTTCCCCTGCAAAAATAATTTTGGATTTCTCTGAAGCACACAGCAACCCCTACCCACTACGCATTCCCTTGTGTTTGTGACTGGCCACTTTCTTTGGTTCATTTGTGTCAGGCATGCAAAGGTAAGAGAGTGGCTGGGTTTGGGGGCCCATGACATCAGAGGGTGGGGAAGAGGTGGGGCCACTGCTAGATTGAGTAATTGGATTAGTAACTAGATTAGTCAGCATAGAAAAGGTGGGTTATAGCACACTTAGGGGCCGATTTACTAAGGTGCGATAAAACGTGCGATATTTATAGCGTGCGGTAAAAATTTTATCGCGTCTTAATTTTCGCGACTTTTCGCATGATTCACTATTAGTACACTTGCGCTATATTACGCGCGATACTGCATGTGATATTTTTGTCACGATAAATAGCGTCACGGTATTTTTCGCATGCACACTAATTATTGCAAGCGCTAATTGTCGAGACATTACGCATGCGACAATCGGCAGCATAAAACTGGCAACATTTTGCCCTGGGAGAGCTAGAGAGGTGCTGTATAAATGTTTATTTGCAAAAAAAGAACCAAAAAACCAATAAAAATCTAAGTAAGAAAAAAAAAGAAGTGCTGGAGATAATAAAATAGGGGGGGGCTTTAAAAATATTTAGCCAAATACTTAGGGGTCTGTTTGCTAAAGTGGCTTAAATTCAGTTAGAGATTTTAGACACAGAATAAATGGCAAATATGTTATGGGCACTTTATTAAACTGGGACAAATATAATATTGCGATTATTCTGGCAACAAAACATTGGATTGGCAGTTATCCCACTCGCCAGAAAATACGCTACGTACTAATTAGCGCAAGTTTTACTATTCAGCAAAATGGGCTAAAGGCAAAATTGTTGGCAGAATATTTGCAAACATTTAACCCATATAGCATATGTGTTACTGAAAATTTCAGTGTTTGTGAATCATGCGATCGTATTCTTTTCAGCGCGAAAATTAATGCATGCGTTAAAACTAGCGCATGCGGTCGCGCAAAAAATAACGCATGCAATATGGTGACTTAATGCACGCAATAATACTATAGTGAATCGCGCGCTATTTTTCGCATCTTTTTTAACGCAAAAAAGGCGTGCGATAAATTTTAGCGCACTTTAGTGAATCAGGCCCTTAGTATTTTGAGACAGTAAATATGGGCAGCTAGAAGCTCCACTAAGGATTGAGTGGCAGCAGCTTCCCAGAGGGAACCCCAGCAGGTAGTTTGCCAGTGTGAAGGACCAATAATTAAAGAGAATTACTACCTACATGCTGTTATTCTGGTTTCAGCCCGATGACAACTGCATTGCGGGACCGACATGGAAACCCCATTGGCTCATTGCTGGGGGTGGGGAAGTCATGATTAGTGATGGGCGAAATGTTTTGCCAGGCATGGATTCGTGGCGAATTTACACGTTTTGCCATTGGCGGATAGTTTCGTGAAACGGATAAAAAAATATGCCGCGGAAAAATTAATCACACGTCCAAAAATTGTCGCAAGAATAGTCGCGCGTCCAAAAATTGATGCAAGAATAGTCCCGGGCGTCAAAAGAATAGTCGCGTGTCCCAAAATTGTCGCAAGAATAGTCGCGGGCGTCAAAAGAATAGTCGCACGGGCAAAAATTGTCGCGGGCGTCAAAAGAATAGTCGCGCAGCCAAAAATTTCGCAAGAATAGTCGCAGGCGTCGTAAGAATAGTTGCGGGAGTCAAATTTTTTTCCGCGTGACATTTTCGCCGTTTCGCGAAACTTTTGAAAGAATTTTTTTGGCGAAGCGAAACAGGACAGATTTGCTCATCACTAGTCATGATTTTTGACTTTCTGCAAATAATGATATAAAGTGATTCTTAGCTGCATTAAATTCACCACTACGGGCTACAAATCCCAAAATTCCTTGTGCTTCTTTCACATTGTAATCACTGCAAGTAAATGACATAGTAATGTAATAATAAGTAATTAAATAAAATACGGCAATTACCAAAGGGCATTTTCAGGGAAATTTGTAGCCCATGGTAGCAAACTTTTAACAGGGCCTACAAATCACCCAGTGTATCATTGCCCTAAGAGAGACATTTATTTTGACATACGTGACATACGTGACAGCATACATGGCCACTACCAATTTAGTGTTGACTAAGGCTCCGGTTATATGAAGTCCCAACTAGACACACAAAAATGGAGGTGAACAATTCACTGCACATCCAAAAATTGCCGCCCATGTCAAAGGAATTGTTGCGTGTCAAAAAAAGAATTGTCGCTAGCGTCAAACATATTGTCGTTTGTCAAACACATTGTCACTTGTCAAAAGAATTGTCTCTCGCATCAAAAGAATTGTCTCTCTCATCAAATGAATTTTCTCTCGTGTCAAAAGAATTGTCTCTCGTGTCAAAAGAATTGTCTCTCTCATCAAATGAATTGTCTCTCTCATCAAATGAATTTTCTCTTGTGTCAAAAGAATTGTCTCTCTCATCAAATGAATTGTCTCTCTCATCAAATGAATTTTCTCTCGTGTCAAAAGAATTGTCTCTCGTGTCAAAAGAATTGTCTCTCGTGTCAAAAGAATTGTCTTTTGCATCAAAAGAATTGTCTCTCTCATCAAATGAATTGTCTCTCGTGTCAAAAGAATTGTCTCTCGCGTCAAAAGAATTGTCTCTCATGTCAAAAGAATTGTCTTTCTCATCAAATGAATTGTCTCTCGCGTCAAAAGAAGTGTCTCTCGTGTCAAAAGAATTGTCTTTTGCATCAAAAGAATTGTCTCTCTCATCAAATGAATTGTCTCTCATGTCAAAAGAATTGTCTCTCGCGTCAAAAGAATTGTCTCTCATGTCAAAAGAATTGTCTTTCTCATCAAATGAATTGTCTCTCGCGTCAAAAGAATTGTCTCTCTCATCAAATGAATTGTCTCTCATGTCAAAAGAATTGTCTCTCGCGTCAAAAGAATTGTCTCTCATGTCAAAAGAATTGTCTTTCTCATCAAATGAATTGTCTCTCGCATCAAAAGAATTGTCTCTCTCATCAAATGAATTGTCTCTCATGTCAAAAGAATTGTCTCTCGCATCAAAAGAATTGTCTATTGTGTCAAAAGAATTGTCTCTCATGTCAAAAGAATTGTCTTTCTCATCAAATGAATTGTCTCTCGCGTCAAAAGAATTGTCCCTCATGTCAAAAGAATTGTCTCTCTCATCAAATGAATTGTCTCTCGTGTCAAAAGAATTGTCTCTCGTGTCAAAAGAATTGTCTCTCTCATCAAATGAATTGTCTCTTGCGTCAAAAGAATTGTCTCTCGTGTCAAAAGAATTGTCTCTCTCATCAAATGAATTGTCTCTCGCGTCAAAAGAATTGTCTCTCCTGTCAAAAGAAGTGTCTTTCTCATCAAAAGAATTGTCTCTCGCGTCAAAAGAATTGTCTTTCTCATCAAAAGAATTGTCTCCCGCGTCAAAAGAATTGTCTCTCGTGTCAAAAGAATTGTCTCTCTCATCAAATGAATTGTCTCTCGCGTCAAAAGAAGTGTCTCTCGCGTCAAAAGAAGTGTCTTTCTCATCAAAAGAATTGTCTCTCGTGTCATAAGAATTGTCTTTCTCATCAAAAGAATTGTCTCTGGTGTCAAAAGAAGTGTCTTTCTCATCAAAAGAATTGTCTCTCGCATCAAAAGAAGTGTCTTTCTCATCAAAAGAATTGTCTCTCGTGTCAAAAGAAGTGTCTCTCGCGTCAAAAGAAGTGTCTTTCTCATCAAAAGAATTGTCTCTCATGTCAAAAAAATTGTCTCTAGTCAAATGTAGCGATGAGCCAATCTGTCCCATTTTGCTTCAGCGAAAAATTCATTCATTCAAAAGATCTCGCAAAATGGCGAAAATGTCGCGTGTCAAGAAAAAAGAAAATAGCCGCGTGACAATTGTTTTGATGAGAGACAATTCTTTTGAAAAAATCTGCCAATGACGAAACGCAGAAATTCGCCACGATTCCATGCCAGGCAAATTTTTGCGCCCATCACTAGCCAAACATATTTTCACACACAACATTTTTTTTTGACGCACAATATTTTCCCCATTTTGAAAATTTTTTGAAGATTCACGAATTTTCCAGCGGCAGGGCAGGGCTCTGTGTACTTGGGTTCTTCCCATCCCAGGGAACCCACTTTGTAGGACCTGACTATGTTCATGGGGCCATTATTGTGCTGAAAGGGCCCTCCCTAAACCCTAAAGCAGGAAGCATGGAATTATGGGGAATTATTATGCCAATAGCACAGGCAGCTTATCTGCTGAAATCTTCCCCAGGTCTCTGCCGTTCCTGCGCAGTGTTGGTCAGTTCTAATCAACTTTTCATTTGGTCTTCATTATTTATTTGTTATAGTTTTTGAATTATTTGCCTTCTTCTTCCAACTTTTTCCAGCTTTCAAATGGGAGGTCCCTGACCCCGGCAGCTCTGTGAAGCTCCAGTTTTATTGTTACTGTTACTTTTTATTCCTTTTCTTTCTATTCAGCCCCCTTCCTATTCATATATCAGTATCTATCCTCCAAACACTCCCTGGTTGCTAAAGTAACTTGGATCCTAGCAACCAGATAGCTGCTGAAACTCCAAACTGGAGAGCTTCTGAAGTGAAAATAAATAACTAAAAAAAATTACAAATAATGAAAAAATGAAGACCATTTGCAAATTGTGTCGGAATATAAATTTCTACAAGATGAACAACCCCTTTAAGCCCCTGATCTGCTTCAGTCTTACCATTACTCTTTCCTGATCTCTTCTTAATCCCCCCGGGACCCGCCTATTGTGTTGTAACCACACCCCTTTGACATTATTCCTCCCCTTTTCTCGCCCCCTTTACTTCACGCATCACCCCAGGCAGGCAGCAATAATACAAGAAAGAAAAGACACAGGGGAGCACAGCTGCCCGCACAGAATTAGCCCAGAATGTGTCTATTTGGAAGCAGCCGCTCTGGTTGCTGAGATATCGCTGTGTATCCCCAAATACATAAAAAGAAGAAAAGGTCCTAGAACTTCAGCTGTGGGGCCCCTTACATCAGGCTCTGCTCGGCCCTTGGTGTCCCAGTCCAAAACTTTTATGTGCTCACAAGGTGGGATAAACCAAAAAAGACTGTCCAGTTCTAAGCAACTTTATTTATCATTTTCTTTAATTATTTGACGACTTCTTCTAATTCTTTGTAGCTTTTTTATGTGGGGGGTCACTGACCCCGGCAGCCAAAAATGATTATTTGTGAAGCTCCAGTTTTATTGTTAATGTTACTTTTTATAACTTATTTTTCTATTCAGCCCCTCTGTTATTTATATACAGGTATCGGACCCCTTATCTGGAAACCCGTTATCCAGAAAGCTCTGAATTACGGAAAGCCCATCTCCCATAGACTCCATTTTAATCAAATAATTCAGAATTTTTCTCTGTAATAATAAAACAGTACCTGTACTTGATCCCAACTAAGATATAATTACCCCTTATTGGGGGCAGAACAGCCCTATTGGGTTTATTTCATGGTTAAATGATTCCCTTTTCTCTGTAATAATAAAACAGTATCTGTACTTGATCCCAACTAAGATATAATTACCCCTTATTGGGGCAGAACAGCCCTATTGGGTTTATTTAATGGTTAAATGATTCCCTTTTCTCTGTAATAATAAAACAGTACCTGTACTTGATCCCAACTAAGATATAATTACCCCTTATTGGGGGCAGAACAGCCCTATTGGGTTTATTTAATGGTTAAATGATTCCCTTTTCTCTGTAATAATAAAACAGTACCTGTACTTGATCCCAACTAAGATATAATTACCCCTTATTGGGGCAGAACAGTCCTATTGGGTTTATTTCATGGTTAAATGATTCCCTTTTCTCTGTAATAATAAAACAGTACCTGTACTTGATCCCAACTAAGATATAATTACCCCTTATTGGGGGCAGAACAGCCCTATTGGGTTTATTTAATGGTTAAATGATTCCCTTTTCTCTGTAATAATAAAACAGTACCTGTACTTGATCCCAACTAAGATATAATTACCCCTTATTGGGGGCAGAACAGTCCTATTGGGTTTATTTCATGGTTAAATGATTCCCTTTTCTCTGTAATAATAAAACAGTACCTGTACTTGATCCCAACTAAGATATAATTACCCCTTATTGGGGGCAGAACAGCCCTATTGGGTTTATTTCATGGTTAAATGATTCCCTTTTCTCTGTAATAATAAAACAGTACCTGTACTTGATCCCAACTAAGATATAATTACCCCTTATTGGGGGCAGAACAACCCTATTGGGTTTATTTCATGGTTAAATGATTCCCTTTTCTCTGTAATAATAAAACAGTACCTGTACTTGATCCCAACTAAGATATAATTACCCCTTATTGGGGGCAGAACAGCCCTATTGGGTTTATTTAATGGTTAAATGATTCCCTTTTCTCTGTAATAATAAAACAGTACCTGTACTTGATCCCAACTAAGATATAATTACCCCTTATTGGGGGCAGAACAGCCCTATTGGGTTTATTTAATGGTTAAATGATTCCCTTTTCTCTGTAATAATAAAACAGTACCTGTACTTGATCCCAACTAAGATATAATTACCCCTTATTGGGGGCAGAAGAATCCTAATGTTTTATTGATTTTTTAGTAGATATGAGGTATGGAGATCCAAATTACGGGAAGACCCCTTATCTGGAATACCCTTGGTCCCGAGCATTCTGGATAATGGGTCCTATACCTGTATCAGTCTCCCATTCAAACCACTCCTTGGTTGCTAAGGTAATTTGGACCCTAGCAACTAGAAAGCCGCTGAAACTGCAATCTGGAGTGCTGCTGAACAAAAATATAAATAATTAAATAACTATATAAATATAAAAAATAAAGACCAATTGCAAAATGTCTCAGTATATTACTCTCTACATTATATTAATAGGTAACTGAAAGGTGAACAACCCCTTTAAGTATAAGGGCATACATCGCTACATAAAGCACTCAATATTGTTATGTAAGTGGAACTTGTTTTTAATTTCTGTGACTGACTCTGAGTCTTTTGTTGTTTTTATTTGGACAGAGAACAAGGAGGAGAGGAGGAGACTCAGTGCTGCTGGATACAGACTGGTTCCATATGGATCAGGAATCACAGAGATGAACAGGGAGAGGAGAGAAGGGCTTGGAGCAAGGAAGCAGACAGGAAGTGACACAAACAGGAAGTCCCCTACATGCAATGGCTTTGTTGCCAGATCTGCCCACAGTAACCAACCTCCGGTGCTTCAGAAACCTCACGCCCAGGAGATGAATTCTGCCCCAAAAGCCCAACAGAACCAAATGCCCCAACTTTGCACAGTAACTGGGGGGAAGCTGATTGTAACCCCCAAATTAACAAAACACACACAGCCTGATGCTGAGGAAAAGCTACATGGAAGTCAGAAAAAGCGAACTGATATTTCAGGGAAAAACCTAAAGCCAGGAAAGGCCCAAAGCACAAAGCAAACTGTGTTCCCTAAACCATTTGGGGTTATAAATCCGTTTGCCTGTGTTAAGTGCAAGAGAAGGTTCGGCAGCAATGGGAACCTCCTCATCCATCAGCGCATTCACACAGAGAGACCGTTCTCTTGCACTGATTGTGGGAAATGTTTCTCCCACAGAACCATCCTCCGAGAGCACCGCCGGGCTCATATGGGAAAGGGACCCTTCCCCCACAGCACTGGGGGCAATAAAATCCCATCAGGTAAGGGCAACTTTCAGAGGCACCAAGGGGCGAGTGCTAAAGGGAAACCACTTACCTGCACTGAGTGTGGGAAATCATGCAGAGATAAATATGATTTGCGCGTACATGAACGCACACACACCGGGGAGAAACCTTATGTTTGTACCCAATGTGGTAAAGGCTTTTCCCAGAAGGCGAATCTTAATAAACATTCAGTTATTCATTCTACAGAAAAACCTTATTCCTGCACTGAGTGTGGGAAAAGCTTTACAAAACAAGAATCCTTAAATCAACACGGTCACACTCACACTGGGTTAAAGCCATACGCCTGTACAGAGTGTGGGAAATGTTTTGGACAAAAGGATGGACTGAAATACCACCAATCTATCCATACTGGGGAGAAACCATTTCAGTGTACAGAGTGTGGGAAAAGCTTTCCATCTCAAGCAGCGCTTAATAGTCATCAACGCATTCATACAGGGGAGAAACCATTTCAGTGTACGGAATGTGGCAAATGCTTCTGTTATAGACAGTCTCTTACAGCTCATCAGTGGATTCACACTGGGATTAAAGCTTTTGGATGCACCGAGTGTGGGAAACAGTTCCCGGCCAAGCGCAGACTCCAGCAGCACCTGATGATTCACACCGGTGAAAAGCCGTTTGTCTGTACTGAGTGTGGGAAACAGTTCCTGGCCAAGCGCAGCCTCCAGCAGCACCTGATGATTCACACCGGTGAAAAGCCATTTGTCTGTACTGAGTGTGGGAAACAGTTCCAGGTCGGGCTCAGCCTCCAGCGGCACCTGATGATTCACACCGGTGAGAAGCCGTTTGTCTGTACTGAGTGTGGGAAACAGTTCCTGGCCAAGTGCACCCTCCAGCAGCACCTGATGATTCACACCGGTGAGAAGCCGTTTGTCTGTACTGAGTGTGGGAAACAGTTCCTGGCCAAGCGCACCCTCCAGCAGCACCTGATGATTCACACCGGTGAGAAGCTGTTTGTCTGTACCGAGTGTGGGAAACAGTTCCTGGCCAAGCACAAACTCCAGCGGCACCTGATGATTCACACTGGTGAGAAGCCGTTTGTCTGTACCGAATGTGGGAAACAGTTCCTGGCCAAGTCCAACCTCAACCTGCACATGAAGATTCACACTGGTGAGAAGTTGTTTGTCTGTACTGAGTGTGGGAAACAGTTCCTGGCCAAGTGCACCCTCCAGCAGCACCTGATGATTCACACCGGTGAGAAGCTGTTTGTCTGTACCGAGTGTGGGAAACAGTTCCCGGCCAAGCACACCCTCCAGCAGCACCTGATGATTCACACCGGTGAGAAGCTGTTTGACTGTACCGAGTGTGGGAAACAGTTCCCTGCCAAGCGCAGCCTCCAGCGGCACCTGATGATTCACACCGGTGAGAAGCCGTTTGTCTGTACCGAGTGTGGGAAACAGTTCCAGGTCAATCGCAGCCTCCAGCGGCACCTGATGATTCACACCGGTGAGAAGCCGTTTGTCTGTACTGAGTGTGGGAAACAGTTCCTGGCCAAGTGCACCCTCCAGCAGCACCTGATGATTCACACCGGTGAGAAGCTGTTTGTCTGTACCGAGTGTGGGAAACAGTTCCTGGACAAGCACAAACTCCAGCGGCACCTGATGATTCACACCGGTGAGAAGCCGTTTGTCTGTACCGAGTGTGGGAAACAGTTCCCAGACAAGTACAAACTCCAGCGGCACCTGATGATTCACACCGGTGAGAAGCCGTTTGTCTGTACCGAGTGTGGGAAACAATTCCTGGCCAAGTGCACCCTCCAGCAGCACCTGATGATTCACACCGGTGAGAAGCTGTTTGTCTGTACTGAGTGTGGGAAAAGCTACAGGCAGAAGAGCAGCCTAAATAATCATATGAATTCTCACACAGGAGAGAAACCTTCAGCCTCTAGAGATTGTGGCAAATCCTCTGAATCAGACACGCGTTTCACACAACTATAAAGACTTGTAGGCCCCCCTGCCAAAAAAATCCTTGCCGCCCCGAGGAGGAGTTGTGTCCAAACAGCTGAGCCCATGATCACCCAAGATTCAACTGCTTTTTAATGTAGCCACGTCAGTAGTGATGAGCGAATCTGTCCCATTTCGCCATAAAATTCACGAAACAGTGAAAAATTGGTGTTACAGATTTGTTCCACTAATTTTTTGTCGCCTGTGTCTTTTTTTGACGTGTCCGTGCCCTTTTTTCCCGTGAACGCAACTTTTTTTAATGCGCAATGAATTTTTCCATGGTGAATTTTCATAGAAGTTTCGTGAAACAATTCACCAATGGTGAAATTCGCTGCGAATCCATGCCTGGCAAAAAAAATTTGCTCATCACTAATTGGCAGCCATGCGCATCACTAGCTGGTAAGAAGAAATTATATTGATGCGTGGTCAATATAGTCCATTGACTACAATGCATTTTGCAAATTTTTACTCTGTTTCTCAAACTGTTTGGCAAAGCCAAATGGAACAGATTCACTCACCACTACAGAGAAGCTGCTCTCTGCTTTTGTAAATAATTTGTAAACTTTTAAAAAGTTGCAGCTACTAATGGCCGCATGTGTCTTTGCCCTTAGGGTGCTAATTGTTATAATAGCTCTACCAGCAATTCTTTCATTGAAGGGGACTGGTTTGCTAACTGCTATACAGGGGCAGATATACATGCCACATGGACTTTTGTATATATTTATTATTATACCCATGTTCTTTGGTGTATATAGGGAAAATAAATCTCATATTAAGACAGAACGTGAGAGATTTGCAAAAAGAGAACCTTACATTTTGCACTAAATTTATTCCACTACCTATGGTCTTGTCCGAAGATTGGGAACTTCTAGAACATGGTGGAAAGATTCTTGAACCACAGTTTGAATTAAATATAAATTTATCTCCTTGTTTTACTCTATTACAAAAAAAAGAGGAGGTGTTATCAAGCATTTTACCAGTCTGCTTAGCACAAAATTTTTATAAATTATTATTTTTGTTTATGGCTGCCTCTAAAAAAGCATTATTTTATTATTGGGTAAAAGAGGAAACCCCTCCTATAACAGAAATGATTTCTTATCTTAATCAGCTGAGCCGGCGCGGGGCCATCAGAGCAAAAGGGAAAATTGTATCATACTTACCGTGATTTTCCTTTCCTGGGAGTACTCCATATCAGCACTATCTGGGATATCCCCGCCCCCATGCCCCATCAGAAGGATCCTCCCCAAAGCTTTAAAAGCCACCCCCACCCCCTCTATGGCGTCTTTGTTACGAGCTTTAAGACTACCATTGCATAAGGGATGGGAACATGCTGATATGGAGTACTCCCAGGAAAGGAAAATCACGGTAAGTATGATACAATTTTCCCTTTTCCCTGGTCGTACTCCATATCAGCACTATCTGGGACATAGCAAGCTAATACCCAGTTGGGAGGGAAACTAGGCTCTGGCAGACTTCTGGATGGTACTGCAATAACTTTGCTGAACGTCATAGTAACCTATCCATTGTCATGCTAACAACTTCAGGAAAAGAACCTAGCAATGTATTGAAGACTTCTAATAGGATTGGCTGATCTCAAACCAAACCAGGAGAAAGAATGAACAGTGATACTAAGGAAAGAAGATCCTGCTAGGACCCAGACCTACACAGAGAAACACACACAGTGAGTGTGACCCCAAACTGACCATCTCATCGCCACTTGGTTAGAGGTGGACAGTGCCTGACACACCATAAGAACAAACTCCCAGAATTTCACAAAACTATTTAGAGACATACCATTTGACAGCTGTGAAATTCACCGCAAGTGGAAAATACCTGCTAAACCATAGCAGAGAATCCGGTCTCTATACATATCAGTATCTGGAACTAATGCAACATGAACATTACAAGGTAGAAGATATGCATCATGAAGGAAGTACTATAGGCAGAAACCATGTGAGCCCTGTCAGACCTTTATGAGTCCTATATGTGCTTATGCTGACCTCTTGACCGTTAGTAGCATTCTATCCCATAACAATCTTTAAAGGTTGCTCTCATGCCGAGGTCACATACTAGAATGATAACCCTCCACAAGAGTAACCTAATTCCAGGAATCTCAGGTACTGCAATGACAAAACAGTCCCTAATTTTTGGGCTATATGCTGTCCCTTTATGGGGACTAGCATAAAATGAGACAAGCAGGGCAACCCATGACAGAAGACATGAACGGCAATGCCACTACATATGATATACCCTGGACGGGAAGGCATACTCATAGCCACCATGCCGCTAAACTAATATATAGCATAGGAACAGGAAGACAATCCCAGCCAATGTAGACAACTGGGTAGGAATAAGGAATGTCTTTCAAGTATGAGTTAAGGTTAGAGCTTCTAGACCTAACCAGTGTGTATGCCCTGTATCCGGACTAATTTGATGGAAGTCAAAAACACCCTGTTTCAAGCTTCCCAGCTGGAGGCACCCTCACCAAAGGGAGAATACCTCAGGGCAAGTAATTAACTGTTGCGCAGGCAATACTATGGGCCAGATAACTGGGCCCTAGGCAGGGAGATGTAGGTAGAACTTACCTCTATAGACTATGATGGCACAGTCCATAAATTGGAAAGCATAGGTCATCCCAAGCAGTGCGAATGTGACACATCCCTTGAGAGACCAGGTCATTCCCTGCCATATGCCCTGCAATCAGAACAGTGTATAACAGAAAACCCAAAGAGCAAACACGTGTCCTCTTGGGGGAACCAGGTATGGAATGGCAGCTACCCCAAAACATTTACTTACAGCATGTAATTGGAAGCCAGGTGAACCTTTATATATTCTCAAGCCCTGTAGAATGTATACAATATGCCTAAACAGCTGTAATCCCACAGCCAATTCAATGCAAGGGTTAGACCCTCCGAACCCAACAGAAGTGACAATGATAGCTTAGCAAGGTAATGCATAGTCTATTTAACGGCTGCTTGCTGGGCAAAAAACACCTAACCCCTGTCAACAAAAAACAGCTTCGAAAACAAGCGTTTAGCTGTGAAGCTATTCAAGGCAGAGAAGATACCCAGCAACATAATTAAGATGTAATGTACATGCCATCTTATTACCCTGCTTGAGCTACTGCAATCCCGCAGATGCCATGAGATTGGCTGCAACCTGCCAGCCTTTAGCTCCCAAGAGGCAATACCAACAAGTGTACTGGCACCTTTCAAAAAAGGCTAGTGTTATACACTAGCAATGTGGAGATTCATGAACACACTGATGGGTTTGCTTCAAACCGGTCATGGAGCCAGCCCCTATTTAACTATTTAATGTTTTTGGACTGACTTACCATGTAGATCAAACTCATGAGAGAGCCCTGTAGAACATGCAAGTCAGATGCTGTTCACCAAGTGTATATACTAAAGTGATGCCTCCCTGCTGCACAAAGGAATGCATGTTGCTGGGCTCTAGAATAACTGCAAACTCAGAGGAATGTTTGTTTTGCAGCATATTATGGATCATGGTTTTATGCCAGGCTCAATAATTACTACAGGCCCAATGGCCCCACAGTTGAACTACAGCATGTGAGCATAACCCTTTTGGTTCAGATGTAGTTATAACCGTAATGCATTCCGCTTGCATACCCACAGGGCCCAATGAAACCTGCAGCTTGGCCCATACATACTACCTGGTCTTAGAAGTACTGCAAAAAAGGCCTACAAAACCCAGAACTGGCAACAGCTTATGAAGCTTATCAATAATAGGACACAGTGAACCATGAATTGTGCTGCAGCTTTAGGCATGCTAATAGCACAGATAAAAGAAATGCTGGAGATAGTACTCTGTTTGGGCTGCAGATTCATAAACATGCACATTGCCCAGTACAGCAAACATTCAATCAGCTAAAGCTGTAGGTATGCTTACTGCCCAAACTGGTGCCAGACTCTGGTTGCTGCAGAAACTAATGAATATTATTTTGTACCCCGGCATTTGCAGTTTAAGCATGCATAATACAGGAACCATGAATTGTGCTGCAGCTTTAGGCATGCTAATAGCACATATTTGGAGATGCTAGAGATGCACTCTGTTTGGGCTGCAGATTCATGAACATGCACATTGCCCAGTACAGCAAACATTCAGTCAGCTAAAGCTTTAGGTATGCTTACTGCCCAAATTGTTACCAGCCAATGGTTGCTCAAGAACTAATGAATATTATCTGGTACCCAGACATTTGCAGTTTAAGCATGCATAATACAGGGTTCTAAACCTTAGAAAAGTGAAAAAAAAAAAAAAAATCTGCTGGTGATTATTGTACAGAGAAACATACAGCATAAGTATAGGAACACTTAATGGCAATGTGCCCATGCATAGCCTGAAAGAAAACTACATGGCAATACACTATTAACACATATGCAGATAATGCTAATCACAAATCAATAATTGTGTTAGTTTACTGGTAGCAACACAAGCCTGGCCTGGGGACCCCAAAGCACGGCCAATAATTGCTGCTAGCTGACAAGGTAGGATTACAGCCCTCTGCAGTGTGCTACAAAACACCTTTAAGTGATCAGAATAAAGGGCTCTCGATTTCTATAATACTATAGCTCTCTAAGCCAATAGTTATGGCCTACCTTAGGCATCAAAAACTGGAAAGAGGTTCCTAAAGGAGGACTGATTATAGGAAACCAGCAAACAAAATCAGTATACAGAACCTTACCTTCCCAGGCCATGGTGCTATACTCTGGGAACTCAGGATTGGAATGAGAGCCACAACACCTTTGGCTAATTACATAATTACCTTCAGCAGAGGTACTCTGGTTACACCCCTATTAGCCAGTAGGGTTATACTACAGACCCTTATACAGAGTTTTAAACATAATTAGCCAGGCTACTACTAGCGAGGCACCTGAACAACTTCAGCCCTAATGCAGCAATACAATCTGGCTACAATCGTGATGGCAAAGTACTGGATCCATGTGCATACACATAATTATACCCAGCTAATGCAGATACAGATCTCAGAGGTACTTCAACTCTATAATGCCCTGACTACTATTTCACTTACTATGGAAGGTGTTTATATTAGTGCATTACCTGGTGTAGTAGCAGTAGCCATAACACAGAACTGGTGCAACTCTCTGGGAAGCTCAGCTGGAGTGTAGCTGATCACGTAATCACATTCACCTGAGGCTACTCAGGAATGCATCTAATTAGCCAGTTCTTAGTAACTACACTACAGTGCCCTAGCAACCATAACACAATGCGGGCAGCTGAAAGGAGTTGACGCATTACCCCATGTATCAGCAAGTAGCCATGACACAGGACTGCTGCAATCTCTGGAAAGCTCAGGTAGAGTGTAGCTTAGCACATAATCACATTCACCTGAGGCTACTCAGGAATGCATTTCATTAGGCAGTTCCCAAGGTTACTACATGGCTCTGCCCTAGCAACTGTAACACAATCCAGAGCAACTGAAAGGTTCAATGAATCACCCAATCTGTCTGCAAGTAACCATAATATTTGACTGGTTACATTCAGCTAAAGCTATCCAGGTATGTAGCAACTAGCAGGCAAACTAACCCATTTGTAGTACATAATGCAGCCCAATGTTTAAAGACAGTGGGGTGTCAGGCCCTTTTTTTTTTTTTTTTTTTTTAAACACCTCTTAATACAAAACCTTAGGAAAGACTTTGTGAGGGAGGCAGTAGGCTTTGAACTCTGGCTCTATTAAAAAAAAAAAAATCTCTCCACACAGTAGAACAAAAAGGAATATGGAGATCGCCAGACTCAGGCCACTAACTAAATGTTGAGGACTGCTAACTTCCACCTCCCTCGCCCATCCGCAAAAATATTAAGTGTGTCGGGCCACACACCATTGCCACCAGACACTCACGGCCTGGGAGGGCATACGGATGGGGGGACTAGCACTTGCCATTGGATGCCATTATGACAAACCAGAAAGGCACATGGGATCAAATATACCAAACAGCATTGTCCTACCTTATCAAGCAGAACAGAGCCGAAGATCCCAGGATATGAGGTAATGTGCAGGGGAAAAGATCTCATGGACCAAAAAACCCCAGTCCCTAGGTGCCATTTCCGGTCACCTAATGCTTTCCCAAGGCTAAAAAGCAAAAATGTTGCTTCCAATGGAGCAAGGAAAGCAGAAGGAAAAAAAGACGCCATAGAGGGGGTGGGGGTGGCTTTTAAAGCTTTGGGGAGGATCCTTCTGATGGGGCATGGGGGCGGGGATATCCCAGATAGTGCTGATATGGAGTACGACCAGGGAAAAACAAGTGCACCTAAATCCAGGATTCCTTTTAAAAATACCTGGTCATTTTTCTTTAATGCTATAGATATAAGTAATAAGGATCAGATTTATAAAATGCTGCATATATAGATTTATTTCACTAATTCACGAAGATATTAGCAAAACTATCCTTGATTTTGCTCTCTAGGAAACTTTTTTTTCCTTTTCTTTTTATAGTTTATCCACTGGGCAAAGTTAATTAATTTGTTTTTGTTTTGTTTTTCTCTATTTATATAACTTATTTTGTTTCTCTGTAAGTATTCTATTTTCTTCATTTCTTATCTTTTTGAAAGACAAACTGTCGAATGTGACTATTGTTGTACAACCTATGTTTAAATAATTTGTCATTATTCATCTTACATGTTTATTGCAAAACTTCAATAAAATGTTTTAAAAAGTAAAAGTGAAACAGTGTAACACAAGGCAGCAGCCTGACAGACCTGACTCGCTGGGGGAGACTGACCCCTGAAACAGTGTAACACAAGGCAGCAGCCTGACAGACCTGACTCGCTGGGGGAGACTGACCCCTGAAAAACTGTAACACAAGGCAGCAGCCTGACAGACCTGACTCGCTGGGGGAGACTGACCCCTGAAACAGTGTAACACAAGGCAGCAGCCTGACAGACCTGACTCGCTGGGGGAGACTGACCCCTGAAACAGTGTAACACAAGGCAGCAGCCTGACAGACCTGACTCGCTGGGGGAGACTGACTCCTGAAACACTGTAACACAAGGCAGCAGCCTGACAGACCTGACTCGCTGGGGGAGACTGACCCCTGAAACACTGTAACACAAGGCAGCAGCCTGACAGACCTGACTCGCTGGGGGAGACTGACTCCTGAAACACTGTAACACAAGGCAGCAGCCTGACAGACCTGACTCACTGGGGGAGACTGACCCCTGAAACACTGTAACACAAGGCAGCAGCCTGACAGACCTGACTCGCTGGGGGAGACTGACCCCTGAAACAGTGTAACACAAGGCAGCAGCCTGACAGACCTGACTCGCTGGGGGAGACTGACTCCTGAAACACTGTAACACAAGGCAGCAGCCTGACAGACCTGACTCGCTGGGGGAGACTGACCCCTGAAACAGTGTAACACAAGGCAGCAGCCTGACAGACCTGACTCGCTGGGGGAGACTGACTCCTGAAACACTGTAACACAAGGCAGCAGCCTGACAGACCTGACTCACTGGGGGAGACTGACCCCTGAAACACTGTAACACAAGGCAGCAGCCTGACAGACCTGACTCGCTGGGGGAGACTGACCCCTGAAACACTGTAACACAAGGCAGCAGCCTGACAGACCTGACTCGCTGGGGGAGACTGACCCCTGAAACAGTGTAACACAAGGCAGCAGCCTGACAGACCTGACTCGCTGGGGGAGACTGACCCCTGAAACAGTGTAACACAAGGCAGCAGCCTGACTACACCCCAGCTGTACAAGATACTGTCTAAGGTTCTTGGCCTTTTGGTTTGGAGCCTATAACTCTATCTAGATCAGTTCTATCTTTAAAGGAGACATTTTATATAAAGTTCATATTCAGTTATAATATTCATCCTCCCTCAAAATGTGAAATGATGCAGAAAAAAGACATTTTGGAAGCATTTTACCTCCTAAAACTGCCATTACATGAGAGCTGCAGAGACAACCTCCCAAGTCAGTAGCCAGAGTGAAATGGAAGGTGGGCGTGTCCCTTCAGTCTCCCACAGGAAGTGGTCACAGCACTGATTGACAGGCTTAACTCAACAGCTCCCAGTTTCCTCCCTCTGTGTCTCTCTGCTCCCTGGCTGCACAGTTTTGTTTGTGCTGCTGCCAGATTAATAATCTAGTTATTGACCAATAAGCTAAGTTGTAGTGCAATGGTATGTTCCAAAGCAAATGTGCCTGATTCACAAATAAACATGCCAACTCACTGATGGAAAGGTTTTAAAATAAAAGCACTTTTTTTGTGTTTTTTTATGTTTTACATTATTTTGTATTGTTTAGTGCATTGTAAAAAATGATGGTATATGTCCTCTTTAAAACATGTCCGTGTTTATTTAAAGGAGAAGGAAAGGTTAAAAACTCAGTAAGGTCTATGTAAATACAGCCATAAGCACTCATAGAAATGCTGAGTCCTCTACCAAAAGAAACACAGGATTTCTTGTCTCCTTTTTTGTAAACTTGTTCTTAGGGTATGTGGCTTCCACTCTCAGAAAAATCCATCTTTCCCACGGCCAGAGTTGGCTCAGCCCTCTCCTCCCCCCTCCCATGAGAATTCACTCCCCCTCCCATCAGAATGTGTGATCTGAGCACACTCCTGGCTGAATCAATTCCAATTCCTCATCCTTGTCACATAAACACAGAAATTGAAATATATCCGGTCTTTAACCCTTCCATATCTTTATTTACATATGCAAATTAGAAATTGGACTTGGTTCGGTATTCCGTCGAATCCAGAAATAGTGGATTTGGTGCATCCCTAGTTTTAATCTTTTGTGTAGTTTTGTAGCACTATAGAGGGGGGGTCTGTCGCCTCTATAAAGGGACCCACAGAAGGATCACAGGTGGCCAGTGACACATGCAGAATCATGGGGGACCCATATTTCAGGTCACCAGTGGGGGTCCAGGAAAAATTTGTGTGATCAGTTAGGCCAAAGCTTGTGAGATGTTTTGTGGAAACTGGCATCATTCTCTGGTCAAAATGTTTTGGAACAAACTGTCTTAAAGTTTCTCTCCTGTGTGAGAATTCATATGAATATTTAGGTTCCTCTTGTGCCTGTAGCTTTTCCCACACTCAGTACAGACAAACGGCTTCTCACCGGTGTGAATCAGCTGGTGCTGCTGGAGTCTGTGCTTGGCCGGGAACTGTTTCCCACACTCGGTACAGACAAAAGCTTTAATCCCAGTGTGAATCCGCTGGTGAGCTGTAAGGTGCCATCTATAACAGAAGCTTTTCCCACATTCTGTACACTCAAATGGTTTCTCCCCTGTATGAATCTTTTGATGGTTATTGAGCTTTGAACGAGATGCAAAATGTTTCCCACACTCTGTACACTCAAATGGTTTCTCCCCTGTATGAATCTTTTGATGGTTATTGAGCTTTGAACGAGATGCAAAATGTTTCCCACACTCTGTACACTCAAATGGTTTCTCCCCAGTATGGATAGATTGGTGGCATTTCAGTTCATTCTTTCCTCCAAAACATTTCCCGCACTCTGTACAGGTGTATGGCTTTATCCCAGTGTGAGTGTCACTGTGTTTGTGTAAGCTTCCCTTTGTGGTAAAACTTTTCCCACACTCGGCACAGGTATAAGGTTTTTCTCCTATATGTCGCTGCTGATGAACCTTAAGATTTCCCTTCATTAAGAAGGATTTGCCACACTCATTACACTGATAGGGCTTCAGGCCAGTGTGAGTCTGTTTGTGGGATTGAAGCCAACTTATTGATTGGAAGGTTTTATTGCACTCTGTACAGGCAAAGGGTTTCTCTCCTGTGTGAACTCGTAGATGAGCATTTAGGCTCCTCTTCTGCCTGTAGCTTTTCCCACACTCATTGCAGACAAATGGTTTCTCTCCAGTGTGCATCAGCTGGTGATGGCGGAGGCTGTGTTTGTGAGTGAACTGTTTCCCACACTCTGCACAGACGAAAGCCTTAATCCCAGTGTGAGTCTTCTTATGAGATTCTAGATGGCTCCTCATACGGAAACATTTCCCACACTCAGTGCATTTATATGGTTTCTCTCCTGTATGAAGCTGTTGGTGTGATCTAAGGTTTACTAACCTTGCAAAGCTTGAATTACACTCTCTACAGACAAATGGTTTCTCCCCAGTGTGTACGAGGCGGTGCCTTTGCAGTTCAATCTTTGTTGCAAAACAGTTTCCACACTCTGTACAGGAATAGGGCTTATTCCCAGTGTGAAGATGACAATGTCGATAAAAATTTCCCCTGTTAGCAAAACTTTTCCCACATTCAGTACAGGTATATGGCTTTAATCCAGTGTGAGTCAGAAGGTGGCTTGTAAGAAACTCCTTTAGTCGGAAACATTTCCCACATTCTGGACAGGCAAATGGTTTCTCTCCTGTGTGAATCAGGAAGTGCTCAAGCAGAGGCTGTTTTGTTATAAATCCTTTCCCACACTCAGTGCAGGTAAATGGTTTCTTTCTAGAATGAATAACTGAATGTGTATTAAGATTCGCCTTGTGGGAAAAGCCTTTACCACATTGGGTACAAACATAAGGTTTCTCCCCGGTGTGTGTGCGTTCATGTTTCTGCAACTCAGACTTGTATTTGAATGATTTCCCACACTCAGTGCAGGTAAGTGGTTTCCCTTTAGCACTCGCCCCTTGGTGCCTCTGAAAGTTGCCCTTACCTGATGGGATTTTATTGCCCCCAGTGCTGTGGGGGAAGGGCCCCTTTCCCATATGAGCCCGGCGGTGCTCTCGGAGGATGGTTCTCTGGGAGAAACATTTCCCACAATCAGTGCAAGAGAACGGTCTCTCTGTGTGAATGCGCTGATGGATGAGGAGGTTCCCATTGCTGCCGAACCTTCTCTTGCACTTAACACAGACAAACGGATTTATAACCCCAAATGGTTTAGGGAAAACAGTTTGCTTTGTGCTTTGGGCTAATGCCTTCCTTGTCTGATGTACAGTAGAATATTGGATTTTGCCTGAATTATTGTTTATCTTTTTCTGACTTCCATGTAGCTTTTCCTCAGCATCAGGCTGTGTGTGTTTTGTTAATTTGGGGGTTACAATCAGCTTCCCCCCAGTTACTGTGCAAAGTTGGGGCATTTGGTTCTGTTGGGCTTTTGGGGCAGAATTCATCTCCTGGGCGTGAGGTTTCTGAAGCACCGGAGGTTGGTTACTGTGGGCAGATCTGGCAACAAAGCCATTGCATGTAGGGAACTTCCTGTTTGTGTCACTTCCTGTCTGCTTCCTTGCACCAAGCCCTTCTCTCCTCTCCCTGTTCATCTCTGTGATTCCTGATCCATATGGAACCAGTCTGTATCCAGCAGCACTGAGTCTCCTCCTCTCCTCCTTGTTCTCTGTTCAAATAAAAACACAGAAATGTCCCATTCTTATTACTTCTCTAAAAGAACAGATCTATTTTCTTGCTGTAACCATAGTCCTGACATAACCTGTCACCCATAGTGCACCTCTGAATATACCATCACATGACAATGTTGCTTCCCCTTAAAGATCTATAGTCACCTTATTGTTTGTGTTTATTTCACTATACAGCAGCATAATGCCCTTGTTCATATTTCTTGGAGCAGAAGACATACAGTAAGATTAGACTGGATGAAGTTTTAATCCAATTCTATCAAATAGAGCTCTGTCACAGTGGCACAGATCCTATCTGATCCCCCCATTGTAAGCAGCAGTCCTGCCCTGCTTTATGGCTGAGATTCTAGCTATCTGTATAACAGAGCATTCTGTCACAGTGGCACAGATCCTATCTGATCCCCCCATTGTAAGCAGCAGTCCTGCCCTGCTTTATGGCTGAGATTCTAGCTATCTGTATAACAGAGCATTCTGTCACAGTGGCACAGATCCTATCTGATCCCCCCATTGTAAGCAGCAGTCCTGCCCTGCTTTATGGCTGAGATTCTAGCTATCTGTATAACAGAGCATTCTGTCACAGTGGCACAGATCCTATCTGATCCCCCCATTGTAAGGTGTGGGTCAGAGAGCTCTGCTGTTTCCAGAACAAGCCCAGGCCCTGCTAGAGCTGATTGGGATACCAGACAAAGTGAGGCCCAGGCTTTGGGGCCTAGCCTTCAGGCTGAACGTTCAAGTCCGAAGTCACTCTCCTCCTCTCTGGGAACCCAAGGATCAAGGAGAAGGAACAGCAGTGACAGTAATGAGAAAAAAAGTCTGGCTGAGATCAGAAAGCAAAAGCAGAGGAATGTGCAAGTGGCTCGGGCCCAGGAGGTTGGAAGCCGGCGTGGGGCTCCCAGTGAGAAAACTCCCCAGGAAGAAGGCAAGCTGAGCCCGGCATTACCCCCTGGGAAGCAAGGTAAGAAGCAAAAGCCTGAATGTGCCCCTGTGTGTGCGGCTACTGGGAACCAACAGCAGGAGTTTCTTTCTTTCTCAAGGCTCAATGACAGAAGGGTGCCCCCCTAAATAATTTGATCTAAACTGGCTGGCCCTGCAGGGAACTTTTTATCCAAAGCAAACTGATCTACTTACAAATTGTAGAAAATAAGTGCCCATGGGGCTGTTCCACTTACAGCAAAATAAAATGACTTAAAGTGCACTTACTCAGGTGAAGCCCAATCAGTATTTGTTGCTCTTTCCTTTTAAAATCTTCAGACATTGTCTTATATTTCCCAGAATGGAACTGTATCCTCTCCAACTGAACCACTGGGAAACCTGCAGAAACAAGAATAAATTGCTGTTAGACTTATTCCCATACTGAAGTTCATAATATCTCGGGTATTAGGTTATCCTATAGTTACTGTAATGAATAAATACACTAAATACAAAAATGCAAAGTAATCAGGCGCAGGTAGCAATGTATTCATCACTGGCACAACTAACTGGGGGTATCAAGTTAACATTAACCCTATCTGTAACAATGGCCCCTTTATTGGAGCTCCCTATAGATCCTCTCAGGTCCCTGTCTGGGTTTCACATGAGGGGTGGGCGTGTCCTAACGGTGGCCAGATATCGATCGTCCAGGTTAAAAGATAACAACCACCAGCACCCAGGGTTTGTTCTGCAAGCACCTGTGAGAGTTATAGTTCAGCTTGGTCACCCTTATCCTCCACTATGCCTGTGAGAGCCCAGCTGTGGGGGAGTCTCATGTAAACATTTCTAAAGGGCTGGCAGTTATTTTCTGTTAGAGATAACATTAACCCTTTCATTACTTACCCAGCAGCTGGGGATCCCGGGAGCCACGGCTGAGTCTGCATTTGTCCATATCAGCAGTAGAACAGCCGCCCCCGGCGTCTCTCTGGCAGAGGAAACAGAACAATCTACTCAGACAGTTTTGCAGTAAATTTGTAGAAACACATTTTTTACTTCCAAACACAATTTATCTTCTAATCAAGTAGAAGAGACACAAAATCAAAAGCCAGCAGCAGTCAGCTCCAGAAGCAGCATTTTATCTATGTCATTTATGGGGGGGAAGAAAGCAGCACAAATACCTTTAATGAATGACAGGTCTTACGCAGTGACTGTGGCCAGTGTTGCACAATTACAGCTGCACTGGGGGGGTCCTAATTGACCCCTTTAAAGGGGACCTGTCACCCAGACATACAAAGCTGTGTAGCCTCTTTTGCTACTGCTGAACGCATTTACCTGCGTGTGGCGCTACAGGATCCTTGTGCCTCCGCTTATATGGAGGAGCAGGTACACTGATAAATTCCTCTGAAACTTCTCTGATCCACAACACACACAGGGAAGGCTGATGGGTTTATTGGCAGGACACTGTACCTTTATACTTGCAGGGATAGATACAGCCTGCCAGCCAGGGGCAACTTCCCTCACATAACCCAGCCGGTACTTCCTGAACTGCTGAGGGGAATCCCCACTTATGGGGCAAGTACTTCAGAGTCTTGAGAAGAACTCCCTTTGGCTTTCCGTGCCCTGAGGAGAGCGCGCTTTGCCCTTCAGAGCCCTGACAGGGACCCCCTTTCCTTCTGCACCCTAAAATAACGCACTTCCTGCCACTGAGGGTTCCCAATTACTTCCTTATACAGAACCCTGTGTGCGCTCCCAGCCCCTTGTCTCTCTCACTTCCTTCCTGTCGGCTCACACAGGGGGGGGGGGCTCCTCCTGCACAGTAACAGCACAGAGGGGAGACAAGTGTACTCAGCTCCCCTACATTCTCCCCCTGCAAGTAATGCAATAACTTGAAGCATACAAAATCGGTGCAAACACCGGCAGCATATTTACCAGATTGGACACCGCCCCTACCCAGGCATGGTAAAGCCCAGCATGTGGTACATAAGAAGTCAGTACAGGTGGGGGCTGCCGAACTCGCGCACCCCGTCTCACCTCTCTCGGGGGGAGTCCCCTACCCAAATCCTCATTAAAAGAGTTTCCATCAGCAACAACCTCTGGTTTGTCTCAGACCTTGGTACAAACTCCGGGGATGCAGGATTCAAATTATCCCTCACAGGAATAGGCCGGTCCTCAGAGGGAAGAGAGTCACTTTGGGCTACATCATTTCCACCCCCATCAGGTTTAGGCATTTGAGCATCCATAGGGGTCTGTTGAACTTTAGGTGGGGTTTCCGTGGCGTTGGGGGAGTCAGAAGTACCCTCCATTTGACCCTCCTCAATGTCAATACCCGTAGAAACATCACTTGCTTGAGATACAGGGAGTAAGTGATTTCTATGCCAGGCTTTTACTCGACCCTCTGGTCCCTTTATCTTGTACCCCGGAATCCCAGGCAGCTTGCTCACCACATCGAATAGTTCATTTCTCCAGTGGTCAGCCAGCTTATGCTTCCCAGGCACCCCTAAATTCCTCAGTAACACTTTGTCACCTGGAAGTAACTCTCTGTACTTGACTTTAAGATCATACCTCCTTTTGTTACCAGCATTCAAATGATAGGCAGTAGTCAAGCCTTCCCTCCATCGAGAAACATACTGAAAGTGGTCCCAATGACTCAATCCATCTGTAGATACACCCAGCTGGATATCAAGGGGCAACCTTGGCTCCCTCCCAAACATAGTATGGAGAGAAACCAGTGCTATCATGCTGAGTACTGTTATAAGCATGCACCATAGCCTCCACATGCTTACTCCAGCTGTTTTTATCCTCCACTGGCAGGGTACCTAGCATGTCCAACAATGTCCGGTTAAATCTCTCAGGAAGGGCATCTCCCTGGGGGTGAAAGGAGTAGTTCTGCTCTTTTCAATATTCAACAGTTGCAAAAGCTCTTTAATAAGACAGCTATCAAAGTCTCTGCTTTGATCAGAATGTAATCTACTTGGCAACCTGTAGTGAATGAAAAACTTCTCCCATACTGTGGAGGCTTTTTGGTCCTTGGTGGGGAAAGCTTGGGCGTACCTGGTATAGTGATCGGTGACTACCAGACCATTACCGATGCCCCTCAAATCATTCTCAATGCAAAGAAAGTCCATGCACATCAAGTCCATGGGCTCTGAACTTTTTAAGTGACCCATGGGGGCAGCGAGAACTGGGAGTGTCTTCCTTTGCAGATACCATAGGCACCTCCTACAGAAAAAACGGTCTTGGACCAGCCTGTAAGTCTTCTCCATTCCAAGATGTCCATGGTGATCATGCACTCCTTAAAACAATGTTCCTGAATTTAAGGGGCAACACTAATTGCCGCCTCCCAGGGTGATTATGATATGGTATCAACTGGTATAACAGTCCTTGTTCCACACAGAACTTCCCCCAGTCACATTGGAAAAATTCAGCAGGATTTCTGGTGCTAAATGCTCTCCACAGGAGCCCTATCACAGGATCAGTTTTCTGGCTTTGAACCATGTCCTTGCGACTGATTAACTTGGATTCTCCCCCTACTAGAGCAACGGGACAGCAGTACATATGTGGTACGGCTCCGGCCCTCCACCAACAGAATCTACAACCCTCAACTCAGAAAAAGCCACTTTGTCATCCACTACCACAGCTGTAGCACAGTAGGCCTTCATACCGATGCTGGATATCTCTTCCCACTCCCCATCATCCTCCAGGGCAGGCAGACCCAGTCGTCTAGAGAGAGCATCCACTCCTATATTCCTAGGCCCTGGTTTGTACTTGAGGGTGAAAGAGTAGTTTGACAGTGCAGCTAACCACCGGTGCCCTGTGGCATCAAGTTTAGCAGTAGTCAAAATATATATGTACTGTTCGTACTTCAAACTCTACTCCATACAAGAAGTCATGCAACTTGTCCACAATGGCCCACTTAAAGAGATACTGACACCAGAACTGAAACCTTTTTTACATCTGTCATAACATTGTCTTTGCATGAGCTTTATAATTGCCATAAAAGTATTTGGCCAAGCTTTTACATTCCCTATCTGATCCCCCATGTTCCTCTATGAGGGGGCGGCCATATTTGTCCAGCAGGAGGCCGTTAGCATTAGAAGCTGTAACTGAAAGGCTGAGAAGAGACAGTCAGGCTGGCTAAACAGTCAGCTTTTGGGATTTCAAGTAACAATTACTTATAACAAACAAATGCACCGCTAAAAAATAAGCAAGGAAACAAACTTTTTCTTTGCTTCTTTTTTAGTGGTGCATTTGTATTGCCATTTAGCTATAAATATAGGTGTAACACAGAAGTACATTTGCCTTGATAAAGCCCCAATGTAAGAAGTGAAATGCGTGTTGGTGCTTTTTAGTTTCAAATCAGGCAGGGTCTCTCTCTTTTTTATTATTTACCTGATGGGGAGCTTCTCTCTGTAAGTACTGGGCACTGGGGAGTTGTTTGTATGAGGGGCAGGTTTGGCCCATTTCTTGCCACTAAGACTGATTACTGGTGAGTGGGGTATTGGGTGACTGTATGGAGCGTGTGTGAGTTTGGTGGGATTTCACACACTGATGGCAGGACCTTTTAGCCACTTCTTTAGATAGTGATATCTAGGTTATAGTGGTTCAGGAATCTAGTACAGGTAAGGGACCTGTTATCCAGAATGCTTTGGACCTGGGGTTTTCCAAATAAAGGGTCTTTCCATCATTTAGATCTCCACTATTTAAGTCTGCTAAAACTCATTTAAATATTGATTAAACCCAATAGGGCTGTTCTGCCCCAATAAGGGGTAATTATATCTTAGTTGGGATCAAGTACAGGTACTGTTTTATTATTACAGAGAAAAGGGAATCATTTAACCATGAAATAAACCCAATAGGGCTGTTCTGCCCCCAATAAGGGGTAATTATATCTTAGTTGGGATCAAGTACAGGTACTGTTTTATTATTACAGAGAAAAGGGAATCATTTAACCATGAAATAAACCCAATAGGGCTGTTCTGCCCCCAATAAGGGGTAATTATATCTTAGTTGGGATCAAGTACAGGTACTGTTTTATTATTACACAGAAAAGGGAATCATTTAACCATTAAATAAACCCAATAGGGCTGTTCTGCCCCAATAAGGGGTAATTATATCTTAGTTGGGATCAAGTACAGGTACTGTTTTATTATTACACAGAAAAGGGAATCATTTAACCATTAAATAAACCCAATAGGGCTGTTCTGCCCCAATAAGGGGTAATTATATCTTAGTTGGGATAAAGTACAGGTACTGTTTTATTATTACACAGAAAAGGGAATCATTTAACCATTAAATAAACCCAATAGGGCTGTTCTGCCCCAATAAGGGGTAATTATATCTTAGTTGGGATCAAGTACAGGTACTGTTTTATTATTACAGAGAAAAGGGAATCATTTAACCATGAAATAAACCCAATAGGGCTGTTCTGCCCCCAATAAAGGGTAATTATATCTTAGTTGGGATCAAGTGTATTATAAAATATTTTTTTTACGCCTTAAACCAATGATAAGCCAGCTCAGCACACACTTCCATTATCTCGATGATAAAGGAGTTGGGGTGTCTGGGCTTCGCACAAAATTTAAAGAAACTACTAAAGGCCCCTGCTGGGGGCGCCACACCTGCCTGGGGTCTATTGTCCTGCCCCTTATTTCTCTTTCTTTGGGCCCTTGAAATTTCACAGGTGGCCAGACACAATGGGGCTGATTCACTAAAGGCCAAAAAACGAGTGATATTTATAGCATATTATAAAAATATTATCACTTCTTATTTTTTGCAAGTTAACGATCGATTCACTAAGAGGACACTTGTCATAATTAAGAAGCGATGTTCTTGTCATTATTTATCTGGCGAAGATCAATTTTTAAGTGAAATTTTGTATAGATATATATTTATTCGTTATTTCGTAGCATGCGATATTAGCACACGCTATTACGCACGTAGCAGTAACTTTCTGAAAATGCCCATTTCCCTGCAAACTGGCGGCTGCATCACTCTGGGGCCAACACAGACTTGAAAAAATCCCACTGCAAAGTCCATATTGTCACCACAGCCAATCACCAGCTACAATTTTGTTTAGTAACGCCCACTCCTGGGAGGTGTTAAGATTCACAGTAATTATCACCACATTTTACGCTTCAAATATGTCTGTGAATTATGCGTTAGTATTATTTCTATACGATACTTACCGCAATGCGATGTAAATAACGCATTGCGATAATGTGCTTTTTAACGCATGTGATATGAGTGATAACGCATGCGAAATAACGTTGATGAATCGATACTTATTTATCGCATGCTTTTTAACGCAAAAAACTATGAGATAAGCGTTAATGCCCTTTAATGAATCGGCCCCACTGACTCCTAATGACCTGCAAAAAGTGAGACAGGGATATAGAATGCTGCATCCTGATTGGCTGGTAGCACCCTTCCCAAAGTCAAATCTTTAGCCTCTAATTGATCAAAGTGCACGTCCTGCTCCAATTGATTAACTCTTAAGTACAGACGTCAAGTTAAACCTGCTCCAAACCAGTGAGTTAGGGGATTGCATCAACATCACCCCCATCGTCGTCTCATCAGGATCCCAAGAGGTTCCCACCAACTACATGACAATGGCAGGAAAGTCTCAGGGATAGGAGGTATTATTATTAATTATACTACTAATAATTATAACAGCTATTTATATGGCACCAACATATTCCTAAATGCAGTAGGGGTAACTTTTCTTTTAATTTCTTCTTTTATTGTAATGTTGCCTTTAAATTTGCCCTTAGTAATCATTATATGGGCACCTTAGTATTCTGATGATTTAACTTGTAATGTAATTGCTAGATTCTGTTAATGCCTTTAAGAAGGGCCTGGAAGAGTTCTTGAACAATCAGAATACCCAAGGCTATTGTGATACTAATATCTACAGTTAGTACTAGTGGTTGTATATATAGTGTATGTATGTGAGTGTATAGATAGGTAAGTATAGGCTGTGGGTGCTGGGTTTACTTGGATGGGTTGAACTTGATGGACACTGGTCTTTTTTCAACCCTATGTAACTATGTAACTATGTAGGTAGTATCTTATTGCCTAGGTACAGTAAGTAGAGTTAGCAGCAGTGGCAGAACAATAACACTAGGGGGAGCACAGGGGGTGCCGGGGGGAGAGATCACAATTAGGACTCCAAAATGTTGGAGGAACAATGTCCTGCCTGACTGTAATAGGCAAAAATCAGAGTATAATACTGTTTATAGGGTGTTATCACACAGGGCTGCCAACAGAAACTTTGGGGCCCCGCACAAGCTATTTATGTGGTCCCCGATCTGACTAAATTTTTTAACCTGCCCGATCGATATCTGCCCGATTTCAGGCCAGATATTGGTCGGGCAGGCCCATTGTTGCTGACCCTACAAGGGCCGAAAAGCTGCTGAATCGGTCTAAGGGACCGATATCGGCAGCTGCAATTGGCCCATCGATGACCACCTTAAGTCTGAAAATAAATAAAACTTTTTTTTATTGTTTTTATTTATTTTTTTGTAACAATCAGATTCCACATGTGCAAAATAATGTCCATTGCAAGACACAGAATTGGGTATATACGGTATCAATACAGAGTATAATAATGTGCACGAGTTGTCTTGTATCTGGTTGTCTCAATACTTAGGTGTGCCATATTACCATAAGTATGTTGTAGTCGAAATCCAAGTTATAATTAAATCAAAACAAAGAATATAATACAAAGCTTTCGATAAAACCAGTAGAAACTATTTACATTTGAGTTCACCGGTCCTGGAAAAAGTTATTTAAGAGGTTTTCTGTTATATTATGGATCCTGGGAGGCAGCAATGATTTGTTTCATCCTGAAGCCATTGTGGCGTGTAGTAAAGGTTTGGTACCTCTGAGACTCTCTTGATCATACCAGGTTGTATATATAAATGTATCAACTGTCAGTTGTCTGATGTCTGGGGAGAGATTCAAGATGTAGGTGGACTTATGGATGGCGGTGTAGCTGATAGCCACTCCTGAAGTATGGCTTTCCTGGTTGCCACGGCCAGTTTACCTGCTAATGCTCTATTGGTTTTGGTTATATGTTGTGCACTTTTTATTTTGCTGAAGAGGGCCCATGTCTGGTGTAAAACTTTGTTTTGTCAGTTGGTGCCAGTAGTCATACACTTATAACCATAGGGATTGAATGACTGGACATTGCCAGATGCAATGGGATAGAGAGCATTCATCCTCTTTGCATCTCAGGCATTCAGGAGTCGTCAAATTGTCCCATTTTGAATCTCCGTAATGGAGTGAAGTAAGATTGATGTAATAGTTGGAAGGCCATGATTTGGTACTGGCTGGAAGGAGGGAGTCTCATGGCATATGAGTGGAGTTTAAGGATGTATTGTCCATCGGTATTTGGGATAACAGCTGTCCATTTCCTCAGAGATGTGTCTTTGTGTGTGATCTAGGTCTAGTCTGATAAGTTTATGAATGGATGCTGTAGAGTGGTGGGTGTTGACTCCTTTCCATATATGATTCAGGGGGCTGGAGAGGTCTTGTTCTGTTAGTTGCCACAAGACTTCTCTTGCATAGTGGGAGGCTTGCATAAAGTAGAAGTGTTGGGTTTGAAGAAAGGGGATTTTAGTGGTCACTTCTGTAAATGTCACGAGGGAGAGTTTTCTGAGTTTGTCTCTAATGCAGTGGAGTCCTTCTTGTTTCCATTTTATAAAAGTATTGGTCATTAGGCCACTAGGAAAATTCTTGTTTCCTGTCCAGGGTAGGTATAGAGAGAGGTTTTGGGTGGTTTTATGTTAGTGTCTGATTGTGAGCCAGGCTTTGTATGTGTGAATACATAGAGGGTCATTTTGCTCATTAGTTGTTAGATCATTTGGTGGTAAGTAAAGGAGGAAATTGAGACGTGTTGTTTCCATAAGATTATATTCAATTTTTAGGTTGCTGTATGTATTAGTGTTGTATATCCAGTCCCCAGTGTGACATAAAAGGGTAGCTGCATTATAGTTGTGTAAGTCTGGAAAGTTGATACCTCCATTGATTTTCATTTGTTGAAGTTTGTGCATGGCAATTCTGGGTCTTTTGCCTACCCATATAAATACTTGAAATGCCATGTTTGCTAGTTTAAGGTCTTTTTGTTTGAGGTAATAAGGTAGCATCTGAATCTTGTATAATAATGGTCTTCCTAGAAAGGTTAGGTTTGCTGCTTTCCATTTATTTAGGTCACATTGGAGATATAGTATAGCTTGGGTTATGTGTCAGTGTGGTGGTCCGTGAATTTAATGCCCAGGTATGTAATGTGGTGTTGGGCTTTTTTGAAGGGAAAATTGTGGGTCCAGTCAGAGGTAAGGGTATGTTTTAGTTTTATGGCTTCTGGTTTGTCGTAATTGATTTTTGGCCTGTAAAAGTTGTGTATCTGTTGATGGTCTCAATGATTATTGGGATATCTTGTTTGCCAATAAATAATAATATATCACATGCGAAAGCTACGATTTTGTGGTGTGAGCATTCTTTTGTGAATCCTTGGAATAGTGGGTTTTGTGTGAGGTGTCTAAGTAGCGGGTCCAATGTTAGATTGAAAAATAGAGAGGATAGGGGGCAGCCTTGTCTGGTGCCTTTTTTTAATGGCAAAGCGGTCTGAGTTTAGGTTGTTGACTGTGAGAAAGGCAGTTGGGGCAGAATATAAGGCTTGAAGAGTTAATAGTTGAAGTATTCTCAGTAAATGGGCATGAAATATTCTGTCAAATGCTTTTTCTGTGTCTAGATTTACTAGAATTCCATGTTTGTGTTCTTCCATGTTATGTTGGTATATTAGGGCTATGATCTGTCATGTTGCCTTAACTGAGTGGTGTCTTTTTGTCAAGCCTTGTTGACAGGGGGATAGTATTCTAGGTAAGATTTGTTGTAATCTGCCATGATTTTAGTGAGAATTTTGAGGTCTTGGTTTATGAGAGAGATAGGGCAGTAAGATTGTGGATTGGTTGGGTCTCTGTCTTTTTTGAGAGGAGAATTATTCTGGCTTCATTGGCTTTTGGCCAGAGTGGGAGACCTTCTAGTGTATTATTGTATAGGTCTTGGAGTAGTGGGATAAGTTCTGGTGCATGGATTTTATAAAATTCCACACTTAGGCTGTCAGGGCCTGGGGATTTACCTAGTTTTAACTTTTTCATTGTCGTTTGGATGTTTAATTCTGTTATGGGTGTATTTAGGATGTTTCTTTCCTCTATTGTTAGTTTTGGTAGGTGTGCATCTTGTAAGAATTTGATGTTGCTTCTGTGGGATTGTCTGGTTCTATATTGTAAAAGGATTGAAAGTATTGTGTCATCTCTTCTGTTATTTGTTTGTGTTGGTAACTCAGCCTTGTTTTCCCTGAAGCTTGTGTATGTAAGATTGTGGGTTTTGTCTTTTTGCTATGTTTGCCAATAGTTTGCCCGCTTTATTGCCCCATCTGAAGTATTTGTTGCGTTTGTAAGCTAAGATTAGCTGCGCTGTCTCAGTTAATAGTGTGTCAAAGAGATTGTTGATTTCTTTCAGTTTCTTTGTTGTTATGGTTTTTCAGTTGTGCATAGGCTTGAGAAAGTTTCTGTTGAAGGGTTGTATATTTGATATTGAATAGATTTATTTATTATCATCTATGTAGTTGGCTAGGGAGGTCTTGATATATTGTGTAAAATCCTCGTTGTGAGAGAGGTGTGAGGGGAATCGCCAATTAAATGATCGGTGTTGAGGCAGAGGATTTCGTATATGTAAGGAGATTAAGGTGTGGTCAGAGATTATTATATCCTTTATTTTGGCCTTTTTATATGAGGTAGGGGAGACTGAGAGGTGAAAATGTAATCTATGCAAGAGAACGTTTTGTGGACTCCAGAGTAAAATGTGTAAATAAAACATTTTTAAAAATTGTGAGTATTCTCAGCTGAACAGCACTCATTTAAACTTTATTGCACTGTAAAGGTTTTAATCTTGTGTGCAGTTTTGTAGAACTATAGAGGGGGGGCCGAGTCTGTCGCCTCTATAAAGGGACCCACAGAAGGATCACGGGTGGCCAGTGACACATGCAGAATCATGGGGGACCCACATTTCAGGTCACCAATCCAAATATAGAGGAGAGCACCATAAAGCAGAATTCTGCTAAAATGCTATTTATTTCAGACCAAAAAACATAACATGTTTCGGGCAGTGTGACGCCCTTTCTCAAGTGTAAGTATTACTTAAACAAGGTGAACCATTTAAACCATAACTCCACCCTCTGTGTCCATTGATTGGTATTCAGAAGTGTCCATCAAAAGTCAAATTTTTCTCATGTGTTGCTTGTTTTTCCTTACCATTCATTCCAATTTTAACACTGTGTTTCATCAATAACATCGATTTTAAATCTGTGAAAAGTTCTCCTGAAACTCGAGGGCAAATGGATAAAGAAGCTTAATACTCTAGCTCCAGATGGCCTCAATGATGCGTGGAGTCTGAAACCCTTTTTATAATGATTTTTAATATTTCGATGATGTGCTAGTAATATGTATTTATAAATATGATTGATTTTTTTACAGGCCTTGAATTCCTTTGCGTCAGGGTGTGTAGCTTCATTAAGATAAGGGTAAGAGTAATTTCTGATGGTGTGATTACCATTATTATTATTCAATTAATGATCTATGTATTTTAAACTGTGTAGTAATATAACACTGGATATGAGATATGTTCTGGCCAGTTTATGTTTGTTTTTAATAATTTCTATATGGTGTAGGGTGGTTGGGGACCATCTATATTGTAATTGTACTTCTAAAGTTTAGTACAGGTATAGGACCCATTATCCAGAATGCTCGGGACCAAGGGTATTCCGGACAAGGGGTCTTTCCGTAATTTGGATCTCAATACCTTAAGTCTACTAAAAAATCAATAAAACATTAATTAAACCCAATAGGATTGTTTTGCATCCAATAAGGATTAATTATATCTTAGTTGGAATCAATTACAGGGTTTTGTTTTATTTCTACATAGAAAAAGGAAATCAGTTTTAAAATTCTGAATTATTTGATTAAAATGGAGTCTATGGGAGACGGGCATTCCGTAATTTGGAGCTTTCTGGATAACGGGTTTCCGGATAAGGGGTCCGATACCTGTATATGAACTTTTCACAGATTTAAAATCGATGTTATTGATGAAACACAGTGTTAAAATTGGAATGAATGGTAAGGAAAAACAAGCAACACATGAGAAAAATTTGACTTTTGATGGACACTTCTGAATACCAATCAATGGACACAGAGGGTGGAGTTATGGTTTAAATGGTTCACCTTGTTTAAGTAATACTTACACTTGATAAAGGGCGTCACACTGCCCGAAACATGTTGTATTTTTTGGTCTGAAATAAATAGCATTTTAGCAGAATTCTGCTTTATGGTGCTCTCCTCTATATTTGGATTGTATTGAAGGGCTCAGCGGTGTGCCTTGCGAGGATTGATGCATCAAGCCTGATCTAAGGGCTGTGCGGTTGAATACCTATTTGTTGATTTCAGGTCACCAGTGGGGGTCCAGGAAAAATTTGTGGGACCAGTTAGGCCACAGCTTGTGAGATGTTTTGTGGAAACTGATATCATGTTTTGGAACAAACTGTTCCGTCTTAAAGTTTCTCTCCTGTGTGAGAATTCATATGAATATTTAGGTTCCTTTTGCTCGTGTAGCTTTTCCCACACTCAGTACAGACAAACGGCTTCTCACCGGTGTGAATCATCAGGTGCTGCTGGAGTTTGTACTTAGACAGATACTGTTTCCCACACTCGGTACATCCAAAAGCTTTAATCCCAGTGTGAATCCGCTGATGAGCTGTAAGGTGCCGTCTATAACAGAAGCTTTTCCCACATTCCGTACACTGAAATGGTTTCTCCCCTGTATGAATCTTTTGATGGTTATTGAGCTTTGAACGAGATGCAAAATGTTTCCCACACTCTGTACACTCAAATGGTTTCTCCCCAGTATGGATAGATTGGTGGTATTTCAGTTCACTCTTTTTTCCAAAACATTTCCCGCACTCTGTACAGGCGTATGGCTTTATCCCAGTGTGAGTGTGACCGTGTTGGTGTAAGCTTCCCTTTGTGGTAAAACTTTTCCCACATTCGGCACAGGTATAAGGTTTCTCTCCTGTATGTCGCTGCTGATGAACCTTAAGATTTGCCTTCATTAAGAAGGATTTGCCACACTCATTACACTGATAGGGCTTCAGGCCAGTGTGAGTCTGTTTGTGGGATTGAAGCCAACTTATTGATCGGAAGGTTTTATTGCACTCTGTGCAGGCAAAGGGTTTCTCTCCTGTGTGAATTCGCAGATGAGCATTTAGGCTCCTCTTCTGCCTGTAGCTTTTCCCACACTCATTGCAGACAAATGGTTTCTCACCGGTGTGAATCAGCTGGTGTTGGCGGAGGCTGTTTTTGTGAGTGAACTGTTTCCCACACTCTGCACAGACAAAAGCCTTAATCCCAGTGTGAGTCTTCTTATGAGATTCTAGATGGCTTGTCATACGGAAACATTTCCCACACTCAGTGCATTTATATGGTTTCTCTCCTGTATGAAGCTGTTGGTGTGATCTAAGGTTTGCTAACCTTGCAAAGCTTGAATTACACTCTGTACAGACAAATGGTTTCTCCCCAGTGTGTACGAGGCGGTGCCTTTGCAGTTCAATCTTTGTTGCAAAACAGTTTCCACACTCTGTACAGGAATAGGGCTTATTCCCAGTGTGAAGATGACAATGTCGATAAAAATTTCCCCTTTGAGAAAAACTTTTCCCACATTCAGTACAGGTATATGGCTTTAATCCAGTGTGAGTCAGAAGGTGCCTTGTAAGAAACTCCTTTAGTCGGAAACATTTCCCACATTCTGGACAGGCAAATGGTTTCTCTCCTGTGTGAATCAGGAAGTGCTCAAGCAGCCGCTGTTTTGTTATAAATCCTTTCCCACACTCAGTGCAGGTAAAAGGTTTCTCTGTAGAATGAATAACTGAATGTTTATTAAGATTCCCCTTCTGGGAAAAGCCTTTACCACATTGGGTACAAACATAAGGTTTCTCCCCGGTGTGTGTGCGTTCATGTACTCGCAAATCGGGTTTGGTTGTGAATGATTTCCCACACTCAGTGCAGGTAAGTGGTTTCCCTTTAGCACTCGCCCCTTGGTGCCTCTGAAAGTTGTCCTTACCTGATGGGATTTTATTGCCCCCAGTGCTGTGGGGGAAGGGCCCCTTTCCCATATGAGCCCGGCGGTGCTCTCGGAGGATGGTTCTGTGGGAGAAACATTTCCCACAATCAGTG
The DNA here is from genome assembly GCF_000004195.4 of Xenopus tropicalis. Lineage (NCBI taxonomy): Eukaryota > Metazoa > Chordata > Amphibia > Anura > Pipidae > Xenopus > Xenopus tropicalis. The sequence goes on from NC_030682.2 coordinate 6,078,269, forward strand.
CAAGAGAACGGTCTCTCTGTGTGAATGCGCTGATGGATGAGGAGGTTCCCATTGCTGCCGAACCTTCTCTTGCACTTAACACAGACAAACGGATTTATAACCCCAAATGGTTTAGGGAACACAGTTTGCTTTGTGCTTTGGGCCTTTCCTGGCTTTAGGTTTTTCCCTGAAATAATGTTTATCTTTTTCTGACTTCCATGTAGCTTTTCCTTAGCATCAGGCTGTGTGTGTTTTGTTAATTTGGGGGTTACAATCAGCTTCCCCCCAGTTACTGTGCAAAGTTGGGGCATTTGGTTCTGTTGGGCTTTTGGGGCAGAATTCATCTCCTGGGCGTGAGGTTTCTGAAGCACCGGAGGTTGGTTACTGTGGGCAGATCTGGCAACAAAGCCATTGCATGTAGGGAACTTCCTGTTTGTGTCACTTCCTGTCTGCTTCCTTGCACCAAGCCCTTCTCTCCTCTCCCTGTTCATCTCTGTGATTCCTGATCCATATGGAACCAGTCTGTATCCAGCAGCACTGAGTCTCCTCCTCTCCTCCTTGTTCTCTGTCCAAATAAAAACACAAAAATGTCCCATTCTTATTATTTCTATTAAAGAACAGATCTGTTCTCTTGCATTCTGGCCCAGATTCAATTTGATCCCCCCCCCCCTGTAAGCAGCAGTCCTGCCCTGCTTTATGGCTGTTACTGCACCTGTCTCTTCTCTTTCTGCCCCTGACTGCTCTCTTTCTGCCCCTGACTGCTCTCTTTCTGCCCCTGACTGCTCTCATTCTAACCCTGACTGCTCTCATTCTAACCCTGTAGTTTCTGAACAAGGTTCTTTAAACTCTGTTTCTGCAAATACCAACCAACCAACTCAAATCCTGAATTTTCTGTTACTGATGTGAATGCTGTGCTTGTACCTTCTGCCAGTGATGTGACTAATGCAGGTGAAGGGGCTGTTTCTGCTGGGGAGAATGTAATGGCTGCACAGGTAAATGATACAGGTGGGGTTAATTCTGCTGGGGAGAATGTAATGGCTGCACAGGTAAATGATACAGGTGGGGTTAATTCTGCTGGGGAGAATGTAATGGCTGCGCAGGTAAATGATACAGGTGGGGTTAATTCTGCTGGGGAGAATGTAATGGCTGCGCATGTAAATGATACAGGTGGGGTTAATTCTGCTGGGGAGAATGTAATGGCTGCGCAGGTAAATGATACAGGTGGGGTTAATTCTGCTGGGGAGAATGTAATGGCTGCACAGGTAAATGATACAGGTGGGGTTAATTCTGCTGGGGAGAATGTAATGGCTGCACAGGTAAATGATACAGGTGGGGTTAATTCTGCTGGGGAGAATGTAATGGCTGCACAGGTAAATGATACAGGTGGGGTTAATTCTGCTGGGGAGAATGTAATGGCTGCGCAGGTAAATGATACAGGTGGGGTTAATTCTGCTGGGGAGAATGTAATGGCTGCGCAGGTAAATGATACAGGTGGGGTTAATTCTGCTGGGGAGAATGTAATGGCTGCGCAGGTAAATGATACAGGTGGGGTTAATTCTGCTGGGGAGAATGTAATGGCTGCGCGGGTAAATGATACAGGTGGGGTTAATTCTGCTGGGGAGAATGTAATGGCTGCGCAGGTAAATGATACAGGTGGGGTTAATTCTGCTGGGGAGAATGTAATGGCTGCACAGGTAAATGATACAGGTGGGGTTAATTCTGCTGGGGAGAATGTAATGGCTGCGCATGTAAATGATACAGGTGGGGTTAATTCTGCTGGGGAGAGTGTAATGGCTGCACAGGTAAATGATACAGGTGGGGTTAATTCTGCTGGGGAGAGTGTAATGGCTGCACAGGTAAATGATACAGGTGGGGTTAATTCTGCTGGGGAGAATGTAATGGCTGCACAGGTAAATGATACAGGTGGGGTTAATTCTGCTGGGGAGAATGTAATGGCTGCGCAGGTAAATGATACAGGTGGGGTTAATTCTGCTGGGGAGAATGTAATGGCTGCGCAGGTAAATGATACAGGTGGGGTTAATTCTGCTGGGGAGAATGTAATGGCTGCGCAGGTAAATGATACAGGTGGGGTTAATTCTGCTGGGGAGAATGTAATGGCTGCGCAGGTAAATGATACAGGTGGGGTTAATTCTGCTGGGGAGAATGTAATGGCTGCGCAGGTAAATGATACAGGTGGGGTTAATTCTGCTGGGGAGAATGTAATGGCTGCACAGGTAAATGATACAGGTGGGGTTAATTCTGCTGGGGAGAATGTAATGGCTGCACAGGTAAATGATACAGGTGGGGTTAATTCTGCTGGGGAGAATGTAATGGCTGCGCAGGTAAATGATACAGGTGGGGTTAATTCTGCTGGGGAGAATGTAATGGCTGCGCAGGTAAATGATACAGGTGGGGTTAATTCTGCTGGGGAGAATGTAATGGCTGCGCAGGTAAATGATACAGGTGGGGTTAATTCTGCTGGGGAGAATGTAATGGCTGCGCAGGTAAATGATACAGGTGGGGTTAATTCTGCTGGGGAGAATGTAATGGCTGCACAGGTAAATGATACAGGTGGGGTTAATTCTGCTGGGGAGAATGTAATGGCTGCGCAGGTAAATGATACAGGTGGGGTTAATTCTGCTGGGGAGAGTGTAATGGCTGCACAGGTAAATGATACAGGTGGGGTTAATTCTGCTGGGGAGAGTGTAATGGCTGCACAGGTAAATGATACAGGTGCTGTTAATCAGACGAGTAAAAGTTTTTGGGAGAAAAGACGGTTTTCTGTGGGGCAGGAGGGGCCCCTGTATGAAGGGCCGGTTTTCAAGCGGAGGAATGTGGTTAAGATCAAATGGGAAGGAGAGAAGGGAAAGTGCCCGGGCAGTAGGTTTGTGTGTAAGAACCTGATAAAGGAATCTATGGGGATGTATTTGGCTTTGTTTGGGTTTCTAATGTGGAATTTGAAATAAACTTTAAGCTGTCGCAAGGTTTAGACAGATTTTGGAATCTATATCAGGACCAGAGAGCAGCCCCAGTGTGGGAGGGTTCAGGGCCATCCTGGTCTCAAAGCCTGATATTAAGACTGTGACTATTATGTTAAAGAATGAATCTGTTCCCCCAGAGGATATTTTGGTTTGGTTAAGGAGACAATGTAATGTTCTTCTGCCATTAAAGCCCATCTATAATGAGGAGGGATTCTGGGTAGTGGGATGGAAGGTTCAAGTTAAACTAAATGTTTCTAACAATGTGACCCAGCACCTCCCAAATTCATTTTTATTGGGAAAGAAAGGGGGGTTTGTTTTTACCCAGGGCAACCCCGGCAGTGTTTCAGGTGCGGCTCAAGGGGGCATTTGGCAGGGGGCTGTACAGTGAAGGTGTGCGCTCTGTGTGGGGCCCAGGGCCATGTTAGCAAAGAGTGCGACACAGTACAATGTAACCTTTGCTCTGAGCTGGGGCACACACACCGGGAATGCCCACAGGCCTGGCATAATATTGTTAGGGGCTGCCCGGGGGTTGAGAGAGAATTCCTTCAGGAAGATATGGCAGAGGCAGGTAGTGGGGAAGCAGAGAGAGGGGAGGAAGGGAGTGAGGTGGTGTCACCGCCTTTGGGTGCTGAGGGGGGTAGAGAGGAAGGAGATTTGCCAGAGACTGGGGAAGAAGGTTGGCAGGTGGTTGGGGGAAAGCCAAGGGAAAGTCCAGGGGAAATGGTTCTTGAAGGTATTGTGACCTCAAATATGTTCGAATTGCCTTCAGGGAAATCTTGGGGGGACATTGCAGAGGAAGAGGTGGAATTAAGGAGGTCGAGGGAAAAGGAGAGACTGGAAGGGAGGAGTGGGAAAAAGGAGAAGAAAGGGAAAAATAAGCCAAAAGTCCCCAAGCCCCCCTTGGATACCCCAGAAGTGGGAGGGAATGAAACCCCGGGTTCCCCCATCACTGGAATGGAAATTGCAGAGGATCGAGGGAAGAAAAGAAAAGGCAGAATAGGTAGTAATGGGAGGGGAAATTGATGGGGAGGATTTCCTGGTTGAAGAGAGTGTTTCAGGGGGGGCAGGGGGACCCCAGTTTAAAAGGCACAGCAAATAATGAGTCTTAGCTCCAGCAATGTGTATTGTATCAGAACAAGGGGTGAGGTTTAATAAGATCTTTCCTATGGATAATGTGATGCTATAAACCTTGGGAAGGGAGGAGGTTCTACTGAAGTGACGGTTACAGTGTAAATAAGGGAAATATGGTTTTGTGGGAGGGGTTTGATTTGCAAAGATGATTTCTTTTGGTACTATTTAATATTCATGTGCATTAATTCATGTTTTGTTTAATTTTGGATTTTTGATATTTGTTTTCCTGTATTGTTTATTTAATTTTAATTAAAATCCCTATCTGATCCCCCCCATTGTAAGCAGCAGTCCTGCCCTGCTTTATGGCTGAGATTCTAGCTATCTGTATAACAGAGCATTCTGTCACAGTGGCACAGATCCTATCTGATCCCCCCCCCATTGTAAGCAGCAGTCCTGCCCTGCTTTATGGCTGAGATTCTAGCTATCTGTATAACAGAGCATTCTGTCACAGTGGCACAGATCCTATCTGATCCCCCCCATTGTAAGCAGCAGTCCTGCCCTGCTTTATGGCTGAGATTCTAGCTATCTGTATAACAGAGCATTCTGTCACAGTGGCACAGATCCTATCTGATCCCCCCCCATTGTAAGCAGCAGTCCTGCCCTGCTTTATGGCTGAGATTCTAGCTATCTGTATAACAGAGCATTCTGTCACAGTGGCACAGATCCTATCTGATCCCCCCATTGTAAGCAGCAGTCCTGCCCTGCTTTATGGCTGAGATTCTAGCTATCTGTATAACAGAGCATTCTGTCACAGTGGCACAGATCCTATCTGATCCCCCCATTGTAAGCAGCAGTCCTGCCCTGCTTTATGGCTGAGATTCTAGCTATCTGTATAACAGAGCATTCTGTCACAGTGGCACAGATCCTATCTGATCCCCCCATTGTAAGCAGCAGTCCTGCCCTGCTTTATGGCTGAGATTCTAGCTATCTGTATAACAGAGCATTCTGTCACAGTGGCACAGATCCTATCTGATCCCCCCCCCATTGTAAGCAGCAGTCCTGCCCTGCTTTATGGCTGAGATTCTAGCTATCTGTATAACAGAGCATTCTGTCACAGTGGCACAGATCCTATCTGATCCCCCCATTGTAAGCAGCAGTCCTGCCCTGCTTTATGGCTGAGATTCTAGCCAGCTGTATAACAGAGCATTCTGTCACAGTGGCACAGATCCTATCTGATCCCCCCCATTGTAAGCAGCAGTCCTGCCCTGCTTTATGGCTGAGATTCTAGCTATCTGTATAACAGAGCATTCTGTCACAGTGGCACAGATCCTATCTGATCCCCCCATTGTAAGCAGCAGTCCTGCCCTGCTTTATGGCTGAGATTCTAGCTATCTGTATAACAGAGCATTCTGTCACAGTGGCACAGATCCTATCTGATCCCCCCATTGTAAGCAGCAGTCCTGCCCTGCTTTATGGCTGAGATTCTAGCTATCTGTATAACAGAGCATTCTGTCACAGTGGCACAGATCCTATCTGATCCCCCCCCCATTGTAAGCAGCAGTCCTGCCCTGCTTTATGGCTGAGATTCTAGCTATCTGTATAACAGAGCATTCTGTCACAGTGGCACAGATCCTATCTGATCCCCCCATTGTAAGCAGCAGTCCTGCCCTGCTTTATGGCTGAGATTCTAGCTATCTGTATAACAGAGCATTCTGTCACAGTGGCACAGATCCTATCTGATCCCCCCATTGTAAGCAGCAGTCCTGCCCTGCTTTATGGCTGAGATTCTAGCTATCTGTATAACAGAGCATTCTGTCACAGTGGCACAGATCCTATCTGATCCCCCCCCCATTGTAAGCAGCAGTCCTGCCCTGCTTTATGGCTGAGATTCTAGCTATCTGTATAACAGAGCATTCTGTCACAGTGGCACAGATCCTATCTGATCCCCCCATTGTAAGCAGCAGTCCTGCCCTGCTTTATGGCTGAGATTCTAGCTATCTGTATAACAGAGCATTCTGTCACAGTGGCACAGATCCTATCTGATCCCCCCCATTGTAAGCAGCAGTCCTGCCCTGCTTTATGGCTGAGATTCTAGCTATCTGTATAACAGAGCATTCTGTCACAGTGGCACAGATCCTATCTGATCCCCCCATTGTAAGCAGCAGTCCTGCCCTGCTTTATGGCTGAGATTCTAGCTATCTGTATAACAGAGCATTCTGTCACAGTGGCACAGATCCTATCTGATCCCCCCATTGTAAGCAGCAGTCCTGCCCTGCTTTATGGCTGAGATTCTAGCTATCTGTATAACAGAGCATTCTGTCACAGTGGCACAGATCCTATCTGATCCCCCCATTGTAAGCAGCAGTCCTGCCCTGCTTTATGGCTGAGATTCTAGCTATCTGTATAACAGAGCATTCTGTCACAGTGGCACAGATCCTATCTGATCCCCCCCATTGTAAGCAGCAGTCCTGCCCTGCTTTATGGCTGAGATTTTGCATCACTGCAGCATTTCTAGCTCTAACTGCACATACTCATGTGAAGCCTGGTCATTTTTTGTTGTGTTTTACCTTTAAAATCTTCAGACATTGTCTTATATTTCCCAGAATGGAACTGTATTTTCTCCAACTGAAACTCTGGTAATCCTGAAAAAACAAAAATAAATTGCTGTTAGACTTTTTCACATGTAAAAGGTTGTGATATATTGGGTATTAAGTTATCTTATATTAACGGTAATGAGTAAATGCTGCTAACACGGTAAAACATTGTAAATGATAAAAAGAATACCAGGTCTGAGAGCCAACTGCCGGCCATTAACAGAGGAGCCCCAAAAGTGCACACTGGGGTGGTTTTTGCCCAGTAAATGTGGGTGCCAACTGATCCATCCCAGTAAATGCAAAGTAATTAGGCACGGGTAGCAATGTATTGATCACTGCCACAACTAACTGGGGGTATCAAGGTGCTCCCCATATCATAATATACATTATATGACTCCCCTTCAGCCACTTCCCATTGACATTTGCTGCTAGTGGGCAGGTAATGGATGGAAATGTGAATGACACCAACCCTTCCAGTAAAAGTGCCTGCTCCAGACTTTTTTGGGACGGATTTAATCCCATTGGCTCAGGGCTGTTATATGCATAGTTATTCCTTTCTGGACTGGAGTGATGGAGAAGCCTGAACCCTAAGGTAACACCTTATTGGCCTAAGTTAGTATGAGTTTAGCTCCTGTAATTGCCCCCTATGGAAGCGTGAAGTGGGCAGTATGGGCAGCACAGTGCGCCACAGAGGAGGGACAGTGTGGGGTTAGTCCTTCCCAGCTGACACCTTCAGAGGATGGATTCCAGTAAAAAGGGACTCAGGGTCCCAAACCCCAATGATAAAATGAGCCTATGAAAGAACCGTCACACCCTTATCCTTCACTATTCCTGTGAGAGCCCAGCTGTGGGGGGGTCGCATGTAGCAGCGGCTCTACCCAGAGTGGCAAGGTAAAGATAATCCAGTTTCAAAAGGGCTGCACTTATTTTCTGTTAGAGATAACATTAACCCTTTCATGAACACTGGGTTAGAGTCGGCCTGAGATGTCCCAATAAGTACTTACCCCCAGCAGCTGGGGATCCAGGGAGCTGAGTCTCCATTTGTCCTTATCAGCAGAACAGCTGCCCCCCCGGCGTCTCTCTGGCAGAGGAAACAGAAGGGGCTTTATTCATTAATGGAAGATTTCAGCAACACAGAACTGCTGCAGTGTCAGGTCTGAGCCGCTCATAGAGGATATTGAGCATTCAGCCATTATACAGCTCTCTGGGGGTACAGCTGCACAAACAGCCAAGTGCCTGTGGGGCGCTATCATGTCAGGCCCCAGTGGGTTTGTAAGATGCCATAATGAACCTTTATTTTATACTTTACATAGAGCATATTTATATACAGGTATGGGACCCATTATCCACAATGCTCAGGACCCCGGGGTTTCTGGATAAGGGATATTTCTGTAATTTGGATCACTTTCTACAATAAATTTTCTACAAAATTTATTTAAACAGTAATTAAACCCAATAGGATTGATTTGCCTTCAATAAGGATTACTACTATATTAGTTGGGATCAAGTACAGGTACTGTTTTATTATTACAGAGAAAAGGGAATCATTTAACCATTAAATAAACCCAATAGGGCTGTTCTGCCCCAATAAGGGGTAATTATATCTTAGTTGGGATCAAGTACAGGTACTATTTTATTATTACAGAGAAAAGGGAATCATTTAACCATTAAATAAACCCAATAGGGCTGTTCTGCCCCCAATAAGGGGTAATTATATCTTAGTTGGGATCAAGTACAGGTACTGTTTTATTATTACAGAGAAAAGGGAATCATTTAACCATTAAATAAACCCAATAGGGCTGTTCTGCCCCCAATAAGGGGTAATTATATCTTAGTTGGGATCAAGTACAGGTACTGTTTTATTATTACAGAGAAAAGGGAATCATTTAACCATGAAATAAACCCAATAGGACTGTTCTGCCCCAATAAGGGGTAATTATATCTTAGTTGGGATCAAGTACAGGTACTGTTTTATTATTACAGAGAAAAGGGAATCATTTAACCATGAAATAAACCCAATAGGGCTGTTCTGCCCCAATAAGGGGTAATTATATCTTAGTTGGGATCAAGTACAGGTACTGTTTTATTATTACAGAGAAAAGGGAATCATTTAACCATGAAATAAACCCAATAGGGCTGTTCTGCCCCAATAAGGGGTAATTATATCTTAGTTGGGATCAAGTACAGGTACTGTTTTATTATTACAGAGAAAAGGGAATCATTTAACCATGAAATAAACCCAATAGGGCTGTTCTGCCCCAATAAGGGGTAATTATATCTTAGTTGGGATCAAGTACAGGTACTGTTTTATTATTACAGAGAAAAGGGAATCATTTAACCATTAAATAAACCCAATAGGGCTGTTCTGCCCCCAATAAGGGGTAATTATATCTTAGTTGGGATCAAGTACAGGTACTGTTTTATTATTACAGAGAAAAGGGAATCATTTAACCATGAAATAAACCCAATAGGACTGTTCTGCCCCAATAAGGGGTAATTATATCTTAGTTGGGATCAAGTACAGGTACTGTTTTATTATTACAGAGAAAAGGGAATCATTTAACCATTAAATAAACCCAATAGGGCTGTTCTGCCCCAATAAGGGGTAATTATATCTTAGTTGGGATCAAGTACAGGTACTGTTTTATTATTACAGAGAAAAGGGAATCATTTAACCATTAAATAAACCCAATAGGGCTGTTCTGCCCCAATAAGGGGTAATTATATCTTAGTTGGGATCAAGTACAGGTACTGTTTTATTATTACAGAGAAAAGGGAATCATTTAACCATTAAATAAACCCAATAGGGCTGTTATGCCCCCAATAAGGGGTAATTATATCTTAGTTGTGATCAAGTACAGGTACTGTTTTATTATTACAGAGAAAAGGGAATCATTTAACCATGAAATAAACCCAATAGGGCTGTTCTGCCCCAATAAGGGGTAATTATATCTTAGTTGGGATCAAGTACAGGTACTGTTTTATTATTACAGAGAAAAGGGAATCATTTAACCATTAAATAAACCCAATAGGGCTGTTCTGCCCCCAATAAGGGGTAATTATATCTTAGTTGGGATCAAGTACAGGTACTGTTTTATTATTACAGAGAAAAGGGAATCATTTAACCATTAAATAAACCCAATAGGACTGTTCTGCCCCAATAAGGGGTAATTATATCTTAGTTGGGATCAAGTACATGTACTGTTTTATTATAATAGAGAAAAGGGAATCATTTAACCATGAAATAAACCCAATAGGGCTGTTCTGCCCCCAATAAGGGGTAATTATATCTTAGTTGGGATCAAGTACAGGTACTGTTTTATTATTACAGAGAAAAGGGAATCATTTAACCATTAAATAAACCCAATAGGGCTGTTCTGCCCCCAATAAGGGGTAATTATATCTTAGTTGGGATCAAGTACAGGTACTGTTTTATTATTACAGAGAAAAGGGAATCATTTAACCATTAAATAAACCCAATAGGGCTGTTCTGCCCCCAATAAGGGGTAATTATATCTTAGTTGGGATCAAGTACAGCTACTGTTTTATTATTACAGAGAAAAGGGAATCATTTAACCATTAAATAAACCCAATAGGGCTGTTCTGCCCCAATAAGGGGTAATTATATCTTAGTTGGGATCAAGTACAGGTACTGTTTTATTATTACAGAGAAAAGGGAATCATTTAACCATTAAATAAACCCAATAGGACTGTTCTGCCCCAATAAGGGGTAATTATATCTTAGTTGGGATCAAGTACATGTACTGTTTTATTATAATAGAGAAAAGGGAATCATTTAACCATTAAATAAACCCAATAGGGCTGTTCTGCCCCAATAAGGGGTAATTATATCTTAGTTGGGATCAAGTACAGGTACTGTTTTATTATTACAGAGAAAAGGGAATCATTTAACCATTAAATAAACCCAATAGGGCTGTTCTGCCCCCAATAAGGGGTAATTATATCTTAGTTGGGATCAAGTACATTTACTGTTTTATTATTACAGAGAAAAGGGAATCATTTTTAAAAATGTGAATTATTTGATTAAAATGGAGTCTATGGGAGATGGCCTTTCCATAATTCAAAACTTTTTGCGTAATGGGTCCGATACTTGTATTTTAATCTCCTACCCCACTTGGCTTAAATTGCCAAAAGTATCTGGACACTGTCTAATGCCATATCCTCAGGCGGGAGGGCTTATGTAGTATTACAGGTGCCCAGTACATAACTATAATAGGTCATTTAATAAATCAACCACATAAAGTTCCAAAATGGAACCTCCAATAAATGAAATTAAGCCCACTATAAAGCAAGTAAATAGAAGGACCGGGACCCACCCGAATAAATAAATGACGCAGGTGTACACACCCCGGGTCTGTCACTCAATGTAAATGCAGGTTCAGTTACGGTAAGAATGTAAATAATCCAGTCTCACCATTGCTGAGGGGTGGTCCGGGTGTGTAGAGCCCTTAACCTGCAGCTCGAAGAGGCAAAACAATCATCCAAAAAAAGGAAAAATCTTTTTTTTCCATTAAAATCACTAAGCCTGGTGCCTATGATTAAGTGCAATAATGCACAAAATGCGTCAGGCTTAATGATTTTAATGGAGGATTAAAGTTTTTGGTGTGTGGAACACTTCTTTTTGGATCATTAGGTGCCCAGTACATGCAAAGATGCCCAAGTCTATGTTCACAGAAACCCCAGGCATGTGGTGTATGTGTGCAATGCTGTTTTACATAGCTTTCTAAATAGCCCCTAAAGTGGTTGCACATATATTGCCTTGTGTCCAATGCCAGTTGGGTGGCCAAAGTATTATTACATTGATATGACATTGGAGCATATCTTGACACTAATTCCCAGGGCCACACAATGTATGTATCTATGTATATCTTTATTTATAAAGTGCTACTTATGTACCCAGCGCTGTACAGTAGAATACATTACTACAAACAGGGGGTTATTAAGATAATAATAGATAAATACAAAGTATAGCAAAGAAAAATAAATAAAAGATACAGTTGCAATAAGAGCCAAAAACACAAGAGGATGGAGGTCCCTGCCCCGTAGAGCTTACAATCTATATCACAAAGGCAATAACAGTGTGAACCCCAAGCTTCTGCTAAGAGATTTGTGGGTGACCTCAGCTAGAAGCCAGCACTGGTGGGCATAAAACTCACTGGTACTGGGGGGCACAGGTTCTTGGCCACTGGACTCCCAGTATACTTGAGCCCCTGTGTAAAAGCAAAAGGTGTCTCACCAACTCCCAGGATCCTGTGAGGCAGCACAGATGGAGGGAAGACGTCTGGCAGCTTTAATTTACAATGACAGCATTTCTGGAACCCTGATCCACTCTGACCATGGAGCTCACTATATGGTGAAACAACTCACCCACTGCTTGTGGTTATACACAGGAACACCCACAGAAGGGGAGAGAAGATAAGGGGCCGACTCCCAGGCAGGGGCTACAGAGCAGGGACCCTGTGTCTCCTCCTGTCTCCTTTGCAGGATGAACATTTCTTTCACATATCTGAGCACCAACTAGTGAGGAGAAAAGATATGGTGGAATCTATCCCTCCTGCTGATTGGATATGGCTGGGGGAGTCCACCTGCCCTGTTCTTGTTTTGCATTAATTTAACCTTCATTTTAGGGCTGGCCAATTTAGCCACAAGTGTGGGCTACCCATAGAACAAACTTTTACTCTGCAGTCAGGAGCAAGCCCGGATTTGTGGGTCGACCCCAAAGGCCCAGGCCAAGGGCAAAAACATCTGGGTGCAGCAGTGGCGCATCTGCACTGGGGACTGGAGCAGAGATTGTGACAGCTGTTTAAATATCCCACTTATCCCGTCCCCAGTGCAGCCAGTAAGGGAGGTGGGGTGAGTATGAGGGGGGGGTGGGAGATGCGAGGGTAGGATGATCAGCTGCTGGGGGTGAGGGCGGGGGCATAACACTCCAACTTGCAGCGCAGCAGTAAAGTGTGCCTGAGTCTGAGCTTTCAGAAGGAGCCAGCGCTACACATTAGAACTGCTTTCAGCTAACCTATTGTTTTTCCTACTCCCATGTAACTGGAGGAGTCCCAAGCCGGACTTGGATTTCTTACTATTGAGTGCTATTCTGGTACCTACTGGGAGCTACTATCTTGCTCCCTTCCCATTGTTCTGCTGATCGGCTGCTGGGGGTGAGGGGGGGGATATCACTCCAACTTGCAGCGCAGCAGTAAAGTGTGCCCGAGTCTGAGCTTTCAGAAGGAGCCAGCGCTACACATTAGAACTGCTTTCAGCTAACCTATTGTTTCTCCTACTCCCATGTAACTGGAGGAGTCCCAAGCCGGACTTGGATTTCTTACTATTGAGTGCTATTCTGATACCTACTGGGAGCTGCTATCTTGCTCCCTTCCCATTGTTCTGCTGATCGGCTGCTGGGGGTGAGGGGGGGGATATCACTCCAACTTGCAGCGCAGCAGTAAAGTGTGCCTGAGTCTGAGCTTTCAGAAGCCAGCGCTACACATTAGAACTGCTTTCAGCTAACCTATTGTTTCTCCTACTCCCATGTAACTGGAGGAGTCCCAAGCCGGACTTGGATTTCTTACTATTGAGTGCTATTCTGATACCTACTGGGAGCTGCTATCTTGCTCCCTTCCCATTGTTCTGCTGATCGGCTGCTGGGGGTGAGGGGGGGGGGGATATCACTCCAACTTGCAGCGCAGCAGTAAAGTGTGAGTGAAGTTTATCAGAGCACAGGTCACATGGCTGTGGCACCCTGGGAAATGAAGAATATGGCTAGCCCCATGGGAAAAACAGATTACAATGCAGGATTCTGCTGGAGAAGCTCTATTAACTGATGGGTTTTGTAAAAAAAAACAGGTTTTCCCATGTCAGTGTTCCTTTAAAGTAGAAACAAAGCAGAAAACTTGGGACAAACCAAACTCACACAACAGTTAATGATCTGTAGGGACCCATAGGGTTAAGCTCCCTATGGCTTTACTTCCCTACTTTTCCTTATCTGTACTGTTATAGGGTAGACCCCTCTATACTCAGGTTACAGTTTCTAAAGCTATCCCTTACAGGTTTAGCCCATTTAACCACTCCCCTTGGCAGACTATATAGTGTCTTGCACAAGGAAGTGTTTTCCTCTTTGGCTGCTGATCTGCTACCTGAAGCAGAGCTCCATCGAGCCTGGGTACAGATCCGGCCCAGTAAGCCACTATCCATCCAAATTAAGTCGGGGACAGGGCCCCGTGAATGAGGAAAAGACAGTATAGCAGCATATTTCATAGCACCCTCTAGAAGTGGTGAGTTCAGACAGAATTATACAGAAAGAGCAGCCATTTGCTCCATCCAGGATAATAGCAAAGGAGTAGTCTTCCTAACAGGCATTACTGGCCTTAGATTAGGGACACAGAAGTGCTAGGGGAATAGGTTAGCAAATATGCCTTGCCCTAACCTCCACAAGAGCATGGGACTATGCCGGTGAGCTTTCCTACCTATCACTCTGTTGCTGTTCTACCTGCCCAATCCTCTTGATGAGAAGGGATACACAGGGGAGCATCATATTTCTGCTATTGATCCGAATTACATCAATTGTATAACTGCATACTGCATAACATCTATTAAGTGAGTATTGAAATACCCTGATTACCTTTTTCTTGGAGAAATAAAGTACTATCCAGTTCATTTATAAGAATCCTCTGGCGTCCATTTCTATCCATTGCACCACACTACTTCAGCTAGTTGTAGTTCAACAACCCCTCAGCTCCATTATATACCTCCCACGTAGCGGAGGCCCACTCCTGTGCATTAAGGTCGCATGTAACACATGCTCTACAGCACGCTACTAGCCTGGGTTGGCCATATTATAGCCAAATAGGTGTTACAGATCCTTTTCTTTACAAGATGTGTGCTAAAATGTCAACAAAATGGATGCAATAAAAGTTAGCAACAAACTATTAGTATTTGCAAAACAGATAAAGGAAACTTGAGTCATTTACGGAATTACCTTTATACGCAAACTCACATGTTCCTTAGGTTATACTTCAAAAAGTCATCGGTTGGGCAGCACCCAGAGTCCCAGCGTGTCTTTGATTGATTTAACCACCACGTTTGTGATAAAACGACTTTTTATATACTCTGAGAAAATTTTTTATCTCTTCCGGGAAATGTGTGGGGAAATGGTACAGCCTGCGTTTATGTCTGGTTAATGTTATGTGTAGCCGCTGAAATTCCTGTTCTCCCAAGGTAATTGACCCCTGCTGTGAGGGCAAATAAAGCCCGGACCCTCTGTAATCCAATACACATAGTTGGCCCAAGACCCCCTGTCTGGATGCTGCATACAGACTAAGTAATAGCCGTAGGCGACAAAAGAATAGCCGCAGGGGCGACAAAAGAATAGGTGCGCAATGAAAGAATAGCCGCGGGTGACAAAAGAATAGCCACAGGGGCGACAAAAGAATAGCCGCGGGCGACAAAAGAATAGCCGCGGGCGACAGAAGAATAGCCGCGGGCGACAAAAGAATAGCCGCGTAATGAAAGAATAGCCGCGGGCGACAAAAGAATAGCTGCAGGCGACAAAAGAATAGCCGAACAACAAAAGAATAGCCGCGGGCGACAAAAGAATAGCCGCGGGCGACAAAAGAATAGCTGCGTAATGAAAGAATAGCCACGGGCGACAAAAGAATAGCCGCGGGCGACAAAAGAATAGCCGAACAACAAAAGAATAGCCGCGGGCGACAAAAGAATAGCCGTGCAACGAAAGAATAGCCGCGGGCGACAAAAGAATAGCCGCATAATGAAAGAATAGCCGCTGCGACAAAAGAATAGCTGCGCGACAAAAGAATAGACGCGGACGACAATATTTTTTGATGGCATTTTCGCCGTTTCGCGAATTTTCTGCCGTTTCACGAATCTTTTGAAAGAATTCATCACTAGCCAGGAAACAATCACCGATTGCTTTAGTCCAGGGATCCCCAACCTTTTATACCCGTGAGCTGCATTTAAATGGAAAAAGTGTTGGGGAGCAACATGAAAAAGGTTCCTGGAGGCGCCAGTAAGAGCTATGATTGGCTACTTAATAGCCCCTATGGGGACTGGCAGGTACTGTTTTATTATTACAGAGAAAAGGGAATCATTTAACCATGAAATAAACCCAATAGGGCTGTTCTGCCCCCAATAAGGGGTAATTATATCTTAGTTGGGATCAAGTACAGGTACTGTTTTATTATTACAGAGAAAAGGGAATCATTTAACCATGAAATAAACCCAATAGGGCTGTTCTGCCCCAATAAGGGGTAATTATATCTTAGTTGGGATCAAGTACAGGTACTGTTTTATTATTACAGAGAAAAGGGAATCATTTAACCATTAAATAAACCCAATAGGGCTGTTCTGCCCCAATAAGGGGTAATTATATCTTAGTTGGGATCAAGTACAGGTACTGTTTTATTATTACAGAGAAAAGGGAATCATTTAACCATTAAATAAACCCAATAGGGCTGGTCTGCCCCCAATAAGGGGTAATTATATCTTAGTTGGGATCAAGTACAGGTACTGTTTTATTATTACAGAGAAAAGGGAATCATTTAACCATTAAATAAACCCAATAGGGCTGTTCTGCCCCCAATAAGGGGTAATTATATCTTAGTTGGGATCAAGTACAGGTACTGTTTTATTATTACAGAGAAAAGGGAATCATTTAACCATGAAATAAACCCAATAGGGCTGTTCTGCCCCAATAAGGGGTAATTATATCTTAGTTGGGATCAAGTACAGGTACTGTTTTATTATTACAGAGAAAAGGGAATCATTTAACCATTAAATAAACCCAATAGGGCTGTTCTGCCCCAATAAGGGGTAATTATATCTTAGTTGGGATCAAGTACAGGTACTGTTTTATTATTACAGAGAAAAGGGAATAATTTTTTAAAATTAGAAATATTTCCCTATAATAGAGTCTATGGGAGATGGCGTTCTCCTAATTCTGAACTTTCTGGATAATGGTTTTCCGGATAATGGATCCAATACCTGTAACTTAATAAATGGAGTTTAATGTGCAAATGACTGCAGTGGAATTTGTGGTAGGGCTACAGCACTTGCTGTCGTAAATGACCTGTTATGCCATAAAGATTTTTCTCTCTCAAAATTCTCATAATGTTAATGGGCACCAAACGTTCACACATCTGGTGATCTTTTATCCGACGTCAGTCAGAAAATCAATTGAAATTTTTGTTGTTAA
This sequence comes from Xenopus tropicalis, assembly GCF_000004195.4. Classification (NCBI taxonomy): domain Eukaryota; kingdom Metazoa; phylum Chordata; class Amphibia; order Anura; family Pipidae; genus Xenopus; species Xenopus tropicalis. Next base: position 6,095,119 of record NC_030682.2, read on the forward strand.
CAATAACATTTGTCCATTGTCCATTGTGAGGTGACTTCTAATATCCTTATATTTTTCAACAGGGGGTACTTTATTTATTATAATACATATGATTCAGCAAGTCATGTGACTGCCTGGGGTCTATTGTCCCACCCCTCATTTCTCTTTCATTGGGCCGTTGAAATTTCACAGGTGGCCAGACATAACGGGGATATTGAATGCTGCATCCTGATTGGCTGGTAGCACCCTCCTCAAAGTCAAGCCTTAAGCCCCAAATTGGTCAAAGCGTATGTCCTGCTCCAATTTATTAACTCCTAAGTACAGACGTCAAGTTAAACCTGCTCCAAACCAGTGAGTTAGGGGATTGCATCAACATCACCCCCATCGTCGTCTCATCAGGATCCCTTCAGTTATTAATTCATTGGGGGGCAGTGGGATTTCCCTTCAGTTATTAATTCATTGGGGGCAGTGGGATTTCCCTTCAGGGGGGCAGTGGGGTTTCCCTTCAGTTATTAATTCATTGGGGGGCAGTGGGATTTCCCTTCAGTTATTAATTCATTGGGGGGCAGTGGGATTTCCCTTCAGTTATTAATTCATTGGGGGCAGTGGGATTTCCCTTCAGTTATTAATTCATTGGGGGGGCAGTGGGGTTTCCCTTCAGTTATTAATTCATTGGAGGGCAGTGGGATTTCCCTTCAGTTATTAATTCATTGGGGGGCAGTGGGATTTCCCTTCAGTTATTAATTCATTGGGGGGCAGTGGGATTTCCCTTCAGTTATTAATTCATTGGGGGGCAGTGGGATTTCCCTTCAGTTAATAATTCATTGGGGGGCAGTGGGATTTCCCTTCAGTTATTAATTCATTGGGGGGCAGTGGGATTTCCCTTCAGTTATTAATTCATTGGGGGGCAGTGGGGTTTCCCTTCAGTTATTAATTCATTGGGGGGCAGTGGGGTTTCCCTTCAGTTATTAATTCATTGGGGGCAGTGGGGTTTCCCTTCAGTTATTAATTCATTGGGGGCAGTGGGGTTCCCTTCAGTTATTAATTCATTGGGGGGCAGTGGGATTTCCCTTCAGTTATTAATTCATTGGGGGGCAGTGGGGTTTCCCTTCAGTTATTAATTCATTGGGGGCAGTGGGGGTTCCCTTCAGTTATTAATTCATTGGGGGGCAGTGGGATTTCCCTTCAGTTATTAATTCATTGGGGGGCAGTGGGATTTCCCTTCAGTTATTAATTCATTGGGGGCAGTGGGGTTCCCTTCAGTTATTAATTCATTGGGGGCAGTGGGGGTTCCCTTCAGTTATTAATTCATTGGGGGCAGTGGGGGTTCCCTTCAGTTATTAATTCATTGGGGGCAGTGGGGGTTCCCTTCAGTTATTAATTCATTGGGGGGCAGTGGGATTTCCCTTCAGTTATTAATTCATTGGGGGGCAGTGGGATTTCCCTTCAGTTATTAATTCATTGGGGGCAGTGGGGTTTCCCTTCAGTTATTAATTCATTGGGGGCAGTGGGGGTTCCCTTCAGTTATTAATTCATTGGGGGGCAGTGGGATTTCCCTTCAGTTATTAATTCATTGGGGGCAGTGGGGTTTCCCTTCAGTTATTAATTCATTGGGGGCAGTGGGATTTCCCTTCAGTTATTAATTCATTGGGGGGCAGTGGGATTTGCCTTCAGTTATTAATTCATTGGGGGCAGTGGGGTTTCCCTTCAGTTATTAATTCATTGGGGGGCAGTGGGATTTCCCTTCAGTTATTAATTCATTGGGGGGCAGTGGGGTTTCCCTTCAGTTATTAATTCATTGGGGGCAGTGGGGTTTCCCTTCAGTTATTAATTCATTGGGGGGCAGTGGGATTTCCCTTCAGTTATTAATTCATTGGGGGGCAGTGGGGTTTCCCTTCAGTTATTAATTCATTGGGGGGCAGTGGGATTTCCCTTCAGTTATTAATTCATTGGGGGGCAGTGGGGTTTCCCCTCAGTTATTAATTCATTGGGGGGCAGTGGGGTTTCCCTTCAGTTATTAATTTATTGGGGGGCACTGGGATTTCCCTTCAGTTATTAATTCATTGGGGGGCAGTGGGATTTCCCTTCAGTTATTAATTCATTGGGGGCAGTGGGATTTCCCTTCAGTTATTAATTCATTGGGGGGGCAGTGGGGTTTCCCTTCAGTTATTAATTCATTGGAGGGCAGTGGGATTTCCCTTCAGTTATTAATTCATTGGGGGGCAGTGGGATTTCCCTTCAGTTATTAATTCATTGGGGGGCAGTGGGATTTCCCTTCAGTTATTAATTCATTGGGGGGCAGTGGGGTTTCCCTTCAGTTATTAATTCATTGGGGGGCAGTGGGGTTTCCCTTCAGTTATTAATTCATTGGGGGCAGTGGGGTTTCCCTTCAGTTATTAATTCATTGGGGGCAGTGGGGGTTCCCTTCAGTTATTAATTCATTGGGGGGCAGTGGGATTTCCCTTCAGTTATTAATTCATTGGGGGGCAGTGGGGTTTCCCTTCAGTTATTAATTCATTGGGGGCAGTGGGGGTTCCCTTCAGTTATTAATTCATTGGGGGGCAGTGGGATTTCCCTTCAGTTATTAATTCATTGGGGGGCAGTGGGATTTCCCTTCAGTTATTAATTCATTGGGGGCAGTGGGGGTTCCCTTCAGTTATTAATTCATTGGGGGGCAGTGGGATTTCCCTTCAGTTATTAATTCATTGGGGGCAGTGGGGGTTCCCTTCAGTTATTAATTCATTGGGGGGCAGTGGGATTTCCCTTCAGTTATTAATTCATTGGGGGCAGTGGGGTTTCCCTTCAGTTATTAATTCATTGGGGGCAGTGGGGGTTCCCTTCAGTTATTAATTCATTGGGGGGCAGTGGGATTTCCCTTCAGTTATTAATTCATTGGGGGCAGTGGGATTTCCCTTCAGTTATTAATTCATTGGGGGCAGTGGGGGTTCCCTTCAGTTATTAATTCATTGGGGGGCAGTGGGGGTTCCCTTCAGTTATTAATTCATTGGGGGGCAGTGGGATTTCCCTTCAGTTATTAATTCATTGGGGGCAGTGGGATTTCCCTTCAGTTATTAATTCATTGGGGGCAGTGGGGGTTCCCTTCAGTTATTAATTAATTGGGGGCAGTGGGGATTCCCTTCAGTTATTAATTCATTGGGGGCAGTGGGGGTTCCCTTCAGTTATTAATTAATTGGGGGGCAGTGGGGGTTCCCTTCAGTTATTAATTAATTGGGGGCAGTGGGGATTCCCTTCAGTTATTAATTCATTGGGGGGCAGTGGGGTTTCCCTTCAGTTATTAATTAATTGGGGGCAGTGGGGTTTCCCCGTTAGGAAAGAAGAATTTTACAGAACCCGGCACAATTGTACCCCCTCTCCCCCCTGATGGGGGCGCTGTTATCACCCCAGAGACAGATCTCTGTTATCTTCCCTCCCATATCCCAGGCCTCTGTGGGGGTAAAGTTCCCCAGTTTTGTGGGGTTCAGGAGATCAAAGGGAAATGAGGGAATTTTCAGTAAGAATCCGGGACTGCGGGCTGAGCTCCGGGACTGTCCTGTGAAATCAGGTCAGTTGGGAGGTATGAAGGTTCAATAACAAACTGCCCCGGGGAGGGGGGGGGAAGAGCAGCTGCACATGGAGTCTCGTATGTTTCTCCCTCTCATTGGGGACACGTGGGAACGCTGTCTGTGAGTAAACATTGTCCAACCACGTGACCCCATGTGATATCAGGACACAGAGGGTTAAAGAGAGTTTCAGTTTAGCAGTTGCTGTCTCACTTCCTGTTGGATAGCCCCGCCCCCCACATGGCAGAAAGGGGAGATTTGCTGCCCTCACAGCTCCAGCTCTGCTCCCTGGGTAAGTTACTGACCCCCCCAACTAATTATCCTACAGGCCAATGAGACGCTGAGAGTTTGCCGTCAAGTTATCACTGAACTACAACTCCCAAGGTCCTTTCTGCCTCTATGCACAAAACTTTGTTTATTATTGCACAGTATTATGGCCCGGCAGGCAGGAAGGGAAGTGTGCAGAAGGGAAATGATTCCCCAAACTACTGCAATATCCCTTTGCACAAAGAACGAGTAGAAAATTATTATTTATTATAACTAGATGTCATAAGGGAATAATATATATATATGTATATATAAGTGTATTGTGGTGCAGGGGCTGCGGGAAACTACTGCCTTCTGTATAGGAAGGGAACGTGCGGCCAGCAGAGCATGCTGGGAGATCTCTGCCCCAACAGGAAATAACTGTATTGTTTAACAGGGGTAAATAAACACAGGGGCATTTACTCTTAAGTGTTTGTTAGGGAAACAGAGACAATGTTAACCGAATAAAGGGGCAATTTGCAATTGGTCTTCTATTTTTATTTGTAGTTTTTTTGTTTTTTTTTAGTTCCGTTTTTGTTCAGCAGCTCTCCAGCTTGGAGTTTCAGCAGCTATTTGGTTGCTTGGATCCAAATTATCTTAGCAACCAGGGTGTGGTTTGAATGAAAGACTGATATATGAACAGGAGGGGAGCTGAGTGGAAAGATAAGGAATATAAAGTAACAATAACAATTACACTGGAGCCTCACGGTTTTTTGGCTGCCGGGGTCAGAGTTTGAAAGCTGCAAAAAGTTAGAAAAAGCAGGCAAACAATGAAAAACAAATAATGTAGACCAATTTAAAAGTTGCTTAGAACTGGCCTTTCTATAACAGTAAAGCAGTTTCAAATAAGAAAAAACAGCACCAATCACTGAGATTCTAGCTATCTGTATAACAGAGCATTCTGTGGCACAGATCCTATCTGATCCCCCCATTGTAAGCAGCAGTCCTGCCCTGCTTTATGGCTGAGATTCTAGCTATCTGTATAACAGAGCATTCTGTCACAGTGGCACAGATCCTATCTGATGCCCCCATTGTAAGCAGCAGTCCTGCCCTGCTTTATGGCTGAGATTCTAGCTATCTGTATAACAGAGCATTCTGTCACAGTGGCACAAATCCTATCTGATCCCCCCATTGTAAGCAGCAGTCCTGCCCTGCTTTATGGCTGAGATTCTAGCTATCTGTATAACAGAGCATTCTGTCACAGTGGCACAGATCCTATCTGATCCCCCCATTGTAAGCAGCAGTCCTGCCCTGCTTTATGGCTGAGATTCTAGCTATCTGTATAACAGAGCATTCTGTCACAGTGGCACAGATCCTATCTGATCCCCCCCCCCATTGTAAGCAGCAGTCCTGCCCTGCTTTATGGCTGAGATTCTAGCTATCTGTATAACAGAGCATTCTGTCACAGTGGCACAGATCCTATCTGATCCCCCCATTGTAAGCAGCAGTCCTGCCCTGCTTTATGGCTGAGATTCTAGCTATCTGTATAACAGAGCATTCTATCACAGTGGCACAGATCCTATCTGATCCACCCATTGTAAGCAGCAGTCCTGCCCTGCTTTATGGCTGAGATTCTAGCTATCTGTATAACAGAGCATTCTATCACAGTGGCACAGATCCTATCTGATCCCCCCATTGTAAGCAGCAGTCCTGCCCTGCTTTATGGCTGAGATTCTAGCTATCTGTATAACAGAGCATTCTGTTATGTTGTGATTATGTAGGATTTTAAAGTTAGGCTGGAGTCAGATGAGTATGGTTTAATGACTGATAATAATAATTTTAAAACATAACTGTATGTCCTCTTTGATATAGTTTTAAGATATCATTAACTTTATTTCCAGGCGGATTTGGTAGAAAGGTGTTCGAGCGCCTGTAATGATCACTCAGCTCTTTGTATTGGTTCCACAGCAAATATGGACAAAGGGATCTCCTCTCTCAGGCTGGACTACGTCCATTTCTCCCAGGCCGTCCGGGATTCTCGATTGTTAAGTGAGTAAGGGGAGATGTCACTATATCGATATGGCACTCAGAGGGTGGCACTTTAAAAAGGCGGCAGTAAGAATCACATTTTTAAAAAGAGAATCCATTAAGAATTACGATCCCCTGAATAAGTTAATGATAGTTCCCCAGACCCCGGCTACATAACCAGGTAATGAGCTCTGATTATCTGTACTTCCTGCTCCTGGGCTGCTCTCTTTCCCATGGTCAGGCAGTAACCACCCCCATGGTAAGTGAATCCGATCTCCCCCCCAGTACTTACCCAGGTACAGAGCTCTGATTCTCTGTACTTCCTGCTCCTGGGCTGCTCTCTTTCCCATGGTCAGGCAGGAACCTCCCCCTGGGTAAGTGAATCCAATCTCCCCCAGTACTTACCCAGGTACAGAGCTCTGATTCTCTGTACTTCCTGCTCCTGGGCTGCTCTCTTTCCCATGGTCAGACAGGAACCCCCCCTGGGTAAGTGAATCCAATCTCCCCCCAGTACTTACCCAGGTACAGAGCTCTGATTCTCTGTACTTCCTGCTCCTGGGCTGCTCTCTTTCCCATGGTCAGGGAGGAACCTCCCCCTGGGTAAGTGAATCCAATCTCCCCCCAGTACTTACCCAGGTACAGAGCTCTGATTCTCTGTACTTCCTGCTCCTGGGCTGCTCTCTTTCCCATGGTCAGACAGGAACCCCCCCTGGGTAAGTGAATCCAATCTCCCCCCAGTACTTACCCAGGTGCAGAGCTCTGATTCTCTGTACTTCCTGCTCCTGGGCTGCTCTCTTTCCCATGGTCAGACAGGAACCCCCCCCCTGGGTAAGTGAATCCAATCTCCCCCCAGTACTTACCCAGATACAGAGCTCTGATTCTCTGTACTTCCTGCTCCTGGGCTGCTCTCTTTCCCATGGTCAGACAGGAACCCCCCCCCCCTGGGTAAGTGAATCCAATCTCCCCCCAGTACTTACCCAGGTACAGAGCTCTGATTCTCTGTACTTCCTGCTCTTGGGCTGCTCTCTTTCCCATGGTCAGACAGGAACCCCCCCCCCCTGGGTAAGTGAATCCAATCTCCCCCCAGTACTTACCCAGGTACAGAGCTCTGATTCTCTGTACATCCTGCTCCTGGGCTGCTCTCTTTCCCATGGTCAGGCAGGAACCCCTCCTGGGTAAGTGAATCCAATCTCCCCCAGTACTTACCCAGGTACAGAGCTCTGATTCTCTGTACTTCCTGCTCTTGGGCTGCTCTCCTTTCAGTGGCTGTGCAGGGATTGGTTTGTCTAGGTAAAGGGATCAGTCTGCAGGTTTTCCTATTCACCCAGTAGGGCAAAGCCACCAGGGGCCAAGTACTACAGAGACTCACTGGATCCACTTACCAGACGAAGAGATTCTGAGAGCAATGCCACTGAATCCAAGTTTCACCCCAAATGGGATTTGAATATAAATACTGGATAATCCCTTCCCCTCGTCTCCGACACAGGCCACTGTCGATGCTTCTTCTGAGTAACAAATCAACACCTTCTTTGCAGGTTTCCCATTGGTCAGACTGGTGCGGCTACAGGTTGATTCGGGGGAATATGCGACTGATAACTCAATGGACAAGAGAACGGAACAGATTCAACTTCAGATTAGTAAGTGTTTCCAATGCAAAAATGAATGTGAATTGCAAAGGTGCTCAGAAGAGCAGGTTGGGCAGTTTTTCATGGATTTTTTACGGCTTTGGCCTACCCTAAGTAATGAACTTTGCCAATCCAAGATGTTATTCGTGTCTTTGTAAAGGGTAAATCTGGTCACCCTACTTGTAAATACACAAGATGGCCCAACAGAAATGAAGGGAGTGGGGTCATTTATAAACACTCAGCAAATTTACACCTGGGCAGTTACCCATGGCAGCCAATCAGATGTTTGATTTCATTCCATTACAGCTGGTTAAAAAAAGCTAATAACTGATTAACCTCCCATTTTTCTTTTCTTTGAAAGAGACCTGCTGCATTGATGGGAAGAGACCATGTGTTGGCGATGGCAGAGACTGTTTGGCTCCTTATAAAACAATGGACCCTCAGAAGGACAAGGACATGGATTTATCGTGTGAAAGAGAAACTTTGTTAAAGAATATCAGGAACTCACGTCCTTGTGTGCTCAGAACTAGCAATAAACCTGAAGTGTATCAACACATTACACACTCGAGTGTAAAACCTACACAAAGACACTCAGTGGACGGCACGGTGAGACCTTTTGTCTGCACAACGTGTGAGAGACGATTTTGCATCAGGTTAGACCTTCTCGCACACAAACGTATCCACGCCTCTAGGAAATATGTCTGTGCTGTGTGTGGGAAAGGTTTCTCAGAAAGGACGATCCTCCTAGCGCACCAGTGGCTTCATACTGGGGAGAAACCATTCAGCTGCACTCAGTGTAATGAAAGCTTTCTGTGGAGAAGAGACCTTTATAAGCATCAAGATGTCCACCAAAAAGAGAGAGCACATGTCTGTACTGTGTGCGGGAAAAGATTTAAGATCAAACTGACTCTGGTCCAGCACATGAGAATTCACACCAAAGAGAAGCCTTTCGGCTGTTCAGAGTGTGGCCAGTACTTCAGGTACAAGTCAAACCTTCACAGCCATCAACAGATCCACACTGGAGTGAAACCCTATTCTTGTGCCGAATGCGGGAAAAGCTTCTCCCAGAAGGGAAATTTCCTTGGACATTGTCGTATTCACACAGGAGAGAAACGTTTCGGCTGTTCCGAGTGCGGAAAGAGGTTTCGATTCAGGCACCACCTCCTGGAGCACCAGTATATTCACACGGGGGAGAAACCATTTGCCTGTTCAGAGTGTGGGAAATCCTTCAGAACGAAAGCAAATCTTCACAGTCACCACCGTATCCACACAGGAGAGAAACCCTTTGAGTGCGGAGAGTGTGGGAAATGTTTCCGGATAAAGACTAACCTTGAGTCACATCGATTAGTGCACTCTGGGACTAAATCATTTGAATGCTCTGAGTGTGGGAGGCAATTCAGTCGCAAGTACAGACTAATTCAGCACCAGTTAATTCACACCGGGGAGAAACCATTTGAATGTGCCACGTGTGGGAGACAGTTTAGTCGTAAATTTACCCTCGATAAGCACCAGTTAGTCCACACTGGGGAGAAACCCTATGTCTGTACTGAGTGTGGAATGGGCTACAAGGATAAGAGGAGTCTGGTTGCTCATCTTCGTACTCACACAGGAGAGGCAGGTATTCCTTGTACTGAGTGTGGGAAAACCTTCCTATCACAGAAAAACCTTAATGTCCACAAACTTACGCACACTGGGTTGAAGCCTTTTGTCTGCAACGAGTGTGGGAAATCTTTCTTACGGAAGTTGCATTTTGAGACTCACAAGCTAATGCATGCTGGGATAAAGCCTTTCGAATGTACTGAGTGTGGAAAACAATTTGTTCGCAAGCAGGCCCTCCAGAATCACCAGTTAAACCACACTGGCCAGAAGCCCTTTGTCTGTACTGAGTGTGGGCAGGGGTACAAGAGCAAGTCAAGCCTTCAAAATCACCTTCTCTGTCACACAGGGGAGAAACCATTTGCATGCACTGAGTGCGAAAGGAAATTCCTATTGGAGAGAACCCTAAATAATCACAAGCTAACACACACTGGCGAACAACGGTTTGCTTGCGGAGAGTGCGGGAGAAGATTCTGTCGTAAAGACGCGCTCAAAAAGCACCAATTAATTCACACGGGGGAAAAACCCTATGTGTGCTCTGAGTGCGGGAAAAGCTTTAAGGCCAGGAGCAGCCTCAATGCTCATCTACGGATGCACACAGGAGAGGCCCCATTTAAATGCAGCGAGTGTGGGAAAACCTTTGCTACTGACATGACACTCCGTATTCACAACTTGACTCACACAGGGGAGAAACCCTTTGCCTGCGAGGAGTGCGGGAAATGCTTCTCACAGAAGGGGAACCTGAACACTCACAAGCGCATTCACACCGGGGAGAGGAAGTTTCCTTGCGAAGAATGCGGCAAAAGCTTCTCCCGCAAAGATTCTCTTCTTATTCATCAACGAATTCACACTGGGGAGAAACCATTCACATGTCGCGAGTGTGAAGAACCTTTTTCCCGAAGGGATCTCCTTCTGGCCCATGAGCAGTCCCACACCAGGACAGAACCATGTAAATGCGAGGTGTGTGGGAAAACCTTCGAGAATCAGAGTTACCTAAAGAGGCACGAGAAACGCCTTCATGTGGGAGAGTGACGCCAATGGGCGACTGGGGCTTCAACCACCTTTTAATTGCACTTTAGACATCAATGTTTAACTGGTCACCATGGGAAGGAGAGCAGCCCAGAGAGGACTAACAAAGATTCAGAACCATGGGAACGGGGCAAATGTCATGGAATTACCCTCTATATATACAGAATTAGTAGGGAACCATGGCAACAGGGCAAATGTCATGGAATTACCCTCTATATATACAGTACAGTATTAGTAGGGAACCATGGCAACGGGGCAAATGTCATGGAATTACCCTCTATATATACAGTATTAGTAGGGAACCATGGGAATGGGGCAAATGTCATGGAATTACCCTCTATATATACAGTATTAGTAGGGAACCATGGGAATGGGGCAAATGTCATGGAATTACCCTCTATATATACAGTATTAGTAGGGAACCATGGGAATGGGGCAAATGTCACAGAATTACCCTCTATATATACAGTATTAGTAGGGAGAGGAATATTAGCCCGGAGAGGAATAACAAAGATTCAGAACCATGGGAACGGGGTAAATGTCATGGAATTACACTCTATATATACAGTATTAGTAGGGAACCATGGCAACGGGGCAAATGTCATGGAATTACCCTCTATATATACAGTATTAGTAGGGAACCATGGCAACGGGGCAAATGTCATGGAATTACCCTCTATATATACAGTATTAGTAGGGAGAGGAATATTAGCCCGGAGAGGAATAACAAAGATTCAGAACCATGGGAATGGGGCAAATGCCATGGAATTACCCTCTATATATACAGTATTAGTAGGGAACCATGGGAATGGGGCAAATGTCATGGAATTACCCTCTATATATACAGTATTTGTAGGGAACCATGGGAATGGGGCAAATGTCACGGAATTACCCTCTTTATATACAGTATTAGTAGGGAACCATGGGAATGGGGCAAATGTCATGGAATTACCCTCTATATATACAGTATTAGTAGGGAACCATGGGAATGGGGCAAATGTCATGGAATTACCCTCTATATATACAGTATTAGTAGGGAACCATGGCAACGGGGCAAATGTCATGGAATTACACTCTATATATACAGTATTAGTAGGGAACCATGGCAACGGGGCAAATGTCATGGAATTACCCTCTATATATACAGTATTAGTAGGGAGAGGAATATTAGCCCGGAGAGGAATAACAAAGATTCAGAACCATGGGAATGGGGCAAATGTCACGGAATTACCCTCTTTATATACAGTATTAGTAGGGAACCATGGCAACGGGGCAAATGTCATGGAATTACACTCTATATATACAGTATTAGTAGGGAACCATGGGAATGGGGCAAATGTCATGGAATTACCCTCTATATATACAGTATTAGTAGGGAACCATGGCAATGGGGCAAATGTCACAGAATTACCCTCTATATATACAGTATTAGTAGGGAACCATGGGAATGGGGCAAATGTCACGGAATTACCCTCTTTATATACAGTATTAGTAGGGAACCATGGCAACGGGGCAAATGTCATGGAATTACCCTCTATATATACAGTATTAGTAGGGAACCATGGCAATGGGGCAAATGTCACAGAATTACCCTCTATATATACAGTATTAGTAGGGAGAGGAATATTAGCCCGGAGAGGAATAACAAAGATTCAGAACCATGGGAATGGGGCAAATGTCACGGAATTACCCTCTTTATATACAGTATTAGTAGGGAACCATGGCAACGGGGCAAATGTCATGGAATTACACTCTATATATACAGTATTAGTAGGGAACCATGGGAATGGGGCAAATGTCATGGAATTACCCTCTATATATACAGTATTAGTAGGGAACCATGGGAATGGGGCAAATGTCATGGAATTACCCTCTATATATACAGTATTAGTAGGGAACCATGGCAATGGGGCAAATGTCACAGAATTACCCTCTATACAGTGGAGGAAATAATTATTTGACCCCTCACTGATTTTGTAAGTTTGTCCAATGACAAAGAAATGAAAAGTCTCAGAACAGTATCATTTCAATGGTAGGTTTATTTTAACAGTGGCAGATAGCACATCAAAAGGAAAATCGAAAAAATAACTTTAAATAAAAGATAGCAACTGATTTGCATTTCATTGAGTGAATTAAGTTTTTGAACCCTCTAACAAAAAAAGACTTAATACTTAGTGGAAAAACCCTTGTTTGCAAGCACAGAGGCCAAACGTTTCTTGTAATTGATGACCAAGTTTGCGCACATTTTAGGAGGAATGTTGGTCCACTCCTCTTTGCAGATCATCTCTAAATCCCTAAGGTTTCTGTCTCTGTGCAACTCTGAGCTTGAGCTCCCTCCATAGGTTTTCTATTGGATTAAGGTCCGGAGACTGACTAGGCCACTCCATGATCTTAATGTGCTTCTTCTTGAGCCACTCCTTTGTTGCCTTTGCTGTATGTTTTGGGTGATTGTCGTGCTGGAACACCCATCCACGACCCATTTTCAGTTTCCTGGCAGAGGGAAGGAGGTTGTCGTTCAGGATTTCACGATACATGGCTCCGTCCATTTTCCCGTTAATGCGAATAAGTTGTCCTGTGCCCTTAGCAGAAAAACACCCCCAAAGCAAAATGTTTCCACCCCCATGCTTGACGGTGGGGACGGTGTTTTGGGGGTCATAGGCAGCATTTTTCTTCCTCCAAACACAGCGAGTTGAGTTAATGCCAAAGAGCTCTATTTTGGTCTCATCAGACCACAGCACCTTCTCCCAGTCACTCACAGAATCATTCAGGTGTTCATTGGCAAACTTCAGACGGGCCTGCACATGTGCCTTCTTGAGCAGGGGGACCTTGCGAGCCCTGCAGGATTTTAATCCATTGCGGTGTAATGTGTTTCCAATGGTTTTCTTGGTGACTGTGGTCCCTGCTAATTTGAGGTCATTAACTAACTCCTCCCGTGTAGTTCTAGGATGCTTTTTCACCTTTCTCAGAATCATTGACACCCCACGAGGTGAGATCTTGCGTGGAGCCCCAGAGCGAGGTCGATTGATGGTCATTTTGTGCTCCTTCCATTTTCGAACAATCGCACCAACAGTTGTCACCTTCTCTCCCAGCTTCTTGCTAATGGTTTTGTAGCCCATTCCAGCCTTGTGCAGGTCTACAATTTTGTCTCTGACATCCTTGGACAGCTCTTTGGTCTTTCCCATGTTGGAGAGTTTGGAGTCTGCTTGATTGATTGATTCTGTGGACAGGTGTCTTTTATACAGGTGACTAGTTAAGACAGGTGTCCTTAATGAGGTTGACTAATTGAGTAGAAGTGTCTAACCACTCTGTGGGAGCCAGAACTCTTAATGGTTGGTAGGGGTTCAAAAACTTATTTCACTCAATGAAATGCAAATCAGTTGCTATCTTTTATTTAAAGTTATTTTTTCCATTTTCCTTTTGATGTGCTATCTGCCACTGTTAAAATAAACCTACCATTGAAATGATACTGTTCTGAGACTTTTCATTTCTTTGTCATTGGACAAACTTACAAAATCAGTGAGGGGTCAAATAATTATTTCCTCCACTGTATATACAGTATTAGTAGGGAACCATGGGAATGGGGCAAATGTCACGGAATTACCCTCTTTATATACAGTATTAGTAGGGAACCATGGCAACGGGGCAAATGTCATGGAATTACCCTCTATATATACAGTATTAGTAGGGAACCATGGCAATGGGGCAAATGTCACAGAATTACCCTCTATATATACAGTATTAGTAGGGAGAGGAATATTAGCCCGGAGAGGAATAACAAAGATTCAGAACCATGGGAACGGGGCAAATGTCATGGAATTACCCTCTATATATACAGTATTAGTAGGGAACCATGGCAACGGGGCAAATGTCATGGAATTACCCTCTATATATACAGTATTAGTAGGGAGAGGAATATTAGCCCGGAGAGGAATAACAAAGATTCAGAACCATGGGAATGGGGCAAATGTCATGGAATTACCCTCTATATATACAGTATTAATAGGGAACCATGGGAATGGGGCAAATGTCATGGAATTACCCTCTATATATACAGTATTAGTAGGGAACCATGGGAATGGGGCAAATGTCATGGAATTACCCTCTATATATACAGTATTAGTAGGGAACCATGGGAATGGGGCAAATGTCATGGAATTACCCTCTATACCTGTATATACAGTATTAGTAGGGAACCATGGCAACAGGGTCAAATGTCATGGAATTACCCTCTATATATACAGTATTAATAGGGAACCATGGGAATGGGGCAAATGTCATGGAATTACCCTCTATATATACAGTATTAGTAGGGAACCATGGGAATGGGGCAAATGTCATGGAATTACCCTCTATATATACAGTATTAGTAGGGAACCATGGCAACAGGGGCAAATGTCACGGAATTACCCTCTATATATACAGTATTAGTAGGGAACCATGGGAATGGGGCAAATGTCATGGAATTACCCTCTATATATACAGTATTAGTAGGGAACCATGGCAATGGGGCAAATGTCATGGAATTACCCTCTATATATACAGTATTAGTAGGGAACCATGGCAATGGGGCAAATGTCATGGAATTACCCTCTATATATACAGTATTAGTAGGGAACCATGGGAATGGGGCAAATGTCATGGAATTACCCTCTATATATACAGTATTAGTAGGGAACCATGGGAATGGGGCAAATGTCATGGAATTACCCTCTATATATACAGTATTAGTAGGGAACCATGGGAATGGGGCAAATGTCATGGAATTACACTCTATATATACAGTATTAGTAGGGAACCATGGGAATGGGGCAAATGTCATGGAATTACCCTCTATATATACAGTATTAGTAGGGAACCATGGGAATGGGGCAAATGTCATGGAATTACCCTCTATATATACAGTATTAGTAGGGAACCATGGGAATGGGGCAAATGTCATGGAATTACCCTCTATATATACAGTATTAGTAGGGAACCATGGGAATGGGGCAAATGTCATGGAATTACCCTCTATATATACAGTATTAGTAGGGAACCATGGGAATGGGGCAAATGTCATGGAATTACCCTCTATATATACAGTATTAGTAGGGATGCACTCAACCCAGTTTTTTGGGTTCGGCTGAACCCCCGAACCCACCCCGATGGATTTGGCTGAATACTGAACTGAATCCGGGAAGGGTTAAAAATTAAGGCGTGCGCAGCGCGTGAACATTTTTTCTCCCCCTAATGTTTAACCCTTCTGAATGCTAATTAGTATATTCTAATTAGTATTTGGTTCGGCCAGGACCGTGGATTTGTCTGGAACCGAACCCTGCCATAAAAGGCTGAATCCTGGCCAAATACCGAATAAAATCCTGAAGTCGGTGCATCACTAATTAACTAATACCTGTAATGTTAATATTGACTCCCGGTTCCCTAAAGGGCCACCCTATTCTTTCTGCCCTTATGTTGTTGACAGGCTCAGCATACTATAGATATAAGGAACCTCTATTACACCTAACTGCCCATCATTTCCCTGTATCACATGGTATAACCATCCGGTTGGTTGCTATAGGTACTGCCAGTATAGTAACACATACCATGGCCATAGTTTAACTTCATTGGGATCCCATGGAACCAGCTTGGTTATAACCAAAAGGGGCTCATTTATTGCAATATGAAATGATTTAAAGACCATGTAATCACTTACTAACATGCTATTCAGCACATTCTGTCATTATTATCCTGCTTTTGCCTCCACTGTCTTTTATTTAATATAATAAAGTTATTGAATATCAGCTGTGTCTCTGGGTGCAGGAATGAAAGGGAAGTAAAGCACGGGGGGGGTAAATCTGCCAGATATAATCTGCAGCCCCTTTAAAGGGGACATATGGTCAAAAACAACATTTGCCATTGCATTATACACCTCCAATAGGTAGGCGTGTGTGAATCTAGATCTGTGATTGGCTGCCCACTTCCTACTGGGCCTCTGGGGAAGGACCATTAAGACATCCCAACTGCACATTCCACTAGCTAGAGAGTGTCTACGGGGAATAAAGGTGTCATTATTAAAAGTAGGTCTCTGTGTGCCTTTTATAAGTTTCTTAACTCATTGCTGAGAGACCTTCCACTTATGCTGGGAGTCTCTGGCCATTCAGGAGAGCCGGTGGCACACAGAACTTTCAGTGTATACTTTTTTTTTGGGTGGACAACAAGCAGGTCCCTAGAATGCTTTATATCCCTATGTGATGGCAGAACTGTGATTGGCTACCCACATCCCCTGGAGGATTAGGGGACATCTCCATCTGGGCAATCACTCATTTGTAACAGACACAGACCAGAAAGGTCTATGGGGAGCTCTTATAAAGGGGTCATTTCTAAAGGTACCGTATATACTCGAGTATAAGCCGAGGTACCTAATTTTACCTAAGAAAACTAGAAAAACTTATTGACTCGAGTATAAGCCTATAGGTTGGGAAATGCAGCAGCTACTGCTAAGTTTCATAAAAATAAATACCAATAAAATTACATTAAATGAGGCATCAGTGGGGTATATGTTTTTAAATATTTATTTCAAATGAAAACTGTAAACTAGCTCTGTAAGTGGAAGGTCAACAAAAACAATTGTTTTATCAACAATAATACCTTAAGAGTACTCAATCAGCAACCAAGCTAAAACACAAAGGGTTAAAATCCTTCAAAACTATATATAGTTTAAATAGAATATAAAGTAAAATGTCTATTGCAGAATGGGACAGGTGAGAATAGTAGATGAAGATGAATTTGGGAGCGGGCCAGGGCACTGGAGGGTCTGGTTGCGAGTGGCCTAATTTGCACACAAAGGACAGAGGGTGCTAGTTTGGAGGTGCCCATGGCACCCAACTCGAGTATAAGCCGAGGGTGACTTTTTGAGCAAATTTTGGGTGCTGAAAAACTAGGCTTATACTCGAGTATATACAGTAATCAAACCCCATACAGCTTGCTCAGCTTGGGCCAGTTCTGTTATAGCTCTGGCAATAAACTAGTTTCAGTGTGTGTAATACAGCACTTGCATTTGTACAGGACAAATTATACAGATTCAGCCAGCAGGTTTTCACATTTTGTCTCACCATGTCCAGACACTATTATTTGAGTGTTAAATCCTGCCTCTAGATGGCGCTAGAGCGCACAGACTTGCCAGCTTAATACAATAGAAAATGCCATAGACCATGTGCAAAATGGCAACTGGTGGCAAATTTTGGTATTTTTTCGCCCGTGTTAACTGGATAGCATAACATGATAAAGGAACTTGGCTGCATCTGTACATTATGTGTTATAAATACAGAAAACCATCATCTTTACCAGTGATCCCCAACCAGTGGCTCTGGGGCAACATGTTGCTCACCAACCCCCTTGGATGTTGCTCTCAGTGGCCTCAAAGCAGGTGGTCATTTATGAATTTCTGGTTAGTAGTTTTGGTTGCATAAAAACCAGGTGTACCAAAAAACAGAGCCTTCTATAGGCTACCAGTCCTCACCATCAGGAAGGCGCTCCCAGTGTGGGCGGCCATGTTGTGGCACTAACATACAAATGATATTTAGTGGGAAGCCTATCAGTTGATAAACTGAGATTTTCATTGGAGGATTATTTTGTATATTAATGTAGCTGTCGCCCCTGGAGCACTGAGGCAAACTGGGGCACTAAGTATCATTTGCATGTTAGTGTCACAACATGGCCGCCCACACTGGGGGCTCCCTCCTGGTACGGGGGGCAGAGTGCTCGTTAGGAGTATTTTTTGCACAAAATGGTAGTGTTTCCCCCTCCAGAGTGTGGGTTGTATTCACCCGTGCCTCCATTGGGGTAAACTATTTCCCACCGACAGGTGCCCATTAATCCTATCCAATTGTAACAATCTATACCTTATCCCTAGAGCCCAGTTCAAATAACTTGAATCAGTCACTGGACTGAAACCTTTTGAGCAAGAAATTGTTACACATATATCCCAAGATACCCGTATATGTCCTTATTAACCCTCTAATTAAGTTTGAGGTAGGGAAGTTGATCCATTATTTCAGGCAGGTTACATTTCTTTCCCAAACAATTGACATGGGGCATAAATATCTTGGTAACAATCACCCCAATAGAGTAACTAATCATCCCAATTGTGCTCACTAGGCTACAACGCAAAATGTAATTGGTACCTATTAAGTTATATTCTGTTATTGGCGATAACTCTTGCCCAATGTCTATATATTATCAAACGTATTATATTGTGGGAACGTCGCAGTGCAGGATTGCTCAACCATCCGAAAGTCACGTAAAGACCACCAAGTAACCATCTCAGAAGACTATCACTCTCCATCTGCTGCTCTGTGCCCTCCCAGCCATGAACAAAATCTGGGGAGTGTGAATGGCACATACCCTGGTGTTTCCCCCCGTTTTACAAGCATTTAGTCCTTCTCTATTTTATCCCCCTCATCGGGCAGTCTCTCCTCCTCCATGTGCCTCCCTGCCCCTTCTGCCTGCCACCAGGGCTTGCCCTCACTCTCATCCTCCTCCTTGGGCATGTCACTGTCCTCTAGCAGGCCATCTTTTGTGCAGGTCAGAAGGGGTATAGGGGTATAACATCACTCATACATGCTTTGTGTTCCTTCTAACAAAGTATGTGGCCTGCTCAGTGGGGGCAAATAATTGGCTGAACTGCTGCTTCTGCCCCCACTGGTCTGTGTTAGTACACCGGCTGTGCCTCCCGAGAACCCTTGGCACCATGCTCTAGCAGGTAATTTCTGACTGCCCACCACTGCTCTACAAGCTGCTCCACCATCTGCTGGGTGGCCTCATGACTAAATGGGGGTTGGCAAATTTGAGGGTAGGGATAAATAAATAAATCAATGAAACTAAGCTTGATTTAAAAACAAAAACAAAACAAAAACAGGAAACAAATCAGATGTAGTTACGCCCACAAGGGTTCTACAGGTGTATTGTATTAATGCTACAATAGGGGTGCCACCTGGCCGGTAAGATAAGATAAGGTGCCTACCCTAGCTTCCCTTCCAAGTTACAAGTAGTGATGAGCGAATTTTTTTGCCGAGCATGGATTTGCGGCAAATTGTTTTGCGAAACTTCACTGAAAATTCATAGCGGAAAAATTAGCCATGCGTCAAATTGGTCGTGGTCGCGTCAAAAAAAGTGCAGGCGACAAAAAAAAAAAATGTGGGCGACAAGTGCGTTTCGCAAATTTTCTTGCCGTCCCGCAAATTTTATGGAGAAGCAAAATGGGACAGATTCACTCATTAGTGATCATTAGGCACCATCTCTCCCTACTATACCTGCTATCCCACAGCCCCAGTCCCTTCCCAGAGGCTATTATCCCCCCACTGCTACTATAGGCACCATCTCTCCCTACTATACCTGCTATCCCACAGCCCCAGTCCCTTCCCAGAGGCTATTATCCCCCCACTGCTACTATAGGCACCATCTCTCCCTACTATACCTGCTATCCCACAGCTCCAGTCCCTTCCCAGAGGCTATTATCCCCCCACTGCTACTATAGGCACCATCTCTCCCTACTATACCTGCTATCCCACAGCTCCAGTCCCTTCCCAGAGGCTATTATCCCCCCACTGCTACTATAGGCACCATCTCTCCCTACTATACCTGCTATCCCACAGCCCCAGTCCCTTCCCAGAGGCTATTATCCCCCCACTGCTACTATAGGCACCATCTCTCCCTACTATACCTGCTATCCCACAGCCCCAGTCCCTTCCCAGAGGCTATTATCCCCCCACTGCTACTATAGGCACCATCTCTCCCTACTATACCTGCTATCCCACAGCCCCAGTCCCTTCCCAGAGGCTATTATCCCCCCACTGCTACTATAGGCACCATCTCTCCCTACTATACCTGCTATCCCACAGCCCCAGTCCCTTCCCAGAGGCTATTATCCCCCACTGTTACTATAGGCACCATCTCTCCCTACTATACCTGCTATCCTACAGCCCCAGTCCCTTCCCAGAGGCTATTATCCCCCACTGTTACTATAGGCACCATCTCTCCCTACTATACCTGCTATCCCACAGCCCCAGTCCCTTCCCAGAGGCTATTATCCCCCACTGCTACTATAGGCACCATCTCTCCCTACTATACCTGCTATCCCACAGCCCCAGTCCCTTCCCAGAGGCTATTATCCCCCCACTGCTACTATAGGCACCATCTCTCCCTACTATACCTGCTATCCCACAGCCCCAGTCCCTTCCCAGAGGCTATTATCCCCCCACTGCTACTATAGGCACCATCTCTCCCTACTATACCTGCTATCCCACAGCCCCAGTCCCTTCCCAGAGGCTATTATCCCCCCACTGCTACTATAGGCACCATCTCTCCCTACTATACCTGCTATCCCACAGCCCCAGTCCCTTCCCAGAGGCTATTATCCCACTGCTACTATAGGCACCATCTCTCCCTACTATACCTGCTATCCCACAGCCCCAGTCCCTTCCCAGAGGCTATTATCCCCCCACTGCTACTATAGGCACCATCTCTCCCTACTATACCTGCTATCCCACAGCTCCAGTCCCTTCCCAGAGACTATTATCCCACTGCTACTATAGGCACCATCTCTCCCTACTATACCTGCTATCCCACAGCCCCAGTCCCTTCCCAGAGGCTATTATCCCCCCACTGCTACTATAGGCACCATCTCTCCCTACTATACCTGCTATCCCACAGCCCCAGTCCCTTCCCAGAGGCTATTATCCCCCCACTGCTACTATAGGCACCATCTCTCCCTACTATACCTGCTATCCCACAGCTCCAGTCCCTTCCCAGAGACTATTATCCCACTGCTACTATAGGCACCATCTCTCCCTACTATACCTGCTATCCCACAGCCCCAGTCCCTTCCCAGAGGCTATTATCCCCCCACTGCTACTATAGGCACCATCTCTCCCTACTATACCTGCTATCCCACAGCCCCAGTCCCTTCCCAGAGACTATTATCCCACTGCTACTATAGGCACCATCTCTCCCTACTATACCTGCTATCCCACAGCCCCAGTCCCTTCCCAGAGGCTATTATCCCCCCACTGCTACTATAGGCACCATCTCTCCCTACTATACCTGCTATCCCACAGCCCCAGTCCCTTCCCAGAGGCTATTATCCCACTGCTACTATAGGCACCATCTCTCCCTACTATACCTGCTATCCCACAGCCCCAGTCCCTTCCCAGAGGCTATTATCCCCCCCACTGCTACTATAGGCACCATCTCTCCCTACTATACCTGCTATCCCACAGCCCCAGTCCCTTCCCAGAGGCTATTATCCCCCCACTGCTACTATAGGCACCATGTCTCCCTACTATACCTGCTATCCCACAGCCCCAGTCCCTTCCCAGAGGCTATTATCCCCCCACTGCTACTATAGGCACCATCTCTCCCTACTATACCTGCTATCCCACAGCCCCAGTCCCTTCCCAGAGGCTATTATCCCCCCACTGCTACTATAGGCACCATCTCTCCCTACTATACCTGCTATCCCACAGCCCCAGTCCCTTCCCAGAGGCTATTATCCCCCCACTGCTACTATAGGCACCATCTCTCCCTACTATACCTACTATCCCACAGCCCCAGTCCCTTCCCAGAGGCTATTATCCCCCCACTGCTACTATAGGCACCATCTCTCCCTACTATACCTGCTATCCCACAGCCCCAGTCCCTTCCCAGAGGCTATTATCCCCCCACTGCTACTATAGGCACCATCTCTCCCTACTATACCTACTATCCCACAGCCCCAGTCCCTTCCCAGAGGCTATTATCCCCCCACTGCTACTATAGGCACCATCTCTCCCTACTATACCTGCTATCCCACAGCCCCAGTCCCTCCCCAGAGGCTATTACCCCCCCACTGCTACTATAGGCACCATCTCTCCCTACTATACCTGCTATCCCACAGCCCCAGTCCCTTCCCAGAGGCTATTATCCCCCCACTGCTACTATAGGCACCATCTCTCCCTACTATACCTGCTATCCCACAGCCCCAGTCTCTTCCCAGAGGCTATTATCCCACTGCTACTATAGGCACCATCTCTCCCTACTATACCTGCTATCCCACAGCCCCAGTCCCTTCCCAGAGGCTATTATCCCACTGCTACTATAGGCACCATCTCTCCCTACTATACCCGCTATCCCACAGCCCCAGTCCCTTCCCAGAGGCTATTATCCCCCCCCCACTGCTACTATAGGCACCATCTCACCCTACTATACCTGCTATCCCACAGCCCCAGTCCCTTCCCAGAGACTATTATCCCCCCACTGCTACTATAGGCACCATCTCTCCCTACTATACCTGCTATCCCACAGCCCCAGTCCCTTCCCAGAGGCTATTATCCCCCCACTGCTACTATAGGCACCATTTCTCCCTACTATACCTGCTATCCCACAGCCCCAGTCCCTTCCCAGAGGCTATTATCCCCCCACTGCTACTATAGGCACCATCTCTCCCTACTATACCTGCTATCCCACAGCCCCAGTCCCTTCCCAGAGGCTATTATCCCCCACTGCTACTATAGGCACCATCTCTCCCTACTATACCTGCTATCCCACAGCCCCAGTCCCTTCCCAGAGGCTATTATCCCCCACTGCTACTATAGGCACCATCTCTCCCTACTATACCTGCTATCCCACAGCCCCAGTCCCTTCCCAGAGGCTATTATCCCCCCACTGCTACTATAGGCACCATCTCTCCCTACTATACCTACTATCCCACAGCCCCAGTCCCTTCCCAGAGGCTATTATCCCCCCACTGCTACTATAGGCACCATCTCTCCCTACTATACCTGCTATCCCACAGCCCCAGTCCCTTCCCAGAGGCTATTATCCCCCCACTGCTACTATAGGCACCATCTCTCCCTACTATACCTACTATCCCACAGCCCCAGTCCCTTCCCAGAGGCTATTATCCCCCCACTGCTACTATAGGCACCATCTCTCCCTACTATACCTGCTATCCCACAGCCCCAGTCCCTCCCCAGAGGCTATTACCCCCCCACTGCTACTATAGGCACCATCTCTCCCTACTATACCTGCTATCCCACAGCCCCAGTCCCTTCCCAGAGGCTATTATCCCCCACTGCTACTATAGGCACCATCTCTCCCTACTATACCTGCTATCCCACAGCCCCAGTCTCTTCCCAGAGGCTATTATCCCACTGCTACTATAGGCACCATCTCTCCCTACTATACCTGCTATCCCACAGCCCCAGTCCCTTCCCAGAGGCTATTATCCCACTGCTACTATAGGCACCATCTCTCCCTACTATACCCGCTATCCCACAGCCCCAGTCCCTTCCCAGAGGCTATTATCCCCCCCCCACTGCTACTATAGGCACCATCTCACCCTACTATACCTGCTATCCCACAGCCCCAGTCCCTTCCCAGAGACTATTATCCCCCCACTGCTACTATAGGCACCATCTCTCCCTACTATACCTGCTATCCCACAGCCCCAGTCCCTTCCCAGAGGCTATTATCCCCCCACTGCTACTATAGGCACCATTTCTCCCTACTATACCTGCTATCCCACAGCCCCAGTCCCTTCCCAGAGGCTATTATCCCCCCACTGCTACTATAGGCACCATCTCTCCCTACTATACCTGCTATCCCACAGCCCCAGTCCCTTCCCAGAGGCTATTATCCCCCACTGCTACTATAGGCACCATCTCTCCCTACTATACCTGCTATCCCACAGCCCCAGTCCCTTCCCAGAGGCTATTATCCCCCCACTGCTACTATAGGCACCATCTCTCCCTACTATACCTGCTATCCCACAGCCCCAGTCCCTTCCCAGAGGCTATTATCCCCCCACTGCTACTATAGGCACCATCTCTCCCTACTATACCTGCTATCCCACAGCTCCAGTCCCTTCCCAGAGGCTATTATCCCCCCACTGCTACTATAGGCACCATCTCTCCCTACTATACCTGCTATCCCACAGCCCCAGTCCCTTCCCAGAGGCTATTATCCCACTGCTACTATAGGCACCATCTCTCCCTACTATACCTGCTATCCCACAGCCCCAGTCCCTTCCCAGAGGCTATTATCCCCCCACTGCTACTATAGGCACCATCTCTCCCTACTATACCTGCTATCCCACAGCCCCAGTCCCTTCCCAGAGGCTATTATCCCCCCACTGCTACTATAGGCACCATCTCTCCCTACTATACCTGCTATCCCACAGCCCCAGTCCCTTCCCAGAGGCTATTATCCCCCCACTGCTACTATAGGCACCATCTCCCCCTACTATACCTGCTATCCCACAGCCCCAGTCCCTTCCCAGAGGCTATTATCCCCCCACTGCTACTATAGGCACCATCTCTCCCTACTATACCTGCTATCCCACAGCCCCAGTCCCTTCCCAGAGGCTATTATCCCCCCACTGCTACTATAGGCACCATCTCTCCCTACTATACCTGCTATCCCACAGCCCCAGTCCCTTCCCAGAGGCTATTATCCCCCACTGCTACTATAGGCACCATCTCCCCCTACTATACCTGCTATCCCACAGCCCCAGTCCCTTCCCAGAGGCTATTATCCCCCCACTGCTACTATAGGCACCATCTCTCCCTACTATACCTGCTATCCCTCAGCCCCAGTCCCTTCCCAGAGGCTATTATCCCCCCACTGCTACTATAGGCCCCATCTCTCCCTACTATACCTGCTATCCCACAGCCCCAGTCCCTTCCCAGAGGCTATTATCCCCCCACTGCTACTATAGGCACCATCTCTCCCTAGTATATATATTATCCCCTTATATATTATAGTTGCAATTATGATGCTCATGCATTTATTCATTTAAATTTGCAGTGTTAGGGAACTTTCACAGCCATTTCCCACTGCACAAACCATGCACCATTCTGAGCAGCATCGCTATAAGCATCAAAAAGGTGAATAACCCCAATGCCCAGGTTTATGTGTATGAGTAAAACATATGTACAGGCATCCAATTAACATGTGAGTAAATATATCATAAAAGAGCCCAAGGCACAGTACAACTCAAATGGAACTTCACCTCCCAGCAGCCCCGCAGCCACAGCCCCACATGGATTATTACAGGGGTTAATAAGCCCCACAGCTCCCAGCAGTCAGTGCTGTAAGGTAAGTGCCTAAATTGTATAGAAATGGAGCAAGTGAGAATATAAAGAGCCGACTTACCCAGCAGGCAGTGTGTGTGCTGCTCCCTTATCTGTGTGTGCCTGGGGGGGGGGTGACTCAGGGAATGTTATAAACTGTGTAATCTGTGGATTCTGGTGAATGGCAGAAAGGGCTGCTGTAAGGTGCCACAGACCAGTGATCCCCAATTGGGTAAGTGTCGGACCGGCCGGGATACCAGGGAAACTCCCGGGGGGCCCAGGGGTCAGGGGGCCCTTCTACTCCTGATAATTTGGCCGGTTTCATGGCCATTCCCTATTTTTGAATAGGAAGAAAGAGGAGAAATAGATGGAAGAATAGATGTTACAATGTAAATAAGAGAGACTGGGAGAATAAAGAGATTGGGGGGGGAGGAAAGGAGGAAAAATAGTCTAGAGAGTGGGGCCTTTGGGCTAAGGTTTTTTGGGGGCCCCTGGGGTCCCAGTCCAACACTGCCAACACGTTGCTCCCCAAACCCTGAGATGTTGCTCCCAGTGGCCTCAAAGAAGATGCTTATTTTTGCTTTTCTGACCATAAAGACCATGTAGTCTACCAGTCCCTATTGGGCTACCAAATAACCAATCACAGCCCTTACTGGTCCCCCCTAG
This sequence comes from Xenopus tropicalis, assembly GCF_000004195.4. NCBI lineage: Eukaryota > Metazoa > Chordata > Amphibia > Anura > Pipidae > Xenopus > Xenopus tropicalis. The sequence goes on from NC_030682.2 coordinate 6,120,934, forward strand.
GAACTTTTTATATGCTTGTGTTGCTCCCCAACTTTTTTATATTTAAATGTTGCTCATGGGTAAAAAGTTTGGGGCCCCTACCATAGACAGTCACTGTTGGACTAGTGGGGGGGCTGTTTGGGCCTCTGTGTACTCGAAATGCCAGGGACTAGTTTAATCCCAGTCCAGATCTGTACAGGATGGATCTAAGCTATTTGAACTATTAGCCTTCCTATCATGGTTCCTCCCAGGCTGCACAGGTAGGTAGGAGTTTGGTAGAAGCTGAAAGGTAGGTATGGGAAATACATGGTGGGTGAGTAGTGACCCCGCTGTTTATAAACAACTGACCTATGAATGTTCCCTCACCCAGAGTCTTCCAAGTAATTCCTTCTGTGCACGTTATAGCTGATTAGTTTAATGCTGGGGGGAGTTACCTGGAAGATCATTGTCTGCTTGTCTGCTGCACTTTAGAACTTTAGTTCCAATATGGCAGCACCTCTGCCTTGGCTCCTGGTTAATTCTGACTGGGGGGACAAGCCTTGGGGCTCATCACTATGGGTCTAAAGAAACTTTGTACTTTCCACCTACTTTTAACCAGACTGGGGCTCACACTTATTAAAAGGAAGGGCCTTGACTGGGTGAGGAAGGTCAGGCTAGAAATGGGGGAGGTCCGCAAAGGGTTAACTTCTGGATGGGTGCAATTGGAAGTCAGCAGGCAGAAGGAGGAGACAACATGGGATAGGGAACGCGGTAAAGTAAGTTCCTACCTTTTCCGGTGGAGAAGAGGACAAGCAATATCCCACCCTCCCGCCCTGGTTTTGTGGTAAGTTTCCAGGTGAGGGGGCATTGTAATTGGCTACAGATGCCTTATTGTCACAGCTGCAGAGGAATGATTGCCAGGGGTGGGGGCTTATGCCCCAGTTTTAGGCCAAGGTTCCAAGGTGGATATGGTTTCCTCGGACAAGGGTCCCAGGACGGTGGTTTTATGGTTACCTGCTCCCACTTGCCCACCTGTTGCTCCTGTGACAGGCGGCCGGCATGGCAGGTAGCCCAGTTGGTGGTGGTCTTCCGGTGGGCAAGCATTCTGTGTGGGGATATACCTGTAATCAGGGTCAAACTGGGGGCGGTGAAGGGCCCACTGGGGTTCCCAGGGGCCCTGCTGGTGCATCCCCTAACCCCCCCGCAGGGGCCCCCCACCAGACATCCTCCTCCGAGCGCGTAAATTTGACACGTCAGGGGAGGAGCAGTCGGGAGGGGGAGGGTTGAGTCCGACCCTGCCTTGTAATGTTGATACAATGTTGATTGTTATTGTAAAAAATCTCAACAGTAATTTGTTAATAAAGCTGTGGCCTGTTTTATCCCAACCTGGTTGTCCTTATTGCCTTTGGGGGGGGGGACTGGCAATGGTAGTTTGGGGACCCCTTTCAGGTTAAAAAAAGCCGACTCAGTTGACAATGTCTTGGGTTCCCACAATGTTACTAGAGTTTCTATTTATGGAAAAAGAGAGATTTATTGAAGAATCGTTTATTTATATTTTACCATATTTTTAAAAAAAAAATGTCACTGCAGTTGAAATTAAATATGCCAACGATACTATTAAAGTCTTAATGAAGGTTAATGAGCAAGGTGGCACTGAGGGTCGTTACCAGTTTCTCTCAAGTCTTTTCCTCGGAGGTCCCAGATGTCCATCCAGGAAAGTCCGTCTTCTTTCTATTCTTACTCCCTCGTTCCCCGGTTTTTGCCAATGTCCAACACTCAGTATCTCAGAGGGTGTGACCCTAACGGAATAAGATGTCACTGTGCCTCAGCGGGTCACTTATGGGGAAATGTCATAACAGTCAAAAACACAAAAACATTTCTTAAACACCAAGTCAATGTCCCATTTCATAATGTGATAAGAAAGGGTGAAACCAAATGGATAACAGCCTGTGTTCCATTGCCCAATAGGCAGCGGACATTTCTCTAGTCACAATTGGTGGCTCTTTTTGATTACTGCCATGAGATTCTGCATCATTTGTTGTGTATGGTTTCTCCCCGGTGTGGATCTGCTGATGGGACTTCAGGTGCTCTTTGTGCTTGTAGCATTTCCCACACTCCTTCGCCAGAGTGAACCCTCCGATGTCTGAATAGATTCCACTTCTGTGAGAAGCATTTCCCACATTCCCCACAGGCAAAATGTTTTTCCCCTGTGTAAGTCCATTTGTGGATATGAAGGTTCTGATTTGTACCAAAGCATTTCCAACACTCTTCACATATAAATGGCTCCTCACCTGTGTGAATGAGAAGATGAGTAGGTAGCTTCCAGCTCTAAAGCCTGTTCCACACTCAGTACAGACGTGAGGTTTCTCCCCTGTGTGAGTTAGCTGGTGGCTTTCTACACTCTGTGCATGCAAATGGTTTCTCTCCTGTGAGAAGTTGAAGGTGATTAACAAGAACAAACTTGGTTCTGTAACTTTTCCCTCACTCAGTGCAGGCAAAGGGGTTCTCCCCAGTGTGAATAAACTGGTGATTTTTGAAAAGCCACTTTTGCAGGAACTGTTTCCCACACTCGGTACTTTCAAAGGGCTTTATCCCAGCATGCATTAGTCAAAATGTGAGAAAGATTTCCCACACTCTTTGCAGGCAAAAGGCTTCACCCCAGTGTGTATCTGCATGTGGAGGTTTTTCTCTGACAGGAAGGTTTTCCCACACTCAGTACAAGGAATACCTGCCTCTCCTGTGTGAGTCCGAAGATGAGCCACCAGGTACCTCTTATCCTTGTAGCCCATTCCACACTCAGTGCAGACATAGGGTTTCTCCCCAGTGTGGACTAACTGGTGCTTATTCAGGTTACATTTCTGTCTGAACCGTCTCCCACACGTGGCACATTCAAATGGTTTCTCCCCGGTGTGAATTAACTGGTGCTGACTTAGTCTGTCCTTGCGACTGAATTGCTTTCCACACTCAGAACACTGAAAAGATTTCATCCCAGTGTGGGTTAGCTGATGTCTTTTTAAAGTTTCTCTTCTCCGGAAACATTTCCCGCACTCTTTACATTCCAGTGGTTTCTCTCCCGTATGGATACGTTGGTGGAGTTGAAGACCTACCCTTAATCTAAATGATGTATCACACTCTGAACAAGCATAAGGTTTCTCTCCCGTGTGAACACGTTGGTGGATTTTAAGACGTGATTTTATTCTATATGATTTATCACACTCTGAACAAGCATAAGGTTTCTCCCCTGTGTGAATCAATTGGTGACTACGGAGATGGCATTTTAATGAAAATCTTTTTCCACATTCAGAACAAACAAAAGGTTTCTCCCCTGTGTGGGTTCGACAGTGGTTCGTAAAAACTCCTTTCTGAATAAAGTCTTTCCCACAGTGAGGACAAACATATGGTTTCACCCCAGTGTGGATCATCCGATGGATCCAAAGATCTGACTCTAATCTAAATGATTTGCCACACTCTGAGCAGGAAAATGGTTTCTCCCCTGAGTGAACAGACTGGTGGGACAGGAGAAGGCTTCCTAATGAAAATCCCTTTCCACAATCAGGACACACAAATGGTTTCTCTCCTGTGTGACTCTGACAGTGCAGTTTCAGTTCTTCCTTATGGGAAAAGCGTTTTCTAAACTGAGTACAATGATACGGTTTGACTCCAGTGTGGATCCCCTGGTGCCTAATAAGAGATCCCTTCAGTCGGAAGTGAATCCCACACTCAGAGCAGGAATAAGGTTTTACATTTGCATGAATTAGCATGTGCTGAGCAAGACTGTGTATGGATGCTAATGTTTTCCCACACGTAGAACAGACATATGGTTTCCCCTTCTGGTGGATTTGCTGATGTTGGTGAAGGCCCCTTTTGTACAGAAAGCTCTCATTACACTGAGTGCAGGGGAATGGTTTCTCCCCAGTATGAAGCCACTGGTGCGCTTGGAGGATGATTCTGTGTGAGAAGCATTTCCCACAAACAGCACAGACAAATGGCCTCCCGGTATGAATCCGTTTGTGGGAGAGAAGTTCCTCGTTGCTACGGAATCGTCTCTCACACTTTGTACAGACAAAAGGTGTCACTGCGCTGTAGGATCTAGAGAACATTCTCTGCTTTGTGCTCAGGGCAGTCATTTTCTTACTGACGGTGGTTTTATCACTTGGATGTACTTGGATCTTCTTCATTCTTTAGATGGGATTCTTCAGAACTTCTGGATTTTCAACAAAGCCCTTTCTGTTGTTCTCTTCCCTCTTTATCTTTATTCCGTATGGAACTGACTTGTATGTGGAGGAACCAGAATCAGGCCAGTTCTCTGAGAAGATAAAGCACAGTATTGGCAGTTTTAATAAACATCTATTTTACATGTCTACAAAAGGAACGTGTCCGTAACTGTTCTATTTTGTGCTGAATTCCCATTAGTTTAGAAGATCAGCACTATTCAATGTAGGCTACCAGCCAATCCCAGTAGGGTGGCAGTTATAAACAAGAAAATCTTTCCCCGTGTGAGGGCAGAGCTGTGATTGGCTACTCACATCCTACTGTGCTTCTGGGGATTGGCTGTTATGAGACAACTACCTCTCATTTGTTACACAGGCACCACCAAGAAGAGATGTTGCATTCCAAAAAAGGTTTTTAGTGATATTACATATTATTTACATGTTGGGGACTAAAAACACAAGTTGGGTTGATCATCATTAAGGAATATGTCACGATGCCGCACTCTCCATGCTACTCATTGGAATATAATGGGGTCATTTAAGTTGCGTCTTGATGTCTATGGGGTGTTGGGATTGGCAAGGGGCAGAACATGGGTGGGTTTGTGACACAGATGCACTGGGACTAACAAGGCACCAAACATATTATTAGAGGGTATTTAAAGACCCAAACAAGTAGTGCCCCTACTGGTAGTGTCACTACTGGCAATGAAACACATAGACCTCAAAGGTAATTTTGGCATTTAGCCCCATTTGGCTTCCTTATAGTCAGGAAGCAGGGCCACCCTTGAGCCCCTCTGAATTGGGCCCTGGCAACGACTATAATGCCCCCCAATTAAAAAAATGCTTCTTGCACACATCCCCCACAGTCACTGCCATACCCCCCAACTGTCCCGCTTTCCACGGGATTGTCCTGGTTTTAATAGCGCATCCCGCTGTTCCGGTGAGTTAAATGAATATCCCGCATTTCCGTAATAGATTACGGGACATTCACTGAACTATCTGGGACAGCGGGATGTGCTGGCTGGAACGGGGCGCTCCTTCTTCTTCTGTGGCTCCTCTCCTAATGCGGCTCCTTGTGCGGTGGTGACAGGCCCTTTTATAAGGTTGCGCCCCATGCGTATTGATGTCACATGTACCCAGGGGCGCAACCTTATAAAAGGGCCTGTCGCTGCCGCATAAGGAGAGGAGCCGCAGAAAGAGCATGTATGGGGGGTACTGTCTAAATTTAGGGGCACTTACTATGGGGGCATTGTGTATGGGGGTACTGTCTATGGAGGGTACTGTCTATGGGGGCACTGTCTATGGGGGCACTTTCTATGGGGATACTGTCTATGGGGGCACTTTCTATGGGGATACTGTCTATGGAGCACTTTCTATGGGGGGTATGTCTATGGGGCACTTTCTATGGGGGCATTTGGAGGTACTGTGTATGGGGGTACTGTCTATGGGGGCAATTGGGGGTGCTTTCTATGAGGGGCACTATGTATGGGGGGCACTTTGTATGGGGGCACTGTGTATGGGGGGCACTGTGTATGGGGGTACTGACTATGGGGCACTGTGTATGGGGGTACTGTCTATGAGGGCACTGTGTATGGGGGTACTGTCTATTGGGCCATTGGGGGCACCTGTGTATGGGGGCAAAGCTGGTACATAGTTATAACTCACTTTTAACTGCCTTCTCTCTATATCTGTATTTATATGTAGGAGTTGCTATATTGGTTCCCTTAGGCAGTACAGTATGAGGGAATAGCACATTTGCATCTGATCCCGCCATTTCATCTATATAAAAGGAGTATTTTTTGAAAAAAAATGGATGGAGTGTGGTAATGGTGATAATGGACAACTTGTCTAACTCCTTTTGTACGGGAACCTTTAACTTGTAACTAACAATTTTGCCTATAATTTGCTTCATATGGAAATAACTGAATATTGTGTTTCTGATATATGAAAGGTTATAAAAACACCGACTGAATTCTTTTGAAGCCTCTTGTATCACGTGCTGTCATCTGGGTCGGGGGCTATAGGGATTATTGACTGTTACTGTTAGATAAGGAGCTCACTGGGCTCAGTTACTTTGTATTAGTTACACTCTTTCCCTGCCAGAAACTCTCACTGATAACATCCCCTAATATCTCTCCCTACTATACCTGCTATCCCACAGCCCCAGTCCCTTCCCAGAGGCTATTATCCCCCCACTGCTACTATAGGCACCATCTCTCCCTACTATACCTGCTATCCCACAGCCCCAGTCCCTTCCCAGAGGCTATTATCCCCCACTGCTACTATAGGCACCATCTCTCCCTACTATACCTGCTATCCCACAGCCCCAGTCCCTTCCCAGAGGCTATTATCCCCCCACTGCTACTATAGGCACCATCTCTCCCTACTATACCTGCTATCCCACAGCCCCAGTCCCTTCCCAGAGGCTATTACCCCCCCACTGCTACTATAGGCACCATCTCTCCCTACTATACCTTCTATCCCACAGCCCCAGTCCCTTCCCAGAGGCTATTATCCCCCCACTGCTACTATAGGCACCATCTCTCCCTACTATACCTGCTATCCCACAGCCCCAGTCCTTTCCCAGAGGCTATTATCCCCCCCACTGCTACTATAGGCACCATCTCTCCCTACTATACCTGCTATCCCACAGCCCCAGTCCCTTCCCAGAGGCTATTATCCCCCCACTGCTACTATAGGCACCATCTCTCCCTACTATACCTGCTATCCCACAGCCCCAGTCCCTTCCCAGAGGCTATTATCCCCCCACTGCTACTATAGGCACCATCTCTCCCTACTGGCTAATGAAGACACAGCTGCCCCAGAATACTCAGATACATGGGGTAATTCTGAGTGGGATGGCCGTATCTTACTCTGAGTTAATAAGCACAGTAGTTCCCAGCAGCCAATGCTGTAAGGTTTTTACAACGAGAAGGTTCTGTATGAATGAGCCCCGAGTGTATATGGAGCCGGTGAGTTCAGACTTACCAGTAACCCGTTGTGTAATGTGTTTGTTGCTGCCTTATCTGCCCTGTGAGTTTGTGCGGTTGGAGGAGTCAGTAAATGTGTGTTTGTCACAGAGATGAGATAAAGACCCTCCCTGAAGTATCTTGAACCCAGGGGTGGGGGTTTAGCCAGAAATGCCCCTCTGTGTATATTTCCCCTGCTCTTGTGTCGACAATAAACTTTACACTTCAAGCAACATCAATAACTACAGTGAAAAAGTGAAATCGGGGTGGGGAATGGGGGGCCCCTTCATTACTAATCCGGCACTGAGTAACTCCCCCCCACATGGCCAAGTGCCGCTGACTTTTCCTCTCTCTGGTACCTCTGTGGGGCAGGAGGTGGGGCCTAACTCAGAGGCGCTTGATTGACTGGCAGTTGGAGGTCAGAAATAGGGGTATGTAGAAGAGGCACCCACCTAGGCCACAACAGGGTGGGGGCTGTGCAGGTACATCTCCTGTCTACCCCTATTCCCTTGTCATTACACGATGGGGGCTTTGACCCACCCCACATGGTGGCATTGTGCGTGAATGTGGGGGTGGGGGGGTGCAGGGTTGAGGCGGCCGACCGGGTTGCCTAGGGTGCTTGGCCAGCTTAGCCTGCCCTTGGTTGGAGGCAGGCAGTATCTGTGATTATGCCTAGCAACCACAAGTCCAGATGCATTATGTGACTCCATATTTATTGGTATTTATTCACAGGGTCGGACTGGGACGGGAAAAATCGTCGGCCCAGACCCGACCCTTGCGGCGCTCCCCCTGCCCGACCGCTTCTGCCCTGATGCGTTAAATTTACGTACTCGGGGGGAGTACGTCGGGTGGGGGGCCCTGCCCTTCACCCCCCAGTCCGACCCTGTTTATTTATCTTTCTCTTCAGACCCTCTACTATTCCTCCACTGATCTTCAAACCACTAATTGGCTCTCAAGGTCATTGTCACCTCCAGACCAAAGAAATGCACAACAAGGAGTTAGATACATAAATCCCCCAGAAATCCGGGTGCTCAGGGTGCAAGTGACGCCATGATGATGAGGATTTGTTACCTCTGTTTGTACATCTCTAATGGAACTTTGGGAAAAAAGACTTGTTATGTGGAGAAAAGCTTGGGAGATTGCTCCTTGGTGTTATATTCTAAGTGCCTCAATGCTACAGGCTAACTGTTAGTATGTTGTAGTATGACCTATTCTTAACAGCTTTTCAATTGGTCTTCATTTACAATTTTGTTCAAATCCTTTCCAGCCTCCAGCTTTCAAATAGAGGTGACTGACCCCGACATCCTGCGTCAGGCTACAATTTTCTTATTGCTTTTTATTACTTAATGTTCTAATTAGGCCCTCTGCTATTCATCTTTCAATCTGGTTGCTAGGGTAAAGTGGACCCTAGCAACCAGATAACTGCTGAGATTCCAACCTCAAGAGCCGCTGGACAAAAAGTACACCACCACAACAATAAAACATGAAGACCAACTGCAAATTGTCTTAAAATATCAATGTCTGCATAATCCTAAAACTGAATTTAAAGGTGAACTACCCCATTAAAATCTACTAAAGATCCACCCCACACATTGTTTTCCACCCCACAATCCAGCTTGGTTGTGGCCACGCTCTGATCTTTACCCACTACAATTGCAAAGGGCAAATCCATGGCACCTGTGGGAATCCTTGAATTATTACCAGGTCCAAACTTGCAGTTCTTTTTAGGGCTCATTGACACAACCCTGGCAGCGTATGGCAGGGAATTATGGGAAAGTAGGTGTCACGTCATATCTATCGCACTCCCTCTGCTGGCTGCTTGCTGTATATGCAGGGAACCATTTGGAAACCATCCTATTTCTACTATGTGACCTATTACAGTGCATTGTGGGAGTCCAGACTCCATTTTGTAGCCTGTGCTGTGGAAGAAGCCCACCATATCCATCTTGTCCCCCATGGAAGCATTATGGACACCTGCACTGAGCCACCACTAAAGCTGCCGGCACCTCAGGGTCAGTGCTGCTTCTAATTTGTGCCGGTGCTGTTGTGTTTATGTTGCAGTTGTTCCTCTGTGTTACTATAATTTGCAATATCCTCGTTATATTTCATTTTATTTATATTATAGTTTCACCTTTTGCCATAATTATCCAGTAAAATTCTACAGACTTCACTCTTGGTCTGTTTTATTGGAGAGTGATGTGCGATCAGCACCCGGACCTAACCAACACCTGGACCTAACCAGCACCCGGACCTAACCAGCGCCCTGGCCTAACCAGTGCCCGGACCCAACCAGCGCCCAGACCTAACCAGCGCCCAGACCTAAGCAGCACCCAGGCCTAACCAGCACCCGGACCTAACCAACATCGGACCTAACCAACACCCGGACCTAACCAGCGCCCGGACCCAACCAGTGCCCAGACCTAACCAGTGCCCGGACCTAAGCAGCACCCAGGCCTAACCAACACCCGGACCTAACCAACACCCGGACCTAACCAAAACCCAGACCTAACCAGCACCCGGACCTAACCAACACCCGGACCTAACCAACACCCGGACCTAACCAGCACCCGGACCTAACCAGCACCCGGACCTAACCAATACTCAGACCTAACCAGCACCTGGACCTAGCCAGCACCCGGGCCTAAGCAGCGACAAGACCTAACCAGCACCCGGACCTAACCAACACCCAGCTAACCAGCACCCTGACCTAACCAACGCCCAGAACTAACCAGCGCCCGGACCCAACCAGCGCCCAGACCTAACCAGTGCCCGGACCTAAGCAGCACCCAGGCCTAACCAACACCCAGACCTAAGCAGCACCCGGACCTAACCAAAACCCGGACCTAACCAGCACCCTGACCTAACCAACACCGGACCTAACCAACACCCGAACCTAACCAGCACCCGGACCTAACCAACACCCGGACCTAACCAGCACTCGGACCTAACCAGCACCCGGGCCTAAGCAGCGACAAGACCTAACCAGCACCCGGACCTAACCAGCACCCGGGCCTAACCAGCATCCGGGCCTAAGCAGCACCCGGCCCTAACCAGCACCCTGGCCTAACCAGCACCTGTACCTAACCAGTACCCGGGCCTAACCAGTACCTGGGCCTAAGTACATAAGTGATAAGAAACAATATGGATTTCCTTTTAAGCATGACAAGACTTATCCAAGACTGAATTGTAAATTTTTTTCTGGCCTCAGAATGAAGTGCCAGTTCACTATGAGGCACAAGTGCACTATGGGTGCTCAAGCAGAGGGAACTTATAGGGGGCGGCTGTGGTCTGTCCCTAACGCTGGATAAAAAAAATCCGGCATAAAGTGCAGAGTGTAGTGACTGGGGGTGCAGACCAACTCTGTCCTCAATGGCGGCCCCTCACTTAGTCATGTGAATGAGGCACAAGTGAGTGGAATAGGTGCCTCCTACGTGCCCGTCTCCCCAACCCCCTCACAAATACACTCATGGGGGCAGCCCAAGGTTTCTGTGCTCCACAATGGAACGTGCAGAATACGGCAATTGTCTTAGGCTTGACGGCAGGGAGCTATGTGCCACAAAATGGCAGATTCTACAAGCATTCTGCACTTCCCACCCAGCTTTCAGGTTCGTAAATGACCCCTTATAATCCTACAAATAACTTTTTTGGTGGCTTTTTTTGGATAACGGGCATGAGATTCTGCATCATTTGCTCTGTTGCATATTTGATTCCATGTTACGGATAATAACCCAACTTATTTCATGCACATTAAAATAAAAATTAATTTTATTTCTTTTATAACCGGACAGTTGATGATCTCTGTTAAAACTTCCCCTCAGCTGAGTTGAGAAGGACACATGGATCCACATCCCCAGCTCACAGGGGGCCAAGTGTTTGGGACTGTGGTTGTAGACTATTCAAAAAGAATTGCTGAGTGGTTGCTATGGGCAGCTGCATTTGATGAGGCCTATGGAGTGGAAAACAGTGCAGACCCCCCTGTTAGTATTCAGTTAGGAGTCGTTAGTAGGGGATTCCTCTATTTTCTTACTGTTGTGAACACACTTATAATGTCTTTTAAGATAATTCTTAAACAAAAAGTTTTTCCCACACACAGTACAGCTGAATGGCTTTTTCCCAGTGTGGGTCTGCTCATGATACTTGAGACGCTCCTTGCAGGTGAAGCGTTTCTCACATTGATTGCATGTATATGGTTTCTCCCCGGTGTGGATCCGCTGATGAACCGTCAGGTGCACTTTCTCTCTGTAGCGTTTCCCACACTCATTACAGGCAAAGTTCTTCTCTTCAGTGTGAATCAGGCGATGAGTGTACAGACTCGTCTTCTGTGAGAAGTGTTTCCCACATTCCCCACAAGCAAAAGGTTTTTCCCCTGTGTGAGTCTGTTTGTGGATATGAAGGTTCCGATTTGTAACAAAGCATTTCCCACACTCTTCACATTTAAATGGCTCCTCACCTGTGTGAATCAGAAGATGAGTACGTAGCTTGCCTCTATCCCTAAAGCGTGTCCCACACTCAGTACAGACGTGAGGCTTCTCCCCTGTGTGAGTTAGCTGGTGCGTTTGGAGTCCCTCCCTTCGAGAATACTGTTTCCCACATTCGGAACATTCAAAATGTTTTTCCCCAGTGTGTGTCAGTTTGTGACTATTAAGGCTTTTCAACTCACTGAATTTCTTCCCACACTCTGTGCATGCATATGGTTTCTCTCCTGTGTGAACTCGAAGGTGAATAACAAGAGTGGACTTGTGTCTGTAACTTTTCCCACACTCAGTACAGGCAAAGGGTTTCTCCCCAGTGTGACTTAACTGGTGATACTTAAGGCCACTCTTTTTAAAAAACTGTTTCCCACATTCTTTACATTCAAAAGACTTTATCCCAGCATGCTTTTTCATGTGATTTTCTAAATATGAATTCAGAGTGAATGATGTCCCACACTCTTTGCAGGCAAATGGCTTCACCCCAGTGTGTATCTGCATGTGGAATTTAAGTCTTTTCTCTGACAGGAAGGTTTTCCCACACTCAGTACAAGGAATACCTGCCTCTCCTGTGTGAGTCCGAAGATGAGCAACCAGACTCCCCTTATCCTTGTAGCCCATTCCACACTCAGTGCAGACATAGGGTTTCTCCCCAGTGTGGACTAACTGGTGCTTATTGAGGGTAAATTTACGATTAAACCTTCTCCCACATGTGACACATTCAAATGGCCTCTCCCCGGTGTGAATTAACTGGTGCTGAATTAGTCCCTTCTTGTGACTGAATCGCCTCCCACACTCAGAGCATTCAAAAGATTTCATCCCAGTGTGGGTTAGTTGATGTGAATTGAAATTCGTCTTAGTCCGGAAACATTTTCCGCACTCTTTACACTCGAATGGTTTCTCTCCCGTGTGAACGCGCTGGTGGATTTGAAGACTTGCCTTTATTCTAAATGATTTATCACACTCTGAACAAGCATAAGGTTTCTCCCCTGTGTGAACCAATTGGTGATTACGGAGTTCTTTTTTTAATGTAAATCTTTTTCCGCATTCAGAACAAACAAAAGGTTTCTCCCCTGAGTGGGTTTGACAGTGGTTTTTTAAATCACCTTTCTGAATAAAATCTTTCCCACAACGAGGACAAACATATGGTTTCACCCCAGTGTGGATCATCTGATGTATACAAAGCTGTGACTTTAATCTAAATGCTTTGCCACACTCTGAGCAGGAAAATGGTTTCTCCCCTGAGTGAACAGACTGGTGGGACAGGAGAAGGCTTCTTTTTGAAAATCCCTTTCCACAATCAGGACACACAAATGGTTTCTCTCCTGTGTGATTCTGACGGTGCAGTTTCAGTTGTTCCTTATGGGAAAAGCATTTCCCACACTGAGTACACTGATACGGTTTGACTCCAGTGTGGATCCTCTGGTGCCTAATAAGAGATCCCTTTAGTCGGAAGTGAATCCCACACTCAGAGCAGGAATAAGGTTTTACATTTGCATGAATTAGTATGTGCTGAGAAAGACTTCGTTTCCATGCTAATGTTTTCCCACACGTAGAACAGACATATGGTTTCCCCTTCTGGTGGATTTGCTGATGTTGGTGAAGGCCCCTTTTGTACAGAAAGCTCTCATTACACTGAGTGCAGGGGAATGGTTTCTCCCCAGTATGAAGCCACTGGTGCGCTTGGAGGATGATTCTGTGTGAGAAGCATTTCCCACAAACAGTACAGACAAATGGCCTCCCGGTGTGAATCCGTTTGTGGGAGAGAAGTTCCTCGTTGCTACGGAATCGTCTCTCACACTTTGTACAGACAAAAGGTGTCACCGCGCTGTAGGATCTAGAGAACATTCTCTGCTTTGTGCTCAGGGCAGTCATTTTCTTACTGACGGGTGTTAAGTGGGAACTTGTGGTTTTATCTCTTGGATGTATTCGGATCTTTTTTATTGTTCTGTTTGAATGAGTTTTAGTTGGGTCGGGATTTTTGGGAACTTCTGCCTTTTGTTCAAACTCATTTCTTTGATTCTGTTTCTGCTTCATCTTTTTTCCAAATGGAACTAACTTGTACGATTTGGAACCAATATAAGGCCAGTTCTCTGAGAAAAAAAAAACACAGAAGAAGTTGAGGAGTTAATAAATGCAATTAGGGGCTGGTTTATGATTAACTGAGGATTAGGTATAGCTATGCTTTGGAAGACTCTCCTTCTTACAGATCATGGTATAACTCAAATCAAATGGACTTGCTTTGTTTTTCTTGAAGACATTTCGCCAGTCATCTCAATTCAGAATGACGTTTACAAAGATCTTCCTGGAATAAATATCCTGCAATGTTCTCTTTCAAGTCCAGTCGATTTGACTTATTACTGCAGATATTCAGTATATCAAGCTTGATCAGTTTGTTTGAGATCACTTTGGGTTTTGTTCTTGATCAGAAATATAAAAGTTCAGCCGGCAAGGCGGCAAGCTTTTTATTTTTTTAAAAAGCCCAATTGAGAAAACAAAACAAATGTTCTTAGGGTAAATGGCACTTTGCAGATATGATTACAGAGCACAGTATCCATTTTACAGTAATTGTGGTGCATGTGTTTATTTATACTGGCAATGGGGCCGTTATGAGCTATTTAAAATGCCGGGCTTGAAACAAAATTGTTTCATTTGCTAATCCAGCCTGCCCTCCATGGGCAAATGAAAGCCCTCGTCTACTGTGACCCCACTATCCAGCTTCCTACATCATATAAACCAATTAAATGTGACACAATCTGCTCTACATACTGTAAGTCCTGCTGATTATTACTTATTATACCATTCTCCAAAATTCTCCAGAATGTGTATATACCCTTGTCTCTCATTAAACACTATGTTAAAAAAAAGAAACTGACAAGCCAACTCAGGACCCTCTGCTTTTCCCCAGTTTCTCTATTTGGCAATACCATTTAGAAATGTCTGCGCCCAGCTTCTATTCCAGAAGTTGGAAGTCAGACCGAGTGTCTCTATAGAAAAAATAGCTAATTTATAGAGTGTGGGGAAAAGTGCACAGTTCTATTGCACCTTAACCCGCATGTTGTGTTGTAAGTGCTCCCTGAAAGGACCCTAAGGTAAAAACCACATTTCGTTCCTTTTATTCTGTATACATGATCTTCAGACTTCCTGCTCTCAGAAAAATCCTTCAGGGCACAACACAAGTCTGCTCAATTTGCTTCTCTCTCCCCCTTCCTTCTGCTCTCTCCCCCTCCCATCTCTGCTCTTTCCCGTCCCCTTCCTTCTGCTCTCTCCCCCTCCCATCTCTGCTCTTTCCCACCCCCTATCTTCTGCTCTCTCCCCCTCCCATCTCTGCTCTTTCCCACCCCCTTCCTTCTGCTCTCTCCCCCTCCTATCTCTGCTCTTTCCCACCCCCTTCCTTCTGCTCTCTCCCCCTCCTATCTCTGCTCTTTCCCGCCCCCTACCTTCTGCTCTCTCCCCCTCCCATCTCTGCTCTTTCCCGCCCCCTACCTTCTGCTCTCTCCCCCTCCCATCTCTGCTGTGTAATCTGAGCTGAGAGCGTGTTGCTGCCTGGAAGTGAAGTCAGACCAAGCTAAAATGGCAGCTTTTATCTTAAACAAACAGAGGGAATTTTATGGCTGTTTACTCAGGTAAGCTAAAGCATTCTGCGGAATAAATATGGCATTCCAGCTACTATTGTGACTAATCTATTGGGGATAAAATACCATATACATTTCATTATCAAGAAGCTGTAGGCACTTACTGATTTGCAGCTCGGGATGTTTCCCTCCTCCTGGGTGGGTGAGACCTGCAGCTTCATCTTTCCATTTAGACAGTTGGATCCTTTCCAGTCTGACCACTGGGAAACCTGTAGAATATCTTAATATTTAATCCGTGATACATTTCCCCTAAGAATAAATAGTCAGCCATACAAGCATCAGAAACAACAAAAGCAAACATTAAGGTACAACCACAAAAAGGTTTGATATTATTACCCTTAGAGGTTTGATATTATTACCCTTAGAGGTTTGATATTATTACCCTTAGAGGTTTGATATTATTACCCTTAGAGGTTTGATATTATTACCCTTAGAGGTATCAGTTCACCAGTGGGTTTGTTAAGGTTAAATAAGCTTATTCTGTGAAACTCCAAGGCCAGATTTGTACTGTGAGCCACTGTTATGAAATGTCTATTTTTCTGTCCCAAACATTGCTTTCCTTGCTCAAGGCCGTTATGCTCAGATATGCGTAGCTGAAAGTAGAACTGAGATCGAACCTCCTCCTCAAGACATAACAACTAAGAGAACAGATATGATGCGAGATGAAGTGTCAGTGATGCCTTGAGGGTGCTTCCACGTAGCGTGGATCATATAAGGAAGTGACCAATTACGAGCTGCCTAGTGGGACATGATACGTGAACCTTGTATACAGTATTGCACTAGAGCACTCTCCCCAATATAAATGCTAAATAATATGCAGTAAAGACAGAGAAGCTTTGTACTGAACCTGGTATCAGTGTGATTCTTCCCGGTGCGCACCCACACACTTCGCTGAACTAATTTGGACAGGAGCAGGGTCGGGCTGGGGGGTGCAGGGCCCACCGGGGCTCCCACCCCAGGGGCCCTGCAGGTGCCCCAGCCAGCTGTGTCCCCTACCCCCCCAGGGCCCCCCCTAACCCCCCCGCAGGGCCCCAACCTGATGTCCTCCCCGAGCGCGTATAAATTGAACACGTCAGGGGAGGAACGTCAGAAGGGGGAGCACCGGCAAAGGTCGGAGCCCACTAGGGCTGAGGCCCACCGGGATTTTTCAGTCCCAGTCCGACCCTGGACAGGAGTAGATACCGTGAGGACTAATTGTGTCCTTGACAGGTTAAAATAACCCCCTTCCATGGGAATAAAGTGGATATTTAGATAATATTAAACAATTTCAGGCGAATTTACAAACTCAATATTCTAATTGCCTGCCAGAAGCACAGTAGGAGGGGGATAGCCAATCACAGCCCTGCAGTCATACAAGCACAAACAGGCTTCAGTTCCCTATCAGGTCAGCCTAGCTGCTGATTGGTTCCTATCCTACAGTGCCGCCGCTCCCCCTGCACATCCAGGAGCTCAATTTGCTCCTCTCTCCCCCTTCCTTCCGCTCTCTCCCCCTCCCATCTCTGCTCTTTCCCGCCCCCTACCTTCTGCTCCTCCCCCTTCCATTTCTGCTGTGTAATCTGAGCTGAGAGCGTGTTGCTGCCTGGAAGTGAAGTCAGACCAAGCTAAAATGGCAGCTTCTATCTTAAACAAACAGAGGGAGCTTTTATGGCTGTTTACTCAGGCCGGTAAAGCATTCTGCAGAATAAATATGGCATTCCAGCTACTATTGTGACTAATCTATTGGGGATAAAATACCATATACATTTCATTATCAAGAAGCTGTAGGCACTTACTGATTTGCAGCTCGGGATGTTTCCCTCCTCCTGGGTGGGTGAGACCGGCAGCTTCATCTTTCCATTTAGACAGTTGGATCCTCTCCAGTCTGACCACTGGGAAACCTGTAGAATATCTTAATATTTAATCCGTGATACATTTCCCCTAAGAATAAATAGTTAGCCATACAAGCATCAGAAACAACAAAAGCAAACATTAAGGTACAACTACAAAAAGGTTTGATATTATTACCCTTAGAGGTTTGATATTATTACCCTTAGAGGTATCAGTTCACCAGTGGGTTTGTTAAGGTTAAATAAGCTTATTCTGTGAAACCCCAAGGCCAGATTTGTACTGTGAGCCACTGTTATGAAACGTCTATTTTTCTGTCCCAAACATTGCTTTCCTTGCTCAAGGCCTGTTAGTGGGGAGATGTCCCCATTGCTCCGTATGGGAGCAAAATGTTAAAATTTGCTTGCGGCGGGGTGGCATGCCGCCCCTGTGTATGTGCCACCCTAGTCCCGGGCCTTTGTGGCCTCGCCACAAATCCGGGCCTGAATATAAATGCTAAATAACATGCAGTAAAGACAGAGAAGCTTTGTACCGAACCTGGTATCAGTGTGATTCTTCCCGGTGCGCACCCACACACTTCGCTGAACTAATTTGGACAGGAGCAGGGTCGGGCTGGGGGGTGCAGGGTCCACCGGGGCTCCCACCCCAGGGGCCCTGCAGGTGCCCCAGCCAGCCGTGTCCCCTACCCCCCCTAACCCCCCCGCAGGGCCCCCCTAACCCCCCCACAGGGCCCCCCTAACCTTCCCCCACAGGGCACCCCCTAACCCCCCCCGCAGGGCCCCCACCTGATGTCCTCCTTGAGCGGGTATAAATTGAACGCGTCAGGGGAGGAACAGTCAGAAGGGGGAGCGCCGGCAAAGGTCGGACTGGGCCACCAGAGCCCACTAGGGCCGGGGCCCACTGGGATTTTTCCTGGTGTCCCGGCGGCCCAGTCCGACCCTGGACAGGAGTAGATACCGTGAGGATTAATTGTGTCCTTGACAGGTTAAAATAACCCCCTTCCATGGGAATAAAGTGGATATTTAGATAATATTAAACAATTTCAGGCGAATTTACAAACTCAATATTCTAATTGCCTGCCAGAAGCACAGTAGGAGGGGGAGAGCCAATCACAGCCCTGCACTCACACAAGCACAAACAGGCTTCAGTTCCCTATCAGGTCAGCCTAGCTGCTGATTGGTTCCTATCCTACAGTGCCGCCGCCCCCCCCCTGCACAGCCTGGGAAAGGAGGCAGCAGGAAGTGGAACAGATGGGCGGGGCTAGTGGGGTTTGGGGGAATTTCTCAATAAATCAGTCAGAAACACAACTTTTTTAAGCACATTCCTTCTATATCTAGAGGAGTATAATTCACTGGCACATTCATCATTTTTATATATGTCTCCTTTCAAAAAATTTGCCCCACAGAGGTTATATTTCTTTTTGTATGGACGATCCACAGTTACATAAGTGATTCAATAGCCGCTATGGTGAGACCGGAGCACATAACATTAGATGATCCCGTGTACTTGCCGCTCTGGATATTCAGGCTTTATAAACCAGAATTCCCGAGAGCAGTATCAGAGACCTAACTACAAAAGGGAGCAACTGAGTGACAAGTTTATGTAGAATTATTGAAACTTATACTTTACAGTCAGTTGGGAATATACGCACTAGGGATGCACTGAAACCAGGATTCGGTTCGGTATTCGGCAGGGTTCAGATCCAGTCGAATGGTTCGGTATTCGGCCAAATCCCTTGGGATGGATTTGGGGGTTCAGCTAAACCCAAAAAACTGGGTTTGGCGCATCCCTAATAAGTACCGAGTTATAGGTGCAGCAATAGACCTGGTCACCTACACATCCCCAATGGGAATTTGCCTTGTTCCTTCCAAAAACTATTCATTCCAATATCAATATCATTTCATATGAAGGAGCAGTAGGCACTTACTGATCTGCAGCTCAGAATGTTTCCCCTCTCCTGGGTCGGGAAGATCTGCAGCTCTCGCTTGATTTTTCCATTTATTCGGTTGGATCCTCTCCAGTCTGACCTCTGGGAAACCTGTGAAATCATTGAGGCAAATGAACCCCATCTCCCCTATTCACTTACCCAGGTACAGAGCTCATATATTGTATACCCCCTGTTCCTGGCCGCCAGGGGGTTCCTTACTGCGTTGCCTCAAATGACAATGGCAGGGGGCAGTTGGATGTATATGAACCCAAGAGTGGGGAGTAAAACAAATCCATATATTGTACCCTAAGTAGCTGAGGGAGAAAGGTTGCACTTACCAAAGGTTGGGCAATTAGTGCAAATATGGGTCGGTTTTATCCCAGATAAACACAGAGCTGTTCTGATCTGTTTATATGGACCCAAACCCAGTCCTGGAAAGCACATTTTTACTAACCCTGATGGACAATACTGGGGGGGAGTAACTGTATCCATACTGGATTGGGTAAGTGTTTACTACTGAGCTAAGTACTAGATATAGAGAGTTCCATGGGCAATGTATTATATCATGTTCCTATGAATATCTCTGGTACCGGCGCTGGCAGGGGTTGGGCCGTGTGTCTGGCCAGTAATATTTCCCCTTACTCACTTAGCAAGCAGGAATCCAAGATGGTGCTGGAGAAACGCACTCCATTTGCCTCCAGGAAAGCCTTTCGTTTCTCCATATCTGCCCTGCAACAATACAAACAATTAAAAGAGAATTTTACTTTTCTTACTTTACCTTCATATCAAAAATTCCTTTTCTTCTAGTACCGACATGTCAGTATCGGGATTTCCCATCCCAATTATTTGGTTCTTGTACAGTTTGGCAAATGTATAACAGGGGTGCAGAGGAAGTCACGTGGTCTTATACGTAAAGACTGAGTTTGATTGGCTTTGGTATAGGTCCCACCTCCTGGCTGGGAGGGGCAACAATGCCCATGTGTTACTGACATGTGGGACTGACAGCTGGGGTGTTTGCTACAGAAACCCTACTATAGTTTATATAAATACCCCGCTGTGTAGCCCCGGGGGCAGCCATTCCTGCACCGGTACAGCTGGGGTGTTTGCTACAGAAACCCTACTATAGTTTATATAAATACCCCGCTGTGTAGCCCCGGGGGCAGCCATTCCTGCACTGGTACAGCTGGGGTGTTTGCTACAGAAACCCTACTATAGTTTATATAAATACCCCGCTGTGTAGCCCCGGGGGCAGCCATTCCTGCACCGGTACAGCTGGGGTGTTTGCTACAGAAACCCTACTATAGTTTATATAAATACCCCGCTGTGTAGCCCCGGGGGCAGCCGTTCCTGCACTGGTACAGCTGGGGTGTTTGCTACAGAAACCCTACTATAGTTTATATAAATACCCCGCTGTGTAGCCCCGGGGGCAGCCATTCCTGCACCGGTACAGCTGGGGTGTTTGCTACAGAAACCCTACTATAGTTTATATAAATACCCCGCTGTGTAGCCCCGGGGGCAGCCATTCCTGCACTGGTACAGCTGGGGTGTTTGCTACAGAAACCCTACTATAGTTTATATAAATACCCCGCTGTGTAGCCCCGGGGGCAGCCATTCCTGCACTGGTACAGCTGGGGTGTTTGCTACAGAAACCCTACTATAGTTTATATAAATACCCCGCTGTGTAGCCCCGGGGGCAGCCATTCCTGCACTGGTACAGCTGGGGTGTTTTCTACAGAAACCCTACTATAGTTTATATAAATACCCCGCTGTGTAGCCCCGGGGGCAGCCATTCCTGCACCGATACAGCTGGGGTGTTTGCTACAGAAACCCTACTATAGTTTATATAAATACCCCGCTGTGTAGCCCCGGGGGCAGCCATTCCTGCACCGGTACAGCTGGGGTGTTTGCTACAGAAACCCTACTATAGTTTATATAAATACCCCACTGTGTAGCCCCGGGGGCAGCCATTCCTGCACTGGTACAGCTGGGGTGTTTGCTACAGAAACCCTACTATAGTTTATATAAATACCCCGCTGTGTAGCCCCAGGGGCAGCCATTCCTGCACTGGTACAGCTGGGGTGTTTGCTACAGAAACCCTACTATAGTTTATATAAATACCCCGCTGTGTAGCCCCGGGGGCAGCCATTCCTGCACGTGTACAGCTGGGGTGTTTGCTACAGAAACCCTACTATAGTTTATATAAATACCCCGCTGTGTAGCCCCGGGGGCAGCCGTTCCTGCACTGGTACAGCTGGGGTGTTTGCTACAGAAACCCTACTATAGTTTATATAAATACCCCGCTGTGTAGCCCCGGGGGCAGCCGTTCCTGCACTGGTACAGCTGGGGTGTTTGCTACAGAAACCCTACTATAGTTTATATAAATACCCCGCTGTGTAGCCCCGGGGGCAGCCATTCCTGCACTGGTACAGCTGGGGTGTTTGCTACAGAAACCCTACTATAGTTTATATAAATACCCCGCTGTGTAGCCCCGGGGGCAGCCATTCCTGCACCGGTACAGCTGGGGTGTTTGCTACAGAAACCCTACTATAGTTTATATAAATACCCCGCTGTGTAGCCCCGGGGGCAGCCATTCCTGCACTGGTACAGCTGGGGTGTTTGCTACAGAAACCCTACTATAGTTTATATAAATACCCCGCTGTGTAGCCCCGGGGGCAGCCATTCCTGCACTGGTACAGCTGGGGTGTTTGCTACAGAAACCCTACTATAGTTTATATAAATACCCCGCTGTGTAGCCCCGGGGGCAGCCATTCCTGCACTGGTACAGCTGGGGTGTTTGCTACAGAAACCCTACTATAGTTTATATAAATACCCTGCTGTGTAGCCCCGGGGGCAGCCATTCCTGCACTGGTACAGCTGGGGTGTTTGCTACAGAAACCCTACTATAGTTTATATAAATACCCCGCTGTGTAGCCCCGGGGGCAGCCATTCCTGCACTGGTACAGCTGGGGTGTTTGCTACAGAAACCCTACTATAGTTTATATAAATACCCCGCTGTGTAGCCCCGGGGGCAGCCATTCCTGCACTGGTACAGCTGGGGTGTTTGCTACAGAAACCCTACTATAGTTTATATAAATACCCCGCTGTGTAGCCCCGGGGCAGCCATTCCTGCACTGGTACAGCTGGGGTGTTTGCTACAGAAACCCTACTATAGTTTATATAAATACCCCGCTGTGTAGCCCCGGGGCAGCCGTTCCTGCACTGGTACAGCTGGGGTGTTTGCTACAGAAACCCTACTATAGTTTATATAAATACCCTGCTGTGTAGCCCCGGGGGCAGCCATTCCTGCACTGGTACAGCTGGGGTGTTTGCTACAGAAACCCTACTATAGTTTATATAAATACCCCGCTGTGTAGCCCCGGGGGCAGCCATTCCTGCACTGGTACAGCTGGGGTGTTTGCTACAGAAACCCTACTATAGTTTATATAAATACCCTGCTGTGTAGCCCCGGGGGCAGCCATTCCTGCACTGGTACAGCTGGGGTGTTTGCTACAGAAACCCTACTATAGTTTATATAAATACCCCGCTGTGTAGCCCCGGGGGCAGCCATTCCTGCACTGGTACAGCTGGGGTGTTTGCTACAGAAACCCTACTATAGTTTATATAAATACCCCGCTGTGTAGCCCCGGGGGCAGCCATTCCTGCACTGGTACAGCTGGGGTGTTTGCTACAGAAACCCTACTATAGTTTATATAAATACCCCGCTATGTAGCCCCGGGGCAGCCATTCCTGCACTGGATGCAGTGCTGTAGGAAAGTCCCTAACATACAAAGAAAAGAGAGTGCGGAGCAGTAGAAATACAGAGCGAGACTCACTGGGGGAGACGGCAGAGGATGTGGCTGCGTCTGTGGGTGGGTTTATGCCGTTTCACATTCAGGAAATAGCTAAATACAGGTCCTTTTCAAAAAATTAGCATATTGTGATAAAGTTCATTATTTTCTGTAATGTACTGATAAACATTAGACTTTCATATATTTTAGATTCATTACACACAACTGAAGTAGTTCAAGCCTTTTCTTGTTTTAATATTGATGATTGTGGCATACAGCTCATGAAAACCCAAAATTCCTATCTCAAAAAATTAGCATATCATGAAAAGGTTCTCTAAACGAGCTATTAACCTAATCATCTGAATCAACTAATTAACTCTAAAAACCTGCAAAAGATTCCTGAGGCTTTTAAAAACTCCCAGCCTGGTTCATTACTCAAAACCGCAATCATGGGTAAGCCTGCCGACCTGACTGCTGTCCAGAAGGCCATCATTGACACCCTCAAGCAAGAGGGTAAGACACAGAAAGAAATTTCTGAACAAATAGGCTGTTCCCAGAGTGCTGTATCAAGGCACCTCAGTGGGAAGTCTGTGGGAAGGAAAAAGTGTGGCAGAAAACGCTGCACAACGAGAAGAGGTGACTGGGCCCTGAGGAAGATTGTGGAGAAGGACCGATTCCTGACCTTGGGGGACCTGCGGAAGCAGTGGACTGAGTCTGGAGTAGAAACATCCAGAGCCACCGTGTACAGGCGCGTGCAGGAAATGGGCTACAGGTGCTGCATTCCCCAGGTCAAGCCACTTTTGAACCAGAAACAGCGGCAGAAGCGCCTGACCTGGGCTACAGAGAAGCAGCACTGGACTGTTGCTCAGTGGTCCAAAGTATGTCATTCGGAAATCAAGGTGCCAGAGTCTGGAGGAAGACTGGGGAGAGGGAAATGCCAAAATGCCTGAAGTCCAGTGTCAAGTACCCACAGTCAGTGATGGTCTGGGGTGCCATGTCAGCTGCTGGTGTTGGTCCACTGTGTTTTATCAAGGGCAGGGTTAATGCAGCTAGCTATCAGGAGATTTTGGAGCACTTCATGCTTCCATCTGCTGAAAAGCTTTATGGAGATGAAGATTTCATTTTTCAGCACGACCTGGCACCTGCTCACAGTGCCAAAACCACTGGTAAATGGTTTACTGACCATGGTATTACTGTGCTCAATTGGCCTGCCAACTCTCCTGACCTGAACCCCATAGAGAATCTGTGGGATATTGTGAAGAGAAAGTTGAGAGACACAAGAGCCAACACTCTGGATGAGCTTAAGGCCGCTATTGAAGCATCCTGGGCCTCCATAACACCTGAGCAGTGCCACAGGCTGATTGCCTCCATGCCACGCCACATTGAAGCAGTCATTTCTGCAAAAGGATTCCCGACCAAGTATTGAGTGCATAACTGAACATAATTATTTGAAGGTTGACTTTTTTTGTATTAAAAACACTTTTTTTTTATTGGGCGGATGAAATATGCTAATTTTTTGAGATAGGAATTTTGGGTTTTCATGAGCTGTATGCCACAATCATCAATATTAAAACAAGAAAAGGCTTGAACTACTTCAGTTGTGTGTAATGAATCTAAAATATATGAAAGTCTAATGTTTATCAGTACATTACAGAAAATAATGAACTTTATCTCAATATGCTAATTTTTTGAAAAGGACCTGTATATATTTGTCCCAGAAGTAAAGGTCCTCCCTAGAGTATCTTAAAGGAGAAGTTAATCTTTATATAAACTGCCAGTGTGTATATCTTTATTTACTGTATATAGTGCTACTTGTGTACCCAGCGCTGTACAGCAGAACAATAAATACCACAAACAGGTTATTACAATAATAAATACACAGTATGATAATACAGATAAATAGGTACAGCAACAATAAGTTAAAAATCAAAGGCACAAGAAAATGGAGGTCCCTTCCCCGTAAAGCTTACAATCTAAATGGGAGGGTAGGAGGGGCTATAGAAGGAGCCGCCTACTGGTATTGTGAGTTCTGAGCCCCCCTATTCTCACTCCTTTCATGCCTGCAATAGTGGCCAGTTAATTTACCAGCTTGGGTGGCCCCAGTATTAAACTTTACTGGCAATGTACTTGTTGGTAAATGTGTAATACCCTATAAATCCCCCCTATCCTCACCTTCTCTGCGCTGATCAGCCTTTATACCCACAGGCCCACCTCTGCTCCACCCATTTCCCCACCCACTCCCACCATTTCTCTGCCCATTTTCCATTCAAATGAATCCTTTCCCCTCTTGGTCCGTCTATTTTCCTACTTTATTCCCTATGTGTGGGGCATTGTGCAAACAGCCACAGGCCTCTGGGTGCAAAGATCTGCCGGTTTTAGGTGGCGCTAGATACAAAAGGGGCGGCCAGTGGGATGTAGACACCTCCCCTCTTGCCCCTACCTTGTGGGTCCAGAACTCCATGTCGAGACCTTCAAGCCTGTAGGTGGAAGTGCTAGTAATTGAGCACTCAGGGGTGCACTCTCGCACATGAACCCCCAGACTTGTAACCCCCTCTGGTGCATTTACCTGCTGGCAATGCGGCCAACCTGGAACCCTCAGTTACCCACTAGTGATGAGCGAATCTGTTCCATTTCGCTTAGCTGAAAAATTCGCAAATCTTTCAAAAGTTCCGCAAAAGTTCCGTTTGGGTTACATGGAGCCCCGGCCACCTTCCAACATACATTGGACCAAATCTTAAGGCCCCATAGGCAGTATGACGACGTGGTTATCCATAGCTCAGATTGGCAATCTCATCTACCTAGGGTACAGGCTGTGCTTGATTCCATACGTATGGCTGGACTGACAGCCAACCCCAAAAAATGTAGCATAGGCCTGGAAGAAGCCAAGTATTTGGGATACAACATTGGTAGAGGGCTAGTTAAGCCTCAGCTTAACAAGGTACAGGTAATTCAAGACTGGCCTAGACCAGTTACAAAAAAACAGGTTCAAGGGGATCACGGGTTACTACAGATGGTTCATAGCTAACTTTGCCACTATAGCTGTCCCTCTGACTGACCTTACAAAAGGGACCAAGTCCATAATGATCCAGTGGAACTCTGAGGCAGAACAGGCCTTACGTAGTCAACCAGTACTCATAACCCCGGATTTCACACAGAAATTTATTGTGCAGACTGACGCATCCAGTGTGGGAGTCAGAGCACTACTGTCCCAAATCAGAGAGGGTGCAGAGCATCCTGTGGTTTTCCTGAGTAAAAAGCTGAACATCCATGAGAGAAACTATGATACCGTAGAGAAGGAATGCTTAGCAGTAAAATGGGCACTGGAGGAGCTTAGATACTAACTGTTAGGCTGTTAGTTACTGACCACGCCCCCTTAAATGGATGTACGAAAATCGTGAAAAGAATAGAAGGGTGATAAGATGGTTCCTGGCCCTTCAGAACTATAAGTTCACAGTGGAGCATAGACCGGGGGCCCAGCTGGGGAATGCAGGTGCCTTATCCCAGGTAAACTGTCTCGAGGCTAGTTGTGTTCCGACCCCTACGTTGAAACAGAGGGGAGGGTCTGTGAGAGAAATTTATATTTCTCCCAGATTTCTCTATATATTAAGCTCCAGGGCAAGCATTTCAGCAGTGAAAGAGTATTCTTTCACTGCATTCTGCATTATGGAAGAGATTTGGGGTGAGTGCTTATATATGACCTGGGTACCCCTGGAACTATAGCGGGGTGACTGTTACCCCAATGTTTCTATATATCTGTAACCTTGTTATGGGCTAAGGGGGCCCAGCCTGAAGGCCAGTTAGGGGGGGATTTGGGGTGAGTGCTTATATATGACCTGGGTACCCCTGGAACTATAGCGGGGTGACTGTTACTCCAATGTTTCTATATATCTGTAACCTTGTTATGGGCTAAGGGGGCCCAGCCTGTAGGCCAGTTAGGGGGGGATTTGGGGTGAGTGCTTATTTGTGCCCTGGGTACCCCTGGAACTATAGCGGGGTGACTGTTACCCCAATGTTTCTATATATCTGTGACCTTGTTATGGGCTAAGGGGGCCCAGCCTGAAGGCCACTTAGGGGGGGATTTGGGGTGAGTGCTTATTTGTGCCCTGGGTACCCCTGGAACTATAGCGGGGTGACTGTTACCCCAATGTTTCTATATATCTGTAACCTTGTTATGGGCTAAGGGGGCCCAGCCTGAAGGCCAGTTAGGGGGGGATTTGGGGTGAGTGCTTATATATGACCTGGGTACCCCTGGAACTATAGCGGGGTGACTGTTACCCCAATGTTTCTATATATCTGTAACCTTGTTATGGGCTAAGGGGGCCCAGCCTGAAGGCCAGTTAGGGGGGGATTTGGGGTGAGGGCTTATTTGTGCCCTGGGTACCCCTGGAACTATAGCGGGGTGACTGTTACCCCAATGTTTCTATATATCTGTAACCTTGTTATGGGCTAAGGGGGCCCAGCCTGTAGGCCAGTTAGGGGGGGATTTGGGGTGAGTGCTTATTTGTGCCCTGGGTACCCCTGGAACTATAGCGGGGTGACTGTTACCCCAATGTTTCTATATATCTGTGACCTTGTTATGGGCTAAGGGGGCCCAGCCTGAAGGCCACTTAGGGGGGGATTTGGGGTGAGTGCTTATTTGTGCCCTGGGTACCCCTGGAACTATAGCGGGGTGACTGTTACCCCAATGTTTCTATATATCTGTAACCTTGTTATGGGCTAAGGGGGCCCAGCCTGAAGGCCAGTTAGGGGGGGATTTGGGGTGAGTGCTTATTTCTGCCCTGGGTACCCCTGGAACTATAGCAGGGTGACTGTTACCCCAATGTTTCTATATATCTGTAACCTTGTTATGGGCTAAGGGGGCCCAGCCTGAAGGCCAGTTAGGGGGGGATTTGGGGTGAGTGCTTATTTGTGCCCTGGGTACCCCTGGAACTATAGCGGGGTGACTGTTACCCCAATGTTTCTATATATCTGTAACCTTGTTATGGGCTAAGGGGGCCCAGCCTGAAGGCCAGTTAGGGGGGGATTTGGGGTGAGTGCTTATTTGTGCCCTGGGTACCCCTGGAACTATAGCGGGGTGACTGTTACCCCAATGTTTCTATATATCTGTAACCTTGTTATGGGCTAAGGGGGCCCAGCCTGAAGGCCAGTTAGGGGGGGATTTGGGGTGAGTGCTTATTTGTGCCCTGGGTACCCCTGGAACTATAGCAGGGTGACTGTTACCCCAATGTTTCTATATATCTGTAACCTTGTTATGGGCTAAGGGGGCCCAGCCTGAAGGCCAGTTAGGGGGGGATTTGGGGTGAGTGCTTATTCGTGCTCTGAGTACCCCTGAAAGCAGGGTGACTGATTTTGCAACATTTTTATGCATCTTGCTACAAAAGAGGTCCCTGCCTAAATGTTGGACCCAGAAGGTTATGGTTTATTATGTATTACATGTTGTTATATCTTTATGTCAGTGGTTATTGGAATGAAACAACAGCTGCATCTTGGTATGATACTTAGTGTAGATCTTTATTGAACAAGGGAAAAAATAGAATCTTAAATCTGTTCTTAAAGTTTAATCTATACAAAGGAAAAGGAGATAATTTGTTTACTCAGCCTTTAAATAAATGAATCAGTGAAAGTCTGCTCCCTATTGGCTGCAGTAGAACATATGTTTTATTGGTTTACAAATGTCCTCTCTTATCAAGTTGTTATTCTGCATCATTTGGGGAAGGATTTGTTCTTGGCACTGCCACTGGGTGATTAGGTTCCATATATAAGTGCCTCCGGGGAGTAGAAATAGGTTTGAGTTGTTTGCAGACATCCGGAGGGGCCCCTTATATCACATCTTTTACTTTAATTTGGTATAGAAGGAATACATGGGCTACGCAGATAAGGACTTCACTAGGCCCGTGAGTAAGCTACACCCATCTATTAGGTATATGTAGCTGATTGGTTAGTAGCAGTACCTCACAGTAGCACATCCCAGGGGGTGGAGACCAGTGCAGCCCCATCGCCAGTATTCAGTTGGTAATTCCTCCGAGTCTGCATCGGAGCCTTCATCCGTACTCTTGTACCTGTTGTGAATGCGCTCATGTTTATTAAAGCAACTCTTATACATTTTTCTCCTACACCGTGCAGCTGAATGGTTTCTCTCCAGTATGGGTCACCGCATGAGGGTGGAGAAAATCCTCCCAGGAGAAGCTTTTTTTTTCACACCGATGGTTTCTCTCCAGTGTGAAGCCGCTGATGACTCCTGAGGGAATCTTTACGGGAGAAGCATTTCCCGCACTCCTCACACTTAAACTTCTTTTCCCCGTGAGTCAGCTGGTGAGTGTTCAGATTTGACTTCTGGGTGAAGCTTTTGCCGCACTTCTCACAGGTAAATGGCTTTTCCCCCGTGTGTGTCACTTTATGGACCTGGAGCTTTGTGCTTGAAGCAAAAACTTTCCCACACTCTTCACATTTAAATGGCGTCTCTCCAGTGTGAGTCCAAAGATGAATCCTGAGCTGTTTGGTACACTGAAAGCGTGTCCCACACTCAGTACAGACGTGAGGTTTCTCCCCTGTGTGAGTTAGCCAGTGCTTGAGGAGTCCATCCTTGCGACGGAACTTTTTCCCACATTCGGAGCATTCAAATGCTTTCTCCGCACTGTGTGTCTCTTTGTGTCTTTTGAGGTGTTTCTTCAAGACAAAGTTTTTACCGCACTCTTCACATGCAAATGGTTTCTCCCCTGTGTGACAGAGAAGGTGATTGCGCAAGCTTTGCTTTCTCTTGTACCCCAGCCCACACTCTGGACAGACAAAAAGTTCTCCAGTGTGAATTAACTGGTGACTTTTGAGAAGCTGCTTGTGCGGGAACTGTTTCCCACACTCGGTACATTCAAAGGGGTTTATCCCAGCATGCATTAGCTTGTGAGTCTCAAAATATGATTTATGTGAGAAAGATTTCCCACACTCTTTGCAGGTAAAACGCTTCACACCAGTGTGTATCTGCATGTGGTTTTTAAGTCTTCTCTCCGACAGGAAGGTTTTCCCACACTCAGTACAAGGAATACCTGCCTCTCCTGTGTGAGTCCGAAGATGAGCAACCAGACTCCTCTTCTCCTTGTAGCCCATTCCACAGTCAGTACAGACATAGGGTTTCTCCCCAGTGTGGACTAACTGGTGCTTATTGAGGGTTGGTTTAAGACTAAATCTTCTCCCACACGTGGTACATTCAAATGGTTTCTCCCCGGTGTGAATGAACTGGTGCTGAATTAGTCTGCACTTGCGACTGAATCGCTTCCCGCACTCAGAGCATTCAAACCGTTTAATCCCAGTGTGGGTTAGTTGATGTGAATTGAAATTCGCCTTAATCCGGAAACATTTCCCGCACTCTTTACACTCGAATGGTTTCTCTCCCGTGTGAACGCGCTGGTGGATTTGAAGACTTGACTTTAATCTAAATGATTTATCACACTCTGAGCAGGAAAATGGCTTCTCCCCAGTGTGACACAACAGGTGCGCCCGGAGAGCCTCTTTTGAACTTAATCTTTTTCCACATTCAGAACAAGCAAATGGTTTTTCCCCAGTGTGAATTCGACAGTGGGTCTTTAACTGTCCACACTGGGCAAAGCTTTCTCCACACTCATTACAAGTATATGGTTTCTCTCCAGTGTGGGTTCTTTGGTGCAGCTGGAGACAGGCCTTGAATCGGAAGGATTTGCTGCACTCAGAACAGGCAAAAGGTTTTATGTTGCTGTGAATGTGCATATGTCGATTTAGAGTCAGTTTGTTCTTCAGCTGTTTCCCACACGTAGAACAGACATATGGTTTCCCCTTCTGGTGGATTTGCTGATGTTGGTGAAGGCCCCTTTTGTACAGAAAGCTCTCATTACACTGAGTGCAGGGGAATGGTTTCTCCCCAGTATGAAGCCACTGGTGCGCTTGGAGGATGATTCTATGTGAGAAGCATTTCCCACAAACAGCACAGACAAATGGCCTCCCGGTGTGAATCCGTTTGTGGGAGAGAAGTTCCTCGTTGCTACGGAATCGTCTCTCACACTTTGTACAGACAAAAGGTTGGATGGAGCTCTGGGCGCTACAGAACTCACTTCTCTTTGTGCTTTGTGCAGGCAACTTAGGTATTTCCTGGTTTCCTGATTTAATCATAGTTTTTTCATTTTTTAATAGTACAGTCCTTTTTAGATTTTTGCACATTTCAGCTTTTTGTTGCTTGTAGTTTAGAACGGTTTGTTGTTCAGCCAACCAATTGATTTTTTTCTCTCTTCCTCTTCCACCGGGGTTCCTCAGGTTCTTCTCATTAGCCCAGGTTTCTAATAAAATGAATAGACAAGCAATATGTTATGAACGCGTAATAAGAACAAAAGAATAAAAGCAGATCTTTGATGTTTATGTCAATGATATAATATGCAGTTGGCAAACTTGGAGTTTGAATGGGTTTTCCCAAGAAGTCTATTGCAGTCATTATGGGCAGGGCAGGGGGCGTGACATAGTGGGGCGGGGAAGAGGCAGGGCAGTGACATCACTCGGTGGGGCTATGATGCAGCAATCGGCCAATCTCAATGAGTCCTGCCCAGTTTTCCTTATTTGGAAAAGGAGGTTTTGACCCGGACAGCCCTTCTGAAAACCAAGCTGTCGGTGTCAAAACCGAACAGGTGCCAACCCCAGTTGGGGGCAAGGTGGATGGCCGGGTTGCCTAGGGTCTTGGCCCACCTCTGGTCCCTCCCCTTTGTCCTGCATTTAGGCAAAAGGACTTTCCATGCTCTAGCAAAGTGCTACTAAAAATACAACAGATATATCCTGTTTTGATACAGCTTAAACTATATAGAGGTATAGGATCCATTATCCAGAATTCATGGGACCTGGAGGGTTTTCAGGGTCTTTCCATAATGGAGATCACTAGACCTTAAATTTGTTCAAAAAAAAAAATGGAAAAACCCCAAAAGGATCGTTTCATCAACAATATGGATTCATGTTCAGATTCCAGTTGGGTTCAAGTTCAAAAAATCACTAGTGATGAGCGAATCTGTCCTGTTTCGCCGAAAAAGTTGCGGAATGACAGGAAAATTCATGAAGCGGCGAAAAATCAATGAAACGCATTTGTTGCGCGACTTTTTTTGACGCAACCGCAACTTTTTTTTGACGTGCGACTAATTTTTCGGCGGTGAATTTTCTCAGAAGTTTTGCAAAACAATTCGCTGATCACTGGATTACTTGCTTGTAATGGAGTCTATGGGAGATGGCCTTCCTGTAATTCGGAGCTTTCTGTATAATGGGTTTCCGGATAACAGATCCTATACCTGCATCTGAGAAATCTTTTATGGCTGCCCACTCGAGTAGGCAATCAAGGAAATGAATTGGGGCATAAATAGGCCACTCCCCTCCTACTGACACCGGAATGTTCTAAACAAACAATGAACTCGACCCTTTCAATGTGCTAATAGATCAAAAAAATCAATTACGTATTTATTAATAGTCACAATCATTTGTAAGTTGATCGTACGAACATTTCGAACTTTGTTTTATTCTGAAATGTTAGGGAAAAGCTTTCTCAAAAAATTTGAGAATTGAAATTTTCGAGACTACAGGTATATTGTTAATTGTGACATTAAAACGGGTGTTTATTTCCATGAATCCTCTGTTGTTTTACTAAACACGAAGTGCTCCAATGGAGCTTGGGGGCTAATTTTCCTCACTTGTGTAACACCTATTTGGCTGTTACATGCGATCCCCCTTTCCCAGGATGGGCCTCCGCTAAGTGGGAGATGGCCGGTAGGAGCTAATTTGGAGATGAGGATGTTGAACTACAACTCCCTGAGACTGTATGGTGTAGATGTAGTAATTAGGACGCCAGAAAGTTCTTTGCTGAATAACTGTAGAACATTTATTGTCACAGACAAGGTTGAAGCAGGGTTATAGTCACAATAGTTGAGGTAGATAACACAGCGTTTAGTGGCAGTTGTAATAGGCAAAAGCATAGTAGCATCACAAGGGAGGCAGATGTGGAACAAGCAGAAATCCTAAGGATGATCACCCTTTACTGGATCGGATCCCTACAGCCAACGGTGGGTCAGGGGTAGACACTGCCTGATACCTGTGTCTGAACTGCGGTCCCTACAGCAAGGCAAACAGAGCCTGGGTATGCTGAACCCTTACTTTCTCCTATGTTGGAGCCAAGACTGCTCTTACTAGATAGCTCTAACTATATCACACTATCCTACCACTAACTTCTCCTCATTCACGGGGCCCTGTCCCCGACTTTCACTAGAGCACCAAGGGGCTACTCTAGGGCAGGTGGCTTTACTGGGGCCTATTCTGATCCCAGGCTCAATGGAGTTGTTCCCTGAGAGTCAGAAGGCAGCCAAAGAGGAAGCCACCCGTACTTGCTAGACACTTTATCAGTCTGCAGGGGGAGTGGTCATCCTAACTAAACCAATAAGGCACAAGGTATAGTAAACTAGATACATGGGACTTTGCCCAGCAACAGTACTAGGAAAGAGGCAGCAGGGAATTAAAGCCATAGGGACTCTAATACTTATGGGTCCCTACACTTGTATCTTGGAAAACAATTAGTCTAGTTGCCCTTGAAAGTGTGTGAAATAGAAAACAATGATGCAATGAACTTCCCCTTGAAAATGTGTCGAGGAAAGGCTGTTATTGACTATTCTTTTTTTGGGGGTTTTTTTTTGTACAATAAAATTCTACAAATTTTAATAATAAAATCCACAGGACTCAATGGTTCTCGGCAACTTAATCCTGGTGTGCTTTCTGTCAGTTTAAGAAAACTCAAAGTTTTATAAATCTCGAATTCTTCGAGAAAATACTCAGAATTATCTAGAATTTTTCGAGAAAAAAAAATGAAACAATCGTTTACTACCAAAAACTCTTAAATCTCTAGAAAAAAAAAGCAAATTTTCTCAAGCAATGGGCCCCTTAGTGCGATACTCACTGGTTTGCCGCTTAGCGCATTTTCCCTCCAATCCATTCTGAAGAGCAGCACAATTTTTGTGATAATTCACTGGATTAGATTTTATCCTTTCCAATGTGACCACTGGGAAACCTGCAGCAACAAAAACATGCAATGTTTAACCCTTTATTGCCCATCTGGCCTTTGCATGACTCTGTAAAGCTTAGTACTGGGGGTTACTGGATTCAGTTGCTCAGGGGTAGGTTTGTTGATGGAACTAATGCCACTGGGTCTGTTCTTGCACCTAACATCAAGTCCTGCCCAATAAATTAAAATTCAAGGTAAACAAAGTTCAATGGAACGAGTGGGCTTGGGATGTGAATATTAGTAAAAAAGCTACTGGCATTCAAAGTAAACAGCCCCCCACTGGCCCAATAAATAGTGACTATCTTACAGCAGCCCCTCTGGCATTTGCCAGAATCTACACATTGCCAGTCCTGGTCTGTTGTATATATCCGATAACTTCATATGAAGCGATTCTTCTACAAAAATGCAAGATGGCCAGAAGCAAGGCTCGTTATTTATGCCCATAAGTACTGATTCATTTGGACCAAACAAGAAGATCAGAGTGAAAGTGAGAGGAAGCTGTGGCCCATTGGGTTCTGGGTTCTGCTTATGCTGAGAAAATGAGATGAGAAGGGACATTGGCACATAGACCTTACAGTGTGGCTACTGGGATCAGACAAAGGCCAATAAAAACTGCACATTAAAGTTGCCCCATATGCCCCAATGGTCTAGGGCAGGGGTGCCCAGACTTTTTCCCGCAGCAATCGACTTTTGACTCCTCCCTTGTACGTACGCAAACCAAATAAACACACGGAACCACCACACTTCTGCATTTCCCAGCTTCGACGCAGTCCACCAGAAATCCACGGGTTTTTTTGCCCTC
The DNA here is from genome assembly GCF_000004195.4 of Xenopus tropicalis. Taxonomy (NCBI): domain Eukaryota; kingdom Metazoa; phylum Chordata; class Amphibia; order Anura; family Pipidae; genus Xenopus; species Xenopus tropicalis. The sequence continues at coordinate 6,155,558 of NC_030682.2, forward strand.
CCCTGGTCTAGGGTAATGGAACTAGGGTAAGACAGTAGTGGTTTTTGCCTTGGCTGGTAGTTAGGGACTGATTTTGAATGGTTGGAGCACCAGCATTTGCCATTGGGCACCATTGTGTAGCCTCCATCCCTGTATGAGTTGTTCTGCTGTAGGACAGTGCACTATAACTGTACCCAACACAGCCGGCAGGGGCAAAGGCTACACTGCTCCGCACTGGCCAATAGAAACACCCCATAGCCAAGGTCCAACTGAACCAAATGGTTTGGAGACTGAGCATTAAAGATAAACGTGAGGAACAAGACAAACAGCAGAATGAAGAGGGGGCGGCACAGGACTGGCACAAGGGCCACAGTGTAAGTGAAAAATGGTACAAGGGGGGGATAACAACCAGCGGGGGCACACACACATGGGGCGCCTCCCATTACTCACGTAACAACTGGGAATCCGTGATGTCACTGCAGATCCGTATCCGCTCTCCCCCCGGAAAGGAGACTCCTTGGTCCATATCTGCATCCAATCATAAGCCCAGTGTTAGTGTTGGGCATTCCCATCATACAGTTATTTACAGTACAATCAACAGTTCCACGTTCAGTTTCCTGCCCCCAATTAATCAATATCAATATGCACAATGTAAAGAATTTCTCCTTCACAATATCCCACTTTTGTGATATTAAATCCTACTTTCTGCTGCTGCCCCCCCCCCCCCCCCGCTCCCACAGTGCATCATGGGATTGGTGTTTGCTGGAAATGCCCAGAGTAGCAGTACAGAAGTTTGAGGGGTAAGATTGCAGCACTAATACCAGCTGCCCCTGTTGCTCTCACAGAAGTGAGGAACCTACAGGGCATTAGGGGAGTTGTAGTCCAACATGACTGGAGAGGACATTTTTGCTTGGCACTGGGAGGATCCCACTGTATGTTCTGCCTGCCAGCAGGGGCGCTTCTGCCATTAGGCGAGTTGAGAAACTCGCCTCAGGCGGCAGAAGCGCCCCAGTTACCAGGGGCGCCAAAAAGCCACTCCTGGTAACTTTAAGAGCCGAATTTCCGGTTTTTAAACCGGAAATTTGGCTCTTCTAGTGCAGAGAGGCTCTTGCGCTCTCTGCACTAGCGATCTCACCGCCCCTGGACCCGCTCCTGCGCTCAGAAGGTAAGCGCTGGGGAGCGGGGGCTGCATCCAGGAGCCGTCTCAGGCGGTGATATGTCCAGAATCGCCCCTGCCTGCCAGTGCCGCTATTCTGTGAGCAGAGACCTCACAGGGCATCATGGGAGCTGTAGCCTTTCAGTACAGGCCATTAACACTGCTAACTGGCCCTGTATGTAAGTTATATATTTACTTACCCAAACCTCTGGCAAGTAAGTGCCGTGCCTTAACTACATACTAGGAATATATTCACTACCCAGTGCCGGTGCCCCTTCCCCCCTAAATGTGCCAGCCCTTCCCCATGACAGAAAAGAGTGTGATTAACCCCTCCCGTGCCACAGCTCTTTCCCACAGAGTAGGAGCAAGGGCTGAGCCTGAGGGGACAGTGCAAGGAATAGGGAGAGGGACTTACCCGGCAGCCAGGCAGGAGATGTGAATACAGCGGGGGGACGAGCAGGGAGGGAACACAACTCCTGGCTCCCAAATGTGACTGGGGGGCGGCACTGAGACCCCTCCTGCTCTCTGGGGGGGGGGAGGGGGGAGGCGGAACAGCTGCTGTTCCTTCATCTTCTAATGAAGTTTTATTTGAACCAGCTTCTCACCTTGTCTCTGATACAGAGAGGATGGGGGCCATTTTTCTGTTGGGCAAATGTTTATTCCCAGTTCATTAGTAAGAAATGCCTGTGTGTGGAGGGACCTCCAGTTTGTATAATGGCTAGGGTTGCCACATTTTCTGAAATAATATACCGGCTTTCCTTTATTTATTTTTTTTCACTATTAATAATATAGGCATCAGGCATCAGGCATCATTTTTCCTAGGGAGGCACCAAATCTACTATTTTAGAATTCGGCCGAACCCCAAATCCTTCGTGAAAGATTTGACCAAATACTGAACCTGATTCGATTCGGCCGACTACAAATCCTGCTAAAAAAGGCTGAATCCTGAACTGAGCCCCACCCTGGTCACATGATGCTGCGCTAGAGAGGGAGGGGTCATTTATAAAGTCCGTGCATATTTTTTCCCCTAAACACTTATAGTTTGCACCGCTCTGCCCATTTTTCTTGTGTGCATCACTGTGAAATGCAAATTGCGCACAAAAATTTGCGAATGAGATTGCGATTTGCATGAGTGTGCCCTCTGTGCGCGTTTATTATGTGGAAATATAGCGCGGTTTCCTCTTTGTGAATATAAATCCGCAATTTGCGAAACCAGTTTAGCGAATATTTTTTTCCCGTACCAAAGTGGCGGAGTCATTCGGACGCAGAGCACGCACATAAATATTTGCGGATATGCCGTGTTTGAAAAGCTTCGCACTTTGAATAAAAAATTAGCAATTATATTTGTCCACTAAATGCACCAGCTTTATAAATATAAACACGGGCAGGGCAAATACCGTCACTGGGCGAATAAAGGTCCCCATACACGTGTGGGGGCAGCAACGACTGGCCTGCCCGACCGACATCTGGCCTGAAATCGGGCAGGTTAAAAAATTCAGTCGGATCGGGGACCGCATTGGCTCGTTGATGCGGTCCCCGAACCGACTGCGCCCATTCCAGTCGTTATAATTCGATTGGGGCCAAACAACCAAATTAGCCTAAATTCCCCCATATCCCCCACCCGTAGGTGGGGATATCGGGAGAAGATCTGCTCACTTGGCGACCTCGCCAGGCGAGCGGATCGTTACGTGTATGGGGACCTTAATTCTACACTGCATGAATTCTATAAATGACCCCCGGGTGTGGGTAAATGGTTCTGCCCATAGTGCGTAACAGGGACTCAGTGTGAGTGTAACTCTGCTAGGTCTCCCCATTGATTGGCACCTCTGCCCACCCTGCCAGTCTGCTCCTGTTTGCCAGTCTTTATTCTAAAGCATCTCTCTGTATAAAGTAGGGATGCACCGAACCCACCCAGAAGGATTTGGCAGAATCCCGAACCAAATCCGAATCCTAATTAGCATATGCTGATTAGGATCGGAAGGGGTTAAAAATCTTTTTTTTTCCACTGCCTATTTAACCCTTTCCAAATTCTAATTATCATATTCTAATTTATGCTTATTAGGATTCGGATTCGGTTCAGCTGGGACTGCAGATTCGGCCGAAACCGAATCCTTAAAAAAAAGACGGGATTCAGTCGAATCCCAAGCCAAATCCGGTGCATCCCCAGTAAAAAGTATTTATTAATAGTGATGAGCGAATCTGTTCCGTTTCGCTTCGCCGAAAAATTCACAAATCTTTCAAAAGATCCGCGAAACGGCGAAATATTCGCGAAACGGCAAAAATGTCGTGCAACATAAAAAACATTGTCGCCCGCTGCTATTATTTTGTTCACGCGGCTATTGTTTCGTCGCCCGCGGCTATTATTTTTTTGCGCGGCTATTGTTTCGTTGCCCGCGGCTATTGTTTCGTCGCCTGCGCCTATTATTTTGTCGCCCGCGGCTATTATTTTGTCGCCCGCGGCTATTATTTTGTTGCGCGGCTATTGTTCCGTCGCCCGCGGCTATTGTTTTGTCGCGCGGCTATTATTTCGTCGCCCGCGGCTATTGTTTCGTCGGGCCGCTATTGTTTCGTCGCCCGCGGCTCTTATTTTGACGCGCGGCAATTGTTTCGTCGCCCGCGGCTATTATTTTGTCGCGCGGCTATTATTTTTTGACGTTGGCGACAATTTTTGGACGTGCGGCAAATTTTTTGTCTGGCGAAACTTTTAGCCCATCACTATTTATTAACCACATATAAAACAGAGGCTGCCTGGCCTCCCATTTTACAAAATTTGGCAGGTTATGTAAAGTCTGGACATATTTCTGGGGCTTTTGGGGTGTTTTTTTATGTGTAGTTATGTCCAGTTTTGCTAATGAAGGCGAAGTTGCCCTTTAGGCTGTGAGTCTCAGTTCTCCCAAGAGACCTTTTTAGCTTATTAATTACAACTGTATCTCAGTGCTGGGGCTGAGTATTCTGGGCTCTGCCAAAATCTACTTATCTTATTATGTTTGAGAAACTTTGTATCTTTTTCAGAGTTTAGTGCAGGAGATCAAAGAGAAACGAGGGATTTTCCAATAAGAATCCAGGACTGGGGGCTGAGCTGTTAAAATCGGGACTGTCCCACGAAGATCAGGACCGCTGGGAGGTAAGTACTTCCAGCCTGCAGCCTAAGATCTCCATGTGGGTTTTTCTAGTTCTGCTACACCCCTGCATACGGTCATCACAACTATCCCATCCTCATCGCCAGTTATGGCAACCATGTACAGGGGTGTAGCAGAACTAGAAAAACTAGTTTTATTCCTGGCTGTCCCTCCCCTTCACTTCCACTTCCTGTATCCACAACCTTTCTCATTACGCCTCCCAGTGCTAATGATGCTAATTAAAATTAACAGTTAAAATTCTTGCAGGAACGGGGTGATCAACAGTACAGATACAAATCGCCATGTTTTCCCTACAGTGCCAGCATCATGGTGACCACAAGGAGAAGCTGTACCCTACGCAATCGCGCTCAATATTTTCCATGTCAGGATTATGGCATTTCCGCCACTAGCAGTCAAAATGGCAGTTGTGCCTGATCCTTGCAAGTACACTGTGTTTATTGGCATGGGCCCCTTGGGGTCACTGCACCCATAGGCACAACAAGAGATGGGACGGAGCACCATGCAAAGCACAAATATGAAGAAGTGCAAGGGCAAGATCTGCTGCCCATAAAACCATGCTGGCACAAACCCAAAGGGGCAGATCTGTTGCCCATAAAACCATGCTGGCACAAACCCGAAGGGGCAGATCTGTTGCCCATAAAACCATGCTGGCACAAACCCAAAGGGGCAGATCTACTGTCCATAAAGCCATGCTGGCACAAACCCAAAGGGGCAGATCTGCTGCCCATAAAACCATGCTGGCACAAACCCAAAGGGGACAGATCTGTTACCCATAAAACCATGCTGGCACAAACCCAAAGGGGCAGATCTGTTGCCCATAAAACCATGCTGGCACAAACCCAAAGGGGCAGATCTACTGTCCATAAAGCCATGCTGGCACAAACCCAAAGGGGCAGATCTGCTGCCCATAAAACCATGCTGGCACAAACCCAAAGGGGACAGATCTGTTACCCATAAAACCATGCTGGCACAAACCCAAAGGGGCAGATCTGTTGCCCATAAAACCATGCTGGCACAAACCCAAAGGGGCAGATCTGTTGCCCATAAAACCATGCTGGCACAAACCCGAAGGGGCAGATCTGTTGCCCATAAAACCATGCTGGTACAAACCCAAAGGGGAAGATCTGTTGCCCATAAAACCATGCTGGCACAAACCCAAAGGGGACAGATCTGTTACCCATAAAACCATGCTGGCACAAACCCAAAGGGGCAGATCTGTTACCAATAAAACCATGCTGGCACAAACCCGAAGGGGCAGATCTGTTGCCCATAAAACCATGCTGGTACAAACCCAAAGGGGAAGATCTGTTGCCCATAAAACCATGCTGGCACAAACCCAAAGGGGACAGATCTGTTACCCATAAAACCATGCTGGCACAAACCCAAAGGGGACAGATCTGTTACCCATAAAACCATGCTGGCACAAACCCAAAGGGGCAGATCTGTTACCCATAAAACCATGCTGGCATAAACCCGAAGGGGCAGATCTGTTGCCCATAAAACCATGCTGGCACAAACCCAAAGGGGACAGATCTGTTGCCCATAAAACCATGCTGGCACAAACCCAAAGGGGACAGATCTGTTGCCCATAAAACCATGCTGGCACAAACCCAAAGGGCAGATCTGTTGCCCATAAAACCATGCTGGCACAAACCCAAAGGGGACAGATCTGTTACCCATAAAACCATGCTGGCACAAACCCAAAGGGGCAGACCTGTTGCCCATAAAACCATGCTGGCACAAACCCAAAGGGGACAGATCTGTTACCCATAAAACCATGCTGGCACAAACCCAAAGGGGACAGATCTGTTACCCATAAAACCATACTGGCACAAACCCAAAGGGGCAGATCTGTTACCCATAAAACCATGCTGGTACAAACCCAAAGGGGCAGATCTGTTGCCCATAAAACCATGCTGGCACAAACCCAAAGGGGCAGATCTGTTGCCCATAAAACCATGCTGGCACAAACCCGAAGGGTAAGATCTGTTGCCCATAAAACCATGCTGGTACAAACCCAAAGGGTACAGATCTGTTACCCATAAAACCATGCTGGCACAAACCCAAAGGGGCAGATCTGTTACCCATAAAACCATGCTGGCACAAACCCAAAGGGGAAGATCTGTTGCCCATAAAACCATGCTGGCACAAACCCGAAGGGGCAGATCTGTTACCCATAAAACCATGCTGGCACAAACCCAAAGGGGAAGATCTGTTGCCCATAAAACCATGCTGGCACAAACCCGAAGGGGCAGATCTGTTACCCATAAAACCATGCTGGCACAAACCCAAAGGGGAAGATCTGTTGCCCATAAAACCATGCTGGCACAAACCCAAAGGGGCAGATCTGCTGCCCATAAAACCATGCTGGCACAAACCCAAAGGGGACAGATCTGTTACCCATAAAACCATGCTGGCACAAACCCAAAGGGGCAGATCTGTTGCCCATAAAACCATGCTGGCACAAACCCAAAGGGGCAGATCTGTTGCCCATAAAACCATGCTGGCACAAACCCGAAGGGGCAGATCTGTTGCCCATAAAACCATGCTGGCACAAACCCAAAGGGGCAGATCTACTGTCCATAAAGCCATGCTGGCACAAACCCAAAGGGGCAGATCTGCTGCCCATAAAACCATGCTGGCACAAACCCAAAGGGGACAGATCTGTTACCCATAAAACCATGCTGGCACAAACCCAAAGGGGCAGATCTGTTGCCCATAAAACCATGCTGGCACAAACCCAAAGGGGCAGATCTACTGTCCATAAAGCCATGCTGGCACAAACCCAAAGGGGCAGATCTGCTGCCCATAAAACCATGCTGGTACAAACCCAAAGGGGACAGATCTGTTACCCATAAAACCATGCTGGCACAAACCCAAAGGGGCAGATCTGTTGCCCATAAAACCATGCTGGCACAAACCCAAAGGGGCAGATCTGTTGCCCATAAAACCATGCTGGCACAAACCCGAAGGGTAAGATCTGTTGCCCATAAAACCATGCTGGTACAAACCCAAAGGGTACAGATCTGTTACCCATAAAACCATGCTGGCACAAACCCAAAGGGGCAGATCTGTTACCCATAAAACCATGCTGGCACAAACCCAAAGGGGAAGATCTGTTGCCCATAAAACCATGCTGGCACAAACCCGAAGGGGCAGATCTGTTACCCATAAAACCATGCTGGCACAAACCCAAAGGGGAAGATCTGTTGCCCATAAAACCATGCTGGCACAAACCCGAAGGGGCAGATCTGTTACCCATAAAACCATGCTGGCACAAACCCAAAGGGGAAGATCTGTTGCCCATAAAACCATGCTGGCACAAACCCAAAGGGGCAGATCTGCTGCCCATAAAACCATGCTGGCACAAACCCAAAGGGGACAGATCTGTTACCCATAAAACCATGCTGGCACAAACCCAAAGGGGCAGATCTGTTGCCCATAAAACCATGCTGGCACAAACCCAAAGGGGCAGATCTGTTGCCCATAAAACCATGCTGGCACAAACCCGAAGGGGCAGATCTGTTGCCCATAAAACCATGCTGGCACAAACCCAAAGGGGCAGATCTACTGTCCATAAAGCCATGCTGGCACAAACCCAAAGGGGCAGATCTGCTGCCCATAAAACCATGCTGGCACAAACCCAAAGGGGACAGATCTGTTACCCATAAAACCATGCTGGCACAAACCCAAAGGGGCAGATCTGTTGCCCATAAAACCATGCTGGCACAAACCCAAAGGGGCAGATCTACTGTCCATAAAGCCATGCTGGCACAAACCCAAAGGGGCAGATCTGCTGCCCATAAAACCATGCTGGTACAAACCCAAAGGGGACAGATCTGTTACCCATAAAACCATGCTGGCACAAACCCAAAGGGGCAGATCTGTTGCCCATAAAACCATGCTGGCACAAACCCAAAGGGGCAGATCTGTTGCCCATAAAACCATGCTGGCACAAACCCGAAGGGGCAGATCTGTTGCCCATAAAACCATGCTGGTACAAACCCAAAGGGGAAGATCTGTTGCCCATAAAACCATGCTGGCACAAACCCAAAGGGGACAGATCTGTTACCCATAAAACCATGCTGGCACAAACCCAAAGGGGCAGATCTGTTACCAATAAAACCATGCTGGCACAAACCCGAAGGGGCAGATCTGTTGCCCATAAAACCATGCTGGTACAAACCCAAAGGGGAAGATCTGTTGCCCATAAAACCATGCTGGCACAAACCCAAAGGGGACAGATCTGTTACCCATAAAACCATGCTGGCACAAACCCAAAGGGGACAGATCTGTTACCCATAAAACCATGCTGGCACAAACCCAAAGGGGCAGATCTGTTACCCATAAAACCATGCTGGCATAAACCCGAAGGGGCAGATCTGTTGCCCATAAAACCATGCTGGCACAAACCCAAAGGGGACAGATCTGTTGCCCATAAAACCATGCTGGCACAAACCCAAAGGGGACAGATCTGTTGCCCATAAAACCATGCTGGCACAAACCCAAAGGGCAGATCTGTTGCCCATAAAACCATGCTGGCACAAACCCAAAGGGGACAGATCTGTTACCCATAAAACCATGCTGGCACAAACCCAAAGGGGCAGACCTGTTGCCCATAAAACCATGCTGGCACAAACCCAAAGGGGACAGATCTGTTACCCATAAAACCATGCTGGCACAAACCCAAAGGGGACAGATCTGTTACCCATAAAACCATACTGGCACAAACCCAAAGGGGCAGATCTGTTACCCATAAAACCATGCTGGTACAAACCCAAAGGGGCAGATCTGTTGCCCATAAAACCATGCTGGCACAAACCCAAAGGGGCAGATCTGTTGCCCATAAAACCATGCTGGCACAAACCCGAAGGGTAAGATCTGTTGCCCATAAAACCATGCTGGTACAAACCCAAAGGGTACAGATCTGTTACCCATAAAACCATGCTGGCACAAACCCAAAGGGGCAGATCTGTTACCCATAAAACCATGCTGGCACAAACCCAAAGGGGAAGATCTGTTGCCCATAAAACCATGCTGGCACAAACCCGAAGGGGAAGATCTGTTGCCCATAAAACCATGCTGGCACAAACCCAAAGGGGCAGATCTGTTGCCCATAAAACCATGCTGGCACAAACCCGAAGGGGCAGATCTGTTGCCCATAAAACCATGCTGGTACAAACCCAAAGGGGAAGATCTGTTGCCCATAAAACCATGCTGGCACAAACCCAAAGGGTAAGGTCTGTTACCCATAAAACCATGCTGGCACAAACCCGAAGGGGAAGATCTGTTGCCCATAAAACCATGCTGGCACAAACCCGAAGGGGAAGATCTGTTGCCCATAAAACCATGCTGGCACAAACCCAAGGGGGAAGATCTGTTGCCCATAAAACCATGCTGGCACAAACCCAAAGGGGGAAGATCTGTTGCCCATAAAACCATGCTGGCACAAACCCGAAGGGGAAGATCTGTTGCCCATAAAACCATGCTGGTACAAACCCAAAGGGGAAGATCTGTTGCCCATAAAACCATACTGGCACAAACCCAAAGGGGCAGATCTGTTACCCATAAAACCATGCTGGCACAAACCCAAAGGGGGAAGATCTGTTGCCCATAAAACCATGCTGGCACAAACCCGAAGGGGAAGATCTGTTGCCCATAAAACCATGCTGGTACAAACCCAAAGGGGAAGATCTGTTGCCCATAAAACCATGCTGGCACAAACCCAAAGGGGGAAGATCTGTTGCCCATAAAACCATGCTGGCACAAACCCAAAGGGGGAAGATCTGTTGCCCATAAAACCATGCTGGTACAAACCCAAAGGGGAAGATCTGTTGTCCATAAAACCATGCTGGCACAAACCCAAAGGGGGAAGATCTGTTGCCCATAAAACCATGCTGGCACAAACCCAAAGGGGAAGATCTGTTGCCCATAAAACCATGCTGGCACAAACCCAAAGGGTAAGATCTGTTACCAATAAAACCATGCTGGCACAAACCCGAAGGGGCAGATCTGTTGCCCATAAAACCATGCTGGCACAAACCCAAAGGGGCAGATCTGTTACCAATAAAACCATGCTGGCACAAACCCGAAGGGGCAGATCTGTTGCCCATAAAACCATGCTGGCACAAACCCAAAGGGGCAGATCTGTTACCAATAAAACCATGCTGGCACAAACCCGAAGGGGCAGATCTGTTGCCCATAAAACCATGCTGACACAAACCCAAAGGGGCAGATCTGTTACCAATAAAACCATGCTGGCACAAACCCAAAGGGGCAGATCTGTTACCAATAAAACCATGCTGGCACAAACCCGAAGGGTAAGATCTGTTGCCCATTTACAATTTGGCAACCAGCACTTTCAGAACCCTGTTCAGAAGTCTCATGAGTGACAAATGCCCCAGTGTATGATTTACCCTCAAGGTAAATGACAGAGCAAAAGATTTGTCACTCACAATAAATCTGTGCTACCGCGGGCCATAAATACCATTGTATTGTGGGTGTAAAACATATTATGCACAGCAATACAGCATACCCACAGACCGAATGGCTCCGTATGTGAATCACTGCGGGTAAAACTGCCTGAAGTAAAGGCTATACAGAACTCCAAATAAATTTTCCATCGAGAGGCAGAGGGCTGGGAAACCAACAAATGTATTTGTAGCTGTAATATTGGTGTGTAGGCGCCATCTCAGTGCAGTGTGCCAGAGTCTGAGCTTTCAGCCAGCGCTACACATTAGAACTGCTTTCAGCTAACCTATTGTTTCTCCTACTCCCATGTAACTGGAGGAGTCCCAAGCCGGACTTGGATTTCTTACTACTGAGTGCTATTCTGATACCTACTGGGAGCTGCTATCTTGCTCCCTTCCCATTGTTCTGCTGATCGGCTGCTGGGGGGGAGGGGGAGATATCACTCCAACTTGCAGCGCAGCAGTAAAGTGTGCCTGAGTCTGAGCTTTCAGCCAGCGCTACACATTAGAACTGCTTTCAGCTAACCTATTGTTTCTCCTACTCCCATGTAACTGGAGGAGTCCCAAGCCGGACTTGGATTTCTTACTACTGAGTGCTATTCTGATACCTACTGGGAGCTGCTATCTTGCTCCCTTCCCATTGTTCTGCTGATTGGCTGCTGGGTGTGAGGGGGGGATATCACTCCAACTTGCAGCGCAGCAGTAAAGTGTGCCTGAGTCTGAGCTTTCAGCCAGCGCTACACATTAGAACTGCTTTCAGCTAACCTATTGTTTCTCCTACTCCCATGTAACTGGAGGAGTCCCAAGCCGGACTTGGATTTCTTACTATTGAGTACTATTCTGATACCTACTGGGAGCTGCTATCTTGCTCCCTTCCCATTGTTCTGCTGATCGGCTGCTGGGGGTGAGGGAGGGGGATATCACTCCAACTTGCAGGGCAGCAGTAAAGTGTGCCTGAGTCTGAGCTTTCAGCCAGCGCTACACATTAGAACTGCTTTCAGCTAACCTATTGTTTCTCCTACTCCCATGTAACTGGAGGAGTCCCAAGCCAGACTTGAGTTTCTTACTATTGAGGAAAGAGCTCTGGGGAAGGGACTTTGGGGCAGGTAGCACTACCTGGGGAAAGAGCTCTGGGGAAGGGACTTTGGGGCAGGTAGTGCCCCCTGGGGAAAGAGCTCTGGGGAAGGGACTTTGGGGCAGGTAGTGCCCCCTGGGGAAAGAGCTCTGGGGAAGGGACTTTGGGGCAGGTAGCGCCACCTGGGGAAAGAGCTCTGGGGAAGGGACTTTGGGGCAGGTAGCGCTACCTGGAGAAAGAGCTCTGGGGAAGGGACTTTGGGGCAGGTAGCGCCCCCTGGGGAAAAAGTTCTGGGGAAGGGACTTTGGGGCAGGTAGCGCCCCCTGGGGAAAGAGCTCTGGGGAAGGGACTTTGGGGCAGGTAGCGCCCCCTGGGGAAAGAGCTCTGGGGAAGGGACTTTGGGGCAGGTAGCGCCCCCTGGGGAAAGAGCTCTGGGGAAGGGACTTTGGGGCAGGTAGCGCCCCCTGGGGAAAGAGCTCTGCGGAAGGGACTTTGGGGCAGGGAGCGCCCCCTGGGGAAAGAGCTCTGGGGAAGGGACTTTGGGGCAGGTAGCGCCCCCTGGGGAAAGAGCTCTGGGGAAGGGACTTTGGGGCAGGTAGCGCCCCCTGGGGAAAGAGCTCTGGGGAAGGGACTTTGGGGCAGGGAGCGCTACCTGGGGAAAGAGCTCTGGGGAAGGGACTTTGGGGCAGGTAGCGCCCCCTGGGGAAAGAGCTCTGGGGAAGGGACTTTGGGGCAGGTAGCGCCCCCTGGGGAAAGAGCTCTGGGGAAGGGACTTTGGGGCAGGTAGCGCCCCCTGGGGAAAGAGCTCTGGGGAAGGGACTTTGGGGCAGGGAGCGCTACCTGGGGAAAGAGCTCTGGGGAAGGGACTTTGGGGCAGGTAGTGCTACCTGGGGAAAGAGCTCTGGGGAAGGGACTTTGGGGCAGGTAGCGCCCCCTGGGGAAAGAGCTCTGGGGAAGGGACTTTGGGGCAGGTAGCGCCCCCTGGGGAAAGAGCTCTGGGGAAGGGACTTTGGGGCAGGTAGCGCCCCCTGGGGAAAGAGCTCTGGGGAAGGGACTTTGGGGCAGGTAGCGCCCCCTGGGGAAAGAGCTCTGGGGAAGGGACTTGGGGGAAGGGAGCGCTACCTGGGGAAAGAGCTCTGGGGAAGGGACTTTGGGGCAGGGAGCGCCCCCTGGGGAAAAGCTCTGTGGAAAGGACTTTGGGGCAGGTAGCGCCACCTGGGGAAAGAGCTCTGGGGAAGGGACTTTGGGGCAGGTAGCGCCCCCTGGGGAAAGAGCTCTGGGGAAGGGACTTTGGGGCAGGGAGCGCCCCCTGGGGAAAGAGCTCTGGGGAAGGGACTTTGGGGCAGGTAGCGCTACCTGGGGAAAGAGCTCTGGGGAAGGGACTTTGGGGCAGGTAGCGCCCCCTGGAGAAAGAGCTCTGGGGAAGGGACTTTGGGGCAGGTAGCGCCCCCCTGGGGAAAGAGCTCTGGGGAAGGGACTTTGGGGCAGGGAGCGCTACCTGGGGAAAGAGCTCTGGGGAAGGGACTTTGGGGCAGGTAGCGCCCCCTGGGGAAAGAGCTCTGGGGAAGGGACTTTGGGGCAGGTAGCGCCCCCTGGGGAAAGAGCTCTGGGGAAGGGACTTTGGGGCAGGTAGCGCCACCTGGGGAAAGAGCTCTGGGGAAGGGACTTTGGGGCAGGGAGTGCCCCCCTGGGGAAAGAGCTCTGGGGGAAGGGACTTTGGGGCAGGTAGCGCCCCCTGGGGAAAGAGCTCTGGGGAAGGGACTTTGGGGCAGGGAGTGCCCCCCTGGGGAAAGAGCTCTGGGGAAGGGACTTTGGGGAAGGGAGCGCCCCCTGGGGAAAGAGCTCTGGGGAAGGGACTTTGGGGCAGGTAGCGCCCCCTGGGGAAAGCGCTCTGGGGAAGGGACTTTGGGGCAGGTTGCGCCCCCTGGGGAAAGAGCTCTGGGGAAGGGACTTTGGGGCAGGGAGCGCCCCCTGGGGAAAGAGCTCTGGGGAAGGGACTTTGGGGTAGGGAGCGCCCCCTGGGGAAGGGACTTTGGGGCAGGTAGCGCCCCCTGGGGAAAGAGCTCTGGGGAAGGGACTTTGGGGCAGGTAGCGCCCCCTGGGGAAAGAGCTCTGGGGAAGGGACTTTGGGGCAGGTAGCGCCCCCTGGGGAAAGAGCTCTGGGGAAGGGACTTTGGGGCAGGGAGCGCCCCCTGGGGAAAGAGCTCTGGGGAAGGGACTTTGGGGCAGGTAGCGCCCCTGGGGAAAGAGCTCTGGGGAAGGGACTTTGGGGCAGGTAGCGCCCCCTGGGGAAAGAGCTCTGGGGAAGGGACTTTGGGGCAGGGAGCGCCCCCTGGGGAAAGAGCTCTGGGGAAGGGACTTTGGGGCAGGGAGCGCCCCCTGGGGAAAGAGCTCTGGGGAAGGGACTTTGGGGAAGGGAGCGCCCCCTGGGGAAAGAGCTCTGGGGAAGGGACTTTGGGGCAGGGAGCGCCCCCTGGGGAAAGAGCTCTGGGGAAGGGACTTTGGGGCAGGTAGCGCCCCCTGGGGAAAGAGTTCTGGGGAAGGGACTTTGGGGCAGGGAGCGCTACCTGGGGAAAGAGCTCTGGGGAAGGGACTTTGGGGCAGGTAGCGCTACCTGGGGAAAGAGCTCTGGGGAAGGGACTTTGGGGCAGGTAGCGCCCCCTGGGGAAAGAGCTCTGGGGAAGGGACTTTGGGGCAGGTAGCGCCCCCTGGGGAAAGAGTTCTGGGGAAGGGACTTTGGGGCAGGTAGCGCTACCTGGGGAAAGAGCTCTGGGGAAGGGACTTTGGGGCAGGTAGCGCCCCCTGGGGAAAGAGCTCTGGGGAAGGGACTTGGGGGCAGGGAGCGCTACCTGGGGAAAGAGCTCTGGGGAAGGGACTTTGGGGCAGGGAGCGCCACCTGGGGAAAGAGCTCTGGGGAAGGGACTTTGGGGCAGGTTGCACCCCCTGGGGAAAGAGCTCTGGGGAAGGGACTTTGGGGCAGGTAGCGCTACCTGGGGAAAGGGCTCTGGGGAAGGGACTTTGGGGCAGGGAGCGCCACCTGGGGAAAGAGCTCTGGGGAAGGGACTTTGGGGCAGGTAGCGCTACCTGGGGAAAGAGCTCTGGGGAAGGGACTTTGGGGCAGGGAGCACCCCCTGGGGAAAGAGCTCTGGGGAAGGGACTTTGGGGCAGGTAGCGCCCCCTGGGGAAAGAGCTCTGGGGAAGGGACTTTGGGGCAGGTAGCGCTACCTGGGGAAAGAGCTCTGGGGAAGGGACTTTGGGGCAGGTAGCGCCCCCTGGGGGAAGAGCTCTGGGGAAGGGACTTTGGGGCAGGTAGCGCCCCCTGGGGAAAGAGCTCTGGGGAAGGGACTTTGGGGCAGGTAGCGCCCCCTGGGGAAAGAGCTCTGGGGAAGGGACTTTGGGGCAGGGAGCGCCCCCTGGGGAAAGAGCTCTGGGGAAGGGACTTGGGGGCAGGTAGCGCTACCTGGGGAAAGAGTTCTGGGGAAGGGACTTTGGGGCAGGTAGCGCCCCCTGGGGAAAGAGCTCTGGGGAAGGGACTTTGGCGCAGGGAGCGCCCCCTGGGGAAAGAGTTCTGGGGAAGGGACTTTGGGGCAGGTAGCGCCCCCTGGGGAAAGAGCTCTGGGGAAGGGACTTTGGGGCAGGTAGCGCCCCCTGGGGAAAGAGCTCTGGGGAAGGGACTTTGGGGCAGGGAGCGCCCCCTGGGGAAAGAGCTCTGGGGAAGGGACTTTGGGGCAGGGAGCGCCCCCTGGGGAAAGAGCTCTGGGGAAGGGACTTTGGGGCAGGTAGCGCCCCCTGGGGAAAGAGCTCTGGGGAAGGGACTTTGGCGCAGGGAGTGCCCCCTGGGGAAAGAGCTCTGGGGAAGGGACTTGGGGGCAGGTTGCGCTACCTGGGGAAAGAGCTCTGGGGAAGGGACTTTGGGGCAGGTAGCGCCCCCTGTGGAAAGAGCTCTGGGGAAGGGACTTTGGGGCAGGTAGCGCCCCCTGGGGAAAGAGCTCTGGGGAAGGGACTTTGGGGCAGGTAGCGCCCCCTGGGGAAAGAGCTCTGGGGAAGGGACTTTGGGGCAGGTAGCGCCACCTGGGGAAAGAGCTCTGGGGAAGGGACTTTGGGGCAGAGAGTGCCCCCCTGGGGAAAGAGCTCTGGGGGAAGGGACTTTGGGGCAGGGAGCGCCCCCTGGGGAAAGAGCTCTGGGGAAGGGACTTTGGGGCAGGTAGCGCCCCCTGGGGAAAGAGCTCTGGGGAAGGGACTTTGGGGCAGGTAGCGCCCCCTGGGGAAAGAGCTCTGGGGAAGGGACTTTGGGGCAGGGAGCGCCCCCTGGGGAAAGAGCTCTGGGGAAGGGACTTTGGGGCAGGTAGCGCCCCCTGGGGAAAGCGCTCTGGGGAAGGGACTTTGGGGCAGGTTGCGCCCCCTGGGGAAAGAGCTCTGGGGAAGGGACTTTGGGGCAGGGAGCGCCCCCTGGGGAAAGAGCTCTGGGGAAGGGACTTTGGGGCAGGGAGCGCCCCCTGGGGAAAGAGCTCTGGGGAAGGGACTTTGGGGCAGGTAGCGCCCCCTGGGGAAAGAGCTCTGGGGAAGGGACTTTGGGGCAGGGAGCGCCCCCTGGGGAAAGAGCTCTGGGGAAGGGACTTTGGGGCAGGGAGCGCCCCCTGGGGAAAGAGCTCTGGGGAAGGGACTTTGGGGCAGGGAGCGCCCCCTGGGGAAAGAGCTCTGGGGAAGGGACTTTGGGGCAGGGAGCGCCCCCTGGGGAAAGAGCTCTGTGGAAGGGACTTTGGGTCAGGTAGCGCCCCCTGGGGAAAGAGCTCTGGGGAAGGGACTTTGGGGCAGGGAGCGCCCCCTGGGGAAAGAGCTCTGGGGAAGGGACTTTGGGGCAGGGAGCGCCCCCTGGGGATAGAGCTCTGTGGAAGGGACTTTGGGTCAGGTAGCGCCCCCTGGGGAAAGAGCTCTGGGGAAGGGACTTTGGGGCAGGTAGCGCCCCCTGGGGAAAGAGCTCTGGGGAAGGGACTTTGGGGCAGGTAGCGCCCCCTGGGGAAAGAGCTCTGGGGAAGGGACTTTGGGGGCAGGTAGCGCCCCCTGGGGAAAGAGCTCTGGGGAAGGGACTTTGGGGCAGGTAGCGCCCCCTGGGGAAAGAGCTCTGGGGAAGGGACTTTGGGGCAGGGAGCGCCCCCCCCCCCTGTCAATCAAGTGCAGGCAGTTAGTACAGAAAGGTACCCGCCCACTGTTCATTTGCCCGCAGGCGTTGGAGGGAACGGAGCTCCCTGAAGGTAACTTTAACTGAGAATTTAACTCTTTTGGGAACAAAGAAATGAAATAAAAACTTTAGTTCCCCTTTAATGACGTTGCTGCTATGGGAGACAATGTGAGGTCGGCTGCCGACAACATTCCGTGTGTTCCTGAGAGAAGATCATTTGCTTCTATATCAGTGGGTGAGGATTAACCCTTTATCTACATAGGGAGCTGCCGAGCATTGGTACCGAGTCCGGATTCATTCTCTCGGGCAGCGCTTCTCCATATGTTGCTACAGTATCGGGGGGGTATGTATGTATGTATGTATGTATATCTTTATTTATAAAGTGCTACTTATGTACACAGCGCTGTACAGTAGAATAGAATAATACAAACGGGGTTATTAAGATAATTATTCTTTCTGGGGGAAATCAGGGAGGGCATTCAGGGGCAGCAGGGCAGAAAGGGTTAAGGCGGGAGACAGCAGTAGTAGTGGGGAGCGCAACCAAACGATTGCTCTGCGAGGAACGAAGGAGTCGGCCAGGAACGTACGGAGACACAAGGGAAGAGATGGAGTGAGGAGCAGAGGGGTCGGCCAGGAACGTACGGAGACACAAGGGAAGAGATGGAGTGAGGAGCAGAGGGGTCGGCCAGGAACGTACGGAGACACAAGGGAAGAGATGTAGTGAGGAGCAGAGGGGTCGGCCAGGAACGTACGGAGACACAAGGGAAGAGATGGAGTGAGGAGCAGAGGGGTCGGCCAGGAACGTACGGAGACACAAGGGAAGAGATGGAGTGAGGAGCAGAGGGGTCGGCCAGGAACGTACGGAGACACAAGGAAGGGATGTAGTGAGGAGCAGAGGGTCGGCCAGGAACGTACAGAGACACAAGGGAAGAGATGGAGTGAGGAGCAGAGGGGGTCGGCCAGGAACGTACGGAGACACAAGGGAAGGGATGTAGTGAGGAGCAGAGGGGTCGGCCAGGAACGTACAGAGACACAAGGGAAGAGATGGAGTGAGGAGCAGAGGGGTCGGCCAGGAACGTACGGAGACACAAGGGAAGGGATGTAGTGAGGAGCAGAGGGGTCGGCCAGGAACGTACAGAGACACAAGGGAAGAGATGGAGTGAGGAGCAGAGGGGTCGGCCAGGAACGTACGGAGACACAAGGGAAGGGATGTAGTGAGGAGCAGAGGGGTCGGCCAGGAACGTACAGAGACACAAGGGAAGAGATGGAGTGAGGAGCAGAGGGGTCGGCCAGGAACGTACGGAGACACAAGGGAAGGGATGTAGTGAGGAGCAGAGGGGTCGGCCAGGAACGTACAGAGACACAAGGGAAGAGATGGAGTGAGGAGCAGAGGGGTCGGCCAGGAACGTACGGAGACACAAGGGAAGGGATGGAGTGAGGAGCAGAGGGGTCAGCCAGGATCGTACAGAGACACAAGGGAAGAGATGGAGTGAGGAGCAGAGGGGTCGGCCAGGAACGTACGGAGACACAAGGGAAGAGATGGAGTGAGGAGCAGAGGGGTCAGCCAGGAACGTACGGAGACACAAGGGAAGAGATGGAGTGAGGAGCAGAGGGGTCGGCCAGGAACGTACGGAGACACAAGGGAAGGGATGGAGTGAGGAGCAGAGGGGTCGGCCAGGAACGTACGGAGACACAAGGGAAGAGATGGAGTGAGGAGCAGAGGGGTCGGCCAGGAACGTACAGAGACACAAGGGAAGAGATGGAGTGAGGAGCAGAGGGGTTGGCCAGGAACGTACGGAGACACAAGGGAAGAGATGGAGTGAGGAGCAGAGGGGTCGGCAAGGAACGTACGGAGACACAAGGGAAGAGATGGAGTGAGGAGCAGAGGGGTCGGCCAGGAACGTACGGAGACACAAGGGAAGGGATGGAGTGAGGAGCAGAGGAGTCAGCCAGGAACGTACGGAGACACAAGGGAAGGGATGGAGTGAGGAGCAGAGGGGTCAGCCAGGATCGTACAGAGACACAAGGGAAGAGATGGAGTGAGGAGCAGAGGGGTCGGCCAGGAACGTACGGAGACACAAGGGAAGAGATTTAGTGAGGAGCAGAGGGGTCGGCCAGGAACGTACGGAGACACAAGGGAAGGGATGGAGTGAGGAGCAGAGGGGTCGGCCAGGAACGTACGGAGACACAAGGGAAGGGATGTAGTGAGGAGCAGGGGGGTCGGCCGGGAATGTACAGAGACACAAGGGAAGGGATGGAGTGAGGAGCAGAGGGGTCGGCCGGGAACGTACGGAGACACAAGGGAAGGGATGGAGTGAGGAGCAGAGGAGTCGGCCAGGAACGTACGGAGACACAAGGGAAGAGATGGAGTGAGGAGCAGAGGGGTCGGCCAGGAACGTACAGAGACACAAGGGAAGAGATGGAGTGAGGAGCAGAGGGGTCGGCCAGGAACGTACGGAGACACAAGGGAAGGGATGGAGTGAGGAGCAGAGGGGTCGGCCAGGAACGTATGGAGACACAAGGGAAGAGATGGAGTGAGGAGCAGAGGGGTCGGCCAGGAACGTACGCAGACACAAGGGAAGGGATGGAGTGAGGAGCAGAGGGGTCGGCCAGGAACGTACAGAGACACAAGGGAAGGGATGGAGTGAGGAGCAGAGGAGTCGGCCAGGAACGTACGGAGACACAAGGGAAGAGATGGAGTGAGGAGCAGAGGGGTCGGCCAGGAACGTACGGAGACACAAGGGAAGAGATGGAGTGAGGAGCAGAGGGGTCGGCCAGGAACGTACGGAGACACAAGGGAAGGGATGGAGTGAGGAGCAGAGGGGTCGGCCAGGAACGTACGGAGACACAAGGGAAGAGATGGAGTGAGGAGCAGAGGGGTCGGCCAGGAACGTACGCAGACACAAGAGAAGGGATGGAGTGAGGAGCAGAGGGGTCGGCCAGGAACGTACAGAGACACAAGGGAAGAGATGGAGTGAGGAGCAGAGGAGTCGGCCAGGAACGTACGGAGACACAAGGGAAGAGATGGAGTGAGGAGCAGAGGGGTCAGCCAGGAACGTACGGAGACACAAGGGAAGAGATTTAGTGAGGAGCAGAGGGGTCGGCCAGGAACGTACGGAGACACAAGGGAAGAGATGGAGTGAGGAGCAGAGGGGTCGGCCAGGAACGTACGGAGACACAAGGGAAGGGATGGAGTGAGGAGCAGAGGGGTCGGCCAGGAACGTACGGAGACACAAGGGAAGAGATGGAGTGAGGAGCAGAGGGGTCGGCCAGGAACGTACGCAGACACAAGAGAAGGGATGGAGTGAGGAGCAGAGGGGTCGGCCAGGAACGTACAGAGACACAAGGGAAGAGATGGAGTGAGGAGCAGAGGAGTCGGCCAGGAACGTACGGAGACACAAGGGAAGAGATGGAGTGAGGAGCAGAGGGGTCAGCCAGGAACGTACGGAGACACAAGGGAAGAGATTTAGTGAGGAGCAGAGGGGTCGGCCAGGAACGTACGGAGACACAAGGGAAGAGATGGAGTGAGGAGCAGAGGGGTCGGCCAGGAACGTACGGAGACACAAGGGAAGGGATGGAGTGAGGAGCAGAGGGGTCGGCCAGGAACGTACGGAGACACAAGGGAAGAGATGGAGTGAGGAGCAGAGGGGTCGGCCAGGAATGTACAGAGACACAAGGGAAGAGATGGAGTGAGGAGCAGAGGGGTCGGCCAGGAACGTACGGAGACACAAGGGAAGGGATGGATTGAGGAGCAGAGGGGTCGGCCAGGAACGTACGGAGACACAAGGGAAGAGATGGAGTGAGGAGCAGAGGGGTCAGCCAGGAACGTACGCAGACACAAGGGAAGGGATGGAGTGAGGAGCAGAGGGGTCGGCCAGGAACGTACAGAGACACAAGGGAAGGGATGGAGTGAGGAGCAGAGGAGTCGGCCAGGAACGTACGGAGACACAAGGGAAGAGATGGAGTGAGGAGCAGAGGGGTCGGCCAGGAACGTACGGAGACACAAGGGAAGAGATGGAGTGAGGAGCAGAGGGGTCGGCCAGGAACGTACGCAGACACAAGGGAAGGGATGGAGTGAGGAGCAGAGGGGTAGGCCAGGAACGTACAGAGACACAAGGGAAGAGATGGAGTGAGGAGCAGAGGAGTCGGCCAGGAACGTACGGAGACACAAGGGAAGAGATGGAGTGAGGAGCAGAGGGGTCGGCCAGGAACGTACAGAGACACAAGGAAAGAGATGGAGTGAGGGGCAGAGGAGTCGGCCAGGAACGTACGGAGACACAAGGGAAGGGATGGAGTGAGGAGCAGAGGGGTCGGCCAGGAACGTACAGAGACACAAGGGAAGAGATGGAGTGAGGGGCAGAGGGGTCGGCCAGGAACGTACGGAGACACAAGGGAAGGGATGGAGTGAGGAGCAGAGGGGTCGGCCAGGAACGTACAGAGACACAAGGGAAGAGATGGAGTGAGGGGCAGAGGAGTCAGCCAGGAACGTACGGAGACACAAGGGAAGGGATGGAGTGAGGAGCAGAGGGGTCGGCCAGGAACGTACGGAGACACAAGGGAAGGGATGTAGTGAGGAGCAGAGGGGTCGGCCAGGAACGTACGGAGACACAAGGGAAGAGATGTAGTGAGGGGCAGAGGAGTCGGCCAGGAACGTACGGAGACACAAGGGAAGGGATGGAGTGAGGAGCAGAGGGGTCGGCCAGGAACGTACAGAGACACAAGGGAAGAGATGGAGTGAGGAGCAGAGGAGTCGGCCAGGAACGTACGGAGACACAAGGGAAGAGATGTAGTGAGGGGCAGAACGTTATCCCCGGTTATATTATATACAGTGAGAAGCAGTGGGAACTTTATCCCCGGTTACATTATATACAGTGAGAAGCAGAGGGAACTTTATCCCCGGTTACATTATATACAGTGAGAAGCAGAGGGAACTTTATCCCCAATTACATTATATACAGTGAGAAGCAGAGGGAACTTTATCCCCGGTTACATTATATACAGTGAGAAGCAGTGGGAACTTTATCCCCGGTTACATTATATACAGTGAGAAGCAGAGGGAACTTTATCCCCGGTTACATTATATACAGTGAGAAGCAGAGGGAACGTTATCCCCGGTTACATTATATACAGTGAGAAGCAGAGGGAACTTTATCCCCAGTTACATTATATACAGTGAGAAGCAGTGATTTTTGACACCCCAGTGCCTTTACCCTTCCAAAAAGGGGTGAAGATTGGTTTCAGAATGGTATAAATCAAAAGGAACTCAGAAATCATTTGCACTGCTAAAATGCTCCCATGCCCCACCTAGTGGTAGAAATGAGAATAGCATCCTAGCAGGAAGATCCAAGTTGTTTTAGTGTTGAACAGAAGAAATGACAGGTGCCTGAAAGCAGTTCTGTTGTGCAGTGCTGGCTTTTTCTGAAGGCACATGATCAGGGCCAATGCACCAAGATGGCTGCCTACTCAACAGTATTACAGCTTAAAAAAAATACATTTATTGTGTCAAGAAAATAACTTTAAATTGATGAATGAATCATTTGCAATTTAAATTGCGATTGTACACTATAGAATTTAGTAATAAAAAACTACAGCATAAAAATCATGACAGAATCCTTTAAACTGAGCAAAGTAACAAAAGTTTTCAATATAGGTAGTTAGGCAAAAATGTCATCTATAAAGGCTGGAGTGGGCAGATGTCTAACATAATAGCCAGAACACTACTTTCTGCTTCTAGCTTTCAAGTCAAGTCCAGCTTTATTGTCATCACACTTCCATACAAACGATACAATGATAAGACATTTCTAAGCTGTTAGCAGTCAGTAACCAATCAGTGACTTAAGGAGGGGCCATATGGGACATAACTGTCAGTTAGGTTGCTTTTGAATCTGACCTGCGGGCTCACAAACTGACTGACAGTTATGTCCCATGTGCGGGCCCCCCACTAAAGTCACCGACTAACTAAGAGGTTAGAGAGCTGAAAGCAGGAAGTAGTGCTTTGGCTATTATGTTAGACATCTGCCCACTCCAGCCTTTATACACTACATTTTTGCCTACCTAACTATATCACAAATATTTTTTTATTTTGCCCATATTTACAGTGAACTGTTCCTTCAAAGTCTTCTTGGGTGTCATCAGATAGGGAGACCATTCAACTCTCTTCAACAGAAACCCATCCAGGTCCACAAAGGCTTCTCTAGTACATTTGTCAAGAAAGGTAAACATGAAGAACATTATTTATAGTCAGTTCCATGGAGGTCCCATCCAGAAAAGTCTGTATTCTCTATTCTCTGGTGGGTTTAGGAGGCTATTACACAGAAGTATAAGTATGGATAGTTGTTAGGCACCCCCAGTGATCCTAGTCGCTCTCCTGTTACCCCAGGATACCCCAGGGCCCTGTTTCCTAAGCACCGCCATCTTTCTTTTACTAGGAATCCTATTTGGGAAGTCTAGGAAGGGCACGTGTGTGCTATAGAAATACTGTACCGCTCAGGCCCTCGCCCAAACTCTGTCACACAGGAAACTGAGTGTATATGGAATAATAACTGTGTAACGCTTGTTTGGCTGTATTTAGACAAAACCCAGGCTAGTGTTAGGGTTAGAGCATGGGTTACATGTGACTCTCTTAAACAGGATGGGCCTTCCCTTAGGTGGAAGAGACCTGACGGAGCAAGGGTGTAGTGGCACTACAACTCACTGTAGCTGTGTAGTGCAAAATAGCAAAGATGGACACCAGAAGGTTCTTGCAGTTCAACTATAGCACAAGTTTATTGTCCAAGACAAATGGAAATAGCAGGGTTATATACTCACAATACATGCAGATATAGAGGTTAGATCAGTGTTCCCCAACCAGTGACTCAGGGGTAACATGTTGCTCCCCAACCCCTTGGATGTTGCTCCCAGTGGCCTCAAAACAGGTGCTTATTTTTGAATTTCTGGTAAGGAGGCAAGTTTTGGTTTCATAACACCCAGTGTAAAGCCAAACAGGGCCTTCTGTAGGCTGCCAGTCCCTATAGGGGCTATTAAGTAGCCAATTATAGCTCTTATTGCTACTCCCCAACACTTTTTCCATTTAAATGTTGCTCACAGGTGTAAAAGGTTGGGGATCCCTGGGTTAGATGATATACCCCTTAAGGACAAACAAAGCAGGGTACACACTGGTTTATCCAACCTCTTGGTAGAGTCTGGGCAGGGTAAATGTACTTGTCAGCTTGATACCCCTTTGGAGATAGTCTGGAGAGATACCTTATTCCTCAGGTTGATATCCCCTAGCATGAGAGTCCTCCGTGTGAGTAGGGATCAGGGTTTATTCTAACCTGTCTCCTATCTCTACTGCGGATGGATTGCCGGATGGAAGGAGAACTGATTCTCCTTGGTGGGGCTATTAATCTGCCCTTGCTTGCTAAGGCTCACTATCTCACTCTCCTAGAGAGTGCCTGTCCCTGACTTCTCCAGAGTGAATGGTGACACTCTGGGGCAAATGGCTTTTCTGGGGCCTAGTTCTGCTCCCAGGCTCAGTGGACCTTTGAACTGAGAGACAGAGGAAGCCAAAGAGGAAGCCACACCTCCTGGCTAGACACTATATTGGAGTGCAAGAGGTGTGGTCAACCAAACTAAACCAATAGGATATAGTGACATAACTGAAAACTGATACAAAGGGCTTTGCCCAGAAACAGTGGATATGTGAAGAGGTAGGGTTTAATGCCATAGGGGAGCTGAACCCTCTGGGTCCCTACAACTGTCTTGGCTTTAGTGATGGACATTAATCATGAAAGTATAGAAGGAACCCAAGAGGCAACAAGGGAGATTTGGGGGTGCATCTCTTGGCCTGTGCCCACAATCTGCTAAATCCAGTGCAATATTTACCTTCATCTTCTCACCATGTTGGCATTGATTTTGGAGGGATCTATTACCTGCCTTCTCTGGTAATGTATCTGATATGCCGTAGGTGCGGCCGTTGTCTCATTGCCGTAGGTGCGGCCGTTGTCTCATTGCCGTAGGTGCGGCCGTTGTCTCATTGCCGTAGGTGCGGCCGTTGTCTCATTGCCGTAGGTGCACCCGTTGTCTCATTGCCGTAGGTGCGGCTGTTGTCTCATTGCCGTAGGTGCGGCCGTTGTCTCATTGCCGTAGGTGTGGCCGTTGTCTCATTGCCGTAGGTGCGCCCGTTGTCTCATTGCAGTAGGTGCACCCGTTGTCTCATTGCCGTAGGTGCACCCGTTGTCTCATTGCCGTAGGTGCAGCCATTGTCTCATTGCCGTAGGTGCAGCCATTGTCTCATTGCCGTAGGTGCACCCGTTGTCTCATTGCCGTAGGTGCAGCCGTTGTCTCATTGCCGTAGGTGCAGCCATTGTCTCATTGCCGTAGGTGCAGCCATTGTCTCATTGACGTAGGTGCGGCCGTTGTCTCATTGCCGTAGGTGCAGCCATTGTCTCATTGACGTAGGTGTACCCGTTGTCTCATTGCCGTAGGTGCAGCCGTTGTCTCATTGCCGTATTGTCATTTATTGAAATATGGTTTTGTTCAGACGTTTTCAGATATATTAATGGTGTCTACGTCCATACATACTAAACTGGCGGCTTTCTCAACCAGTCAACTTGTTGGACTGACTTTTGGGAGTGACAGTTGGCAACCATAAGGCACTAGAGCCTTCAAGAAAGAAAGAGGGGAATCAACAAAAACCCCCAATATCTCCTGCATCAGCCAGATCCCTGTAATGTCTGCTTAATGAAAAAACAGAATGACACCAGGGCTGAGCATCAGCAACATGGAAGAGAAGAAGCCACCGCCCAACAGAACTGTTTTACTTATACTCTTATTAACCATCAGGAAACTGCCCCAAGGCACTCTCTATGCACTCATGAGGTTGCATCCCCAGCACATCTCTGACTGTTTTCTAACTGGCCAGGAGGACCCCCAGAAACATGGCCAGCCATTTGCCAAGGAAAGGCAGTTTATGGGACAGTAGAGCTGACCACATACTTTGGTCCGATTAGAGAATGTACCAATAGCAATTACCCTCTGTGCCAATAACAATTGCCCTCTGTACCAATAACAATTACCCTCTGTACCAATAACAATTACCCTCTGTACAAACCACCCCAAGCCTTAATTAAAATCTACTTATGGTGAAGGTTTGGTAGGTGGGGGAAATGGCTCAGTGGATATATCACACAGGCTATGGGCATCACTAACAGTGCATATACCTCCTTGCAAGGGTCCTTTACATTCTAGACTACGTTCTATCTTAGTGTATCCAGTTAAAGGAACAGAACAGCACCGAAATATATTTAACAAAAGAATGCATAAGTAAAGTACAGATTTGTCTTACTATACTTAGTCTGACAGGAGACTCATTTATAGGGGTCACTGACCCCCCAGCACAGAGGGATGATTCTGACGGGAATATCTCTTCAGCTTCACATTTTTTTAACTATGTATATGGCAAAGATTGTTCTATTAATGTGACCTGTTAGATTTGTGTGTTTGGTACAAAGGTGAACAACCCCTTTTTAGTTGCCTTTTATCTCGACACCCAGAAAGTTACTTCTGTGATCTCCTGTGGCAACTGGTGGGGGGCTGGGGCTGTCAAAAGGGGCCATTGCCGCCATTTTGAATGCAGTTGTTATCCCTTCAAGGTCTAGAGCCACACTTTTTGAAGATAAACTAAATAGAAATGTCCCATCCGACACCCCGTTCCCCACAAACGTTCCATAGGAAGGAGCTGTAGGCACTTACTGATTTGCAGCTCCCAGTGTTTCCCCGGGTGGGTGAGACCGGCAGCTTCATCTTTCCATTCAGACAGTTGGACCCTCTCCAGTCTGACCTCTGGGAAACCTGTCACATCATTGGAAATAATCAAATAATTATTGTGGGTCATAAAGGCAGGGGCAATGGGAGGTAAGTGCTACAATACGGCCTTATGGGATACAGCTAGGGCCTGTTTGTAATTATTTCATTATCAGCCCCCGGGTTAGTGAGTCCGGTTACACTCTGGTACAGAGCTTGGGTTGGGTGTAATTACTCTAATTAGCTGCACTATTCCCAGTAAGAGAGTGGGCCGAGCGGCCTGAAATGACTAATGGGGTGTTCCCCAGGATTCAAAGGGTGGATTGTGTTATAGAGTCGAGACCTAAGCCTAAATCAGTACATAGTTAATTTGGGTTGCAGAAAGAAAGTTTAACCCCCCCCCCAATGAACCCCAGTATGTTATATATACACTGACCCATCTATCCACTCACATACAGACCCACACTGACCCATCTATCCACTCACATACAGACCCACACTGACCTATCCACTCACATACAGACCCACACTGACCTATCCACTCACATACAGACCCACACTGACCTATCCACTCACATACAGACCCACACTGACCTATCCACTCACATACAGACCCACACTGACCTATCCACTCACATACAGACCCACACTGACCTATCCACTCACATACAGACCCATACTGACCTATCTATACACTCACATACAGACCCATACTGACATATCCACTCACATACAGACCCATACTGACCTATCTATCCACTCCCATACAGACCCACACTGACCTATCTATCCACTCACATACAGACCCACACTGACCTATCTATCCACTCACATACAGACCCACACTGACCTATCTATCCACTCACATACAGACCCACACTGACCTATCCACTCACATACAGACCCACACTGACCTATCCACTCACATACAGACCCACACTGACCTATCCACTCACATACAGACCCACACTGACCTATCCACTCACATACAGACCCATACTGACCTATCTATACACTCACATACAGACCCATACTGACATATCCACTCACATACAGACCCATACTGACCTATCTATCCACTCCCATACAGACCCACACTGACCTATCTATCCACTCACATACAGACCCACACTGACCTATCTATCCACTCACATACAGACCCATACTGACCTATCTATCCACTCACATACAGACCCATACTGACCTATCCACTCACATACAGACCCACACTGACCTATCCACTCACATACAGACCCATACTGACCTATCCACTCACATACAGACCCACACTGACCTATCTATACACTCCCATACAGACCCATACTGACCTATCCACTCACATACAGACCCATACTGACCTATCAACTCACATACAGACCCATACTGACCTATCTATCCACTCACATACAGACCCACACTGACCTATCTATACACTCACATACAGACCCACACTGACCTATCCACTCACATACAGACCCATACTGACCCATCTATCCACTCACATACAGACCCATACTGACCTATCCACTCACATACAGACCCACACTGACCTATCTATCCACTCACATACAGACCCATACTGACCTATCCACTCACATACAGACCCATACTGACCTATCTATCCACTCACATACAGACCCACACTGACCTATCCACTCACATACAGACCCACACTGACCTATCCACTCACATACAGACCCACACTGACCCATCTATCCACTCACATACAGA
This sequence comes from Xenopus tropicalis, assembly GCF_000004195.4. Classification (NCBI taxonomy): domain Eukaryota; kingdom Metazoa; phylum Chordata; class Amphibia; order Anura; family Pipidae; genus Xenopus; species Xenopus tropicalis. The sequence goes on from NC_030682.2 coordinate 6,184,071, forward strand.
CCCACACTGACCCATCTATCCACTCACATACAGACCCACACTGACCTATCCACTCACATACAGACCCATACTGACCTATCTATCCACTCACATACAGACCCACACTGACCCATCTATCCACTCACATACAGGCCCACACTGACCTATCCACTCACATACAGACCCACACTGACCTATCTATCCACTCACATACAGACCCACACTGACCTATCCACTCACATACAGACCCATACTGACCTATCTATCCACTCACATACAGACCCATACTGACCTATCCACTCACATACAGACCCATACTGACCTATCTATCCACTCACATACAGACCCACACTGACCTATCTATCCACTCACATACAGACCCATACTGACCTATCTATCCACTCACATACAGACCCACACTGACCTATCCACTCACATACAGACCCACACTGACCTATCCACTCACATACAGACCCACACTGACCTATCTATCCACTCACATACAGACCCATACTGACCTATCCACTCATATACAGACCCACACTGACCTATCCACTCACATACAGACCCACACTGACCTATCTATCCACTCACATACAGACCCATACTGACCCATCTATCCACTCACATACAGACCCACACTGACCTATCCATCCACTCACATACAGACCCACACTGACCTATCTATCCACTCACATACAGACCCACACTGACCTATCTATCCACTCACATACAGACCCATACTGACCTATCTATCCACTCACATACAGACCCATACTGACCTATCCACTCACATACAGACCCACACTGACCTATCCACTCACATACAGACCCACACTGACCTATCCACTCACATACAGACCCATACTGACCTATCTATCCACTCACATACAGACCGACACTGACCTATCCACTCACATACAGACCCACACTGACCTATCTATCCACTCACATACAGACCCACGCTGACCTATCTATCCACTCACATACAGACCCATACTGACCCATCTATCCACTCACATACATATGATAGTTGACTGGAGTATTGATTGTTTTTATGGGAAAAATATCCTCCCAATGTGCCTATAATCCCCTCTAATGTACTTGTATAGAGTAATCATGTCCCCCCACCTTGTCTCCAGTTATTTATTTTCTATGGGCAATGTATTATATCATGTTCCTATGAATATCTCCCTAAACTGGTACCGGCGCTGGCAGGGATTGGGCCGTGTGTCTGGCCAGTAATATTTCCCCTTACTCACTTAGCAAGCAGGAATCCAAGATGGCGCTGGAGAAACGCACTCCATTTGCCTCCAGGAAAGCCTTTCCTTTATCCATATCTGCCCTGCAACAATACAAACCAACACTCATTACTTATATTTTGAGACACTTTGTTGGGGGAAACAGCAGTCCTGTTTTGCTTTATGGTGACATTGTGCCCCTTAGGGTGAATTTGCTGGATTTATTGCCCCAGGGCAGTGCTGTGCAACTTCTGTGGTACTGAGGCCGGAATTTTTCTGGCCTACATGGTGGAGGGCCGATAATGGAAGCCAGTTTTAACCACTCCCCTTTTATAAACTGCACCCACTTCAAACCACACCCATGTAATCACTAGCGCTTTTAAGACCATCCCCACATTAATGTTAGTAGCGCAGCGAAACCCCAAATGGTTGGTTGGTGTAGGGATACCATCCTTCATTCATATGTAAAAAAGTTCATTATGTCATATTAAGACACACCCTTAAATCCATATGTCTCCTCCTCCCCTGTGGATAGTACAGCAACCCCAGCACATAATTACACACCTTAGGGACCATATAATGGCTATTTACAACTGCTAACAAACTCCCACAGGCAGCTTAGGGCAGGCAGAGTATGGCACACACAGGCAGTATAGGGCAGGCAGAGTATGGCACACACACAGGCAGCATAGGGCAGGCAGAGTATGGCACACACGGGTAGTATAGGGCAGGCAGAGTATGGCACACACAGGCAGCATAGGGCAGGCAGAGTATGGCACACACAGGCAGCATAGGGAAGGCAGAGTATGGCACACACAGGCAGCATAGGGCAGGCAGAGTATGGCACACACAGGCAGCATAGGGAAGGCAGAGTATGGCACACACAGGTAGCATAGGGCAGGCAGAGTATGGCACACACAGGCAGCATAGGGCAGGCAGAGTATGGCACACACAGGCAGCATAGGGCAGACAGAGTATGGCATACACAGGCAGCATAGGGAAGGCAGAGTATGGCACACACAGGCAGCATAGGGCAGGCAGAGTATGGCACACACAGGCAGCATAGGGCACGCAGAGTATGGCACACACAGGCAGTATAGGGCAGGCAGAGTATGGCACACACAGGCAGCATAGGACAGGCAGAGTATGGCAAACACAGGCAGCATAGGGCAGGCAGAGTATGGCACACACAGGCAGCATAGGGCAGGCAGAGTATGGCACACATAGGCAGTATAGGGCAGGCAGAGTATGGCACACACAGGCAGCATAGGACAGGCAGAGTATGGCACACACAGGCAGCATAGGGCAGGCAGAGTATGGCACACACAGGCAGCGTAGGGCAGGCAGAGTATGGCACACACAGGCAGTGTAGGGCAGGCAGAGTATGGCACACACAGGCAGCATAGGGCAGGCAGAGTATGGCACACACAGGCAGTATAGGGCAGGCAGAGTATGGCACACACAGGCAGCATAGGGCAGGCAGAGTATGGTCACACAGTCAGCATAGGGCAGGCAGAATATGGCACACACAGGCAGCATAGGGCAGGCAGAGTATGGCACACACAGGCAGCATAGGGCTGGCAGAGTATGGCACACACAGGCAGTATAGGGAAGGCAGAGTATGGCACACACAGGCAGCATAGGGCAGGCAGAGTATGGCACACACAGGCAGCATAGGGCAGGCAGAGTATGGCACACACAGGCAACGTAGGGCAGGCAAAGTATGGCACACACAGGCAGCGTAGGGCAGGCAGAGTATGGCACACACATGCAGCGTAGGGCAGGCAGAGTATGGCACACACAGGCAGCATAGGGAAGGCAGAGTATGGCACACACAGGCAGGGTAGGGCAGGCAGAGTATGGCACACACAGGCAGCATAGGGCAGGCAGAGTATGGCACACACAGGCAGGGTAGGGCAGGCAGAGTATGGCACACACAGGCAGCATAGGGGAGGCAGAGTATGGCACACACAGGCAGCATAGGGCAGGCAGAGTATGGCACACACAGGCAGCGTAGGGCAGGCAGAGTATGGCACACACAGGCAGTATAGGGAAGGCAGAGTATGGCACACACAGGCAGCATAGGGCAGGCAGAGTATGGTCACACAGTCAGCATAGGGCAGGCAGAGTATGGCACACACAGGCAGCATAGGGCAGGCAGAGTATGGCACACACAGGCAGCATAGGGCTGGCAGAGTATGGCACACACAGGCAGTATAGTGCAGGCAGAGTATGGCCCACACAGGCAGCATAGGGCAGGCAGAGTATGGTCACACAGGCAGCATAGGGAAGGCAGAGTATGGCACACACAGGCAGCATAGGGCAGGCAGAGTATGGCACACACAGGCAGCATAGGGCAGGCAGAGTATGGCACACACAGGCAGCATAGGGCAGGCAGAGTATGGCACACACAGGCAGCGTAGGGCAGGCAGAGTATGGCACACACATGCAGCGTAGGGCAGGCAGAGTATGGCACACACAGGCAGCATAGGGAAGGCAGAGTATGGCACACACAGGCAGGGTAGGGCAGGCAGAGTATGGCACACACAGGCAGCATAGGGCAGGCAGAGTATGGCACACACAGGCAACGTAGGGCAGGCAGAGTATGGCTTACACAGGCAGCATAGGGCAGGCAGAGTATGGCACACACAGGCAGCATAGGGCAGGCAGAGTATGGCACACACAGGCAGCGTAGGGCAGGCAGAGTATGGCACACACAGGCAGCATAGGGCAGGCAGAGTATGGCACACACAGGCAGCATAGGGCAGGCAGAGTATCCATTCCCATTATTTATCTCCCCCCACTGACCTGTATATAGTGTATCAGTATATTATCCATTCCCATTATTTATCTTCCTATCCCCCCCACTGACCTGTATTTAGTGTATCAGTATATTATCCATTCCTATTATTTATCTTCCTAGTCCCCCCTCCATTCCAATATGAGTATAAATCACAAACTGGGGAGCTATAGAAGAATAATTTGAATAATGAACCTTATGGAAAGCCATTTATATGAATGATTTGCAGGTCAGTCTGGAACCTAGGGGGGTGGGGGGAATAGGGCAGGTTTGGGGCAGGTGCGATTCTGGGATTTTAAAAGACTTTTTCCACCCTGGGATTATCACAAACTATATTCTCCTTCTCTAGTGATGCCTGCCTACACCATGCCTGTATCTGGCAGCACCGCTGGGCGCAGGTACAAAAGGGGGTACTGGGGCACTTGGGAGGCTCTTGGGAGTTGTAGTTCAGTAACAGCTGGTCAGCAGCCCCATTAAACTCAGACATAACTAATACTCGGCTGCACGTTACCCCAGATTAATAAACACTACATCTCCCAGGATGCACAGCTGTAGGGGAGTGTGTAAGCGAGTGCGGAGCAGTTAGAGATACAGAGCTGAGACTCACCCAGGGGAGAAGGCCGGGGATATGGGTGCTGCTTCCCCATGTGCTGCTGCCTGTGCTTTCTCTTGGGGGAGTCAGTAAGGAGATACGATGTGTGTATGGGGGGGGCACGGGATGTGTCTGCAAAAGGACAAGATAGGGCTGAATCCAAAATATGCAGCTGCCCAAGGTCACATCTGTCAGGCCTTGCAGGAAAAAGTTACAAAATGGAGTTACCCCCCTATTCTGCCCCCGTGTGGCCTGAAATCATAATGTGTTTGTTTGTCCCTGATCCCAATATACAGATTGTGCCCCCCCACTGACCTGTATTTAGTGTATCAGTATATTATCCATTCCCATTATTTATCTTCCTATCCCCCCCCCCACTGACCTGTATATAGTGTATCAGTATATTATCCATTCCCATTATTTATCTTCCTATCCCCCCCCACTGACCTGTATATAGTGTATCAGTATATTATCCATTCCCATTATTTATCTTCCTATCCCCCCCCCCACTGACCTGTATATAGTGTATCAGTATATTATCCATTCCCTTTATTAATCTTCCTATCCCCCCCCCCCCACTGACCTGTATATAGTGTATCAATATATTATCCATTCCCATTATTTATCTTCCTATCCCCCCCCCACTGACCTGTATATAGTGTATCAGTATATTATCCATTCCCTTTATTAATCTTCCTATCCCCCCCCCCACTGACCTGTATATAGTGTATCAGTATATTATCCATTCCCATTATTTATCTTCCTATCCCCCCCCCCACTGACCTGTATATAGTGTATCAATATATTATCCATTCCCATTATTTATCTTCCTATCCCCCCCACTGACCTGTATATAGTGTATCAGTATATTATCCATTCCCATTATTTATCTTCCTATCCCCCCCCCACTGACCTGTATATAGTGTATCAGTATATTATCCATTCCCATTATTTATCTTCCTATCCCCCCCCCCACTGACCTGTATATAGTGTATCAGTATATTATCCATTCCCTTTATTAATCTTCCTATCCCCCCCCCCCCACTGACCTGTATATAGTGTATCAATATATTATCCATTCCCATTATTTATCTTCCTACCCCCCCCCACTGACCTGTATATAGTGTATCAGTATATTATCCATTCCCATTATTTAACATCCTATCCCCCCCACTGACCTGTATATAGTGTATCAGTATATTATCCATCCCCATTATTTATCTTCCTATCCCCCCCCCACTGACCTGTATATAGTGTATCAGTATATTATCCATTCCCATTATTTATCTTCCTATCCCCCCCCACTGACCTGTATATAGTGTATCAGTATATTATCCATTCCCATTATTTATCTTCCTATCCCCCCCCCACTGACCTGTATATAGTGTATCAGTATATTATCCATTCCCATTATATATCTTCCTATCCCCCCCCCCCCCACTGACCTGTATATAGTGTATCAGTATATTATCCATCCCCATTATTTATCTTCCTTCCCCCCCCCACTGACCTGTATATAGTGTATCAGTATATTATCCATCCCCATTTATCTTCCTATCCCCCCCCACTGACCTGTATATAGTGTATCAGTATATTATCCATTCCCATTATTTAACATCCTATCCCCCCCCACTGACCTGTATATAGTGTATCAGTATATTATCCATTCCCATTATTTATCTTCCTATCCCCCCCCCCCACTGACCTGTATATAGTGTATCAGTATATTATCCATTCCCATTATTTATCTTCCTATCCCCCCCCCCACTGACCTGTATATAGTGTATCAGTATATTATCCATTCCCATTATTTATCTTCCTATCCCCCCCCCCACTGACCTGTATATAGTGTATCAGTATATTATCCATTCCCTTTATTAATCTTCCTATCCCCCCCCCCCCCCACTGACCTGTATATAGTGTATCAGTATATTATCCATTCCCATTATTTATCTTCCTATCCCCCCCCCCACTGACCTGTATATAGTGTATCAATATATTATCCATTCCCATTATTTATCTTCCTATCCCCCCCCCACTGACCTGTATATAGTGTATCAGTATATTATCCATTCCCTTTATTAATCTTCCTATCCCCCCCCCCCCACTGACCTGTATATAGTGTATCAGTATATTATCCATTCCCATTATTTATCTTCCTATCCCCCCCCCCCACTGACCTGTATATAGTGTATCAATATATTATCCATTCCCATTATTTATCTTCCTATCCCCCCCCACTGACCTGTATATAGTGTATCAGTATATTATCCATTCCCATTATTTATCTTCCTATCCCCCCCCCACTGACCTGTATATAGTGTATCAGTATATTATCCATTCCCATTATTTATCTTCCTATCCCCCCCCCCACTGACCTGTATATAGTGTATCAGTATATTATCCATTCCCTTTATTAATCTTCCTATCCCCCCCCCCCCACTGACCTGTATATAGTGTATCAGTATATTATCCATTCCCATTATTTATCTTCCTATCCCCCCCCACTGACCTGTATATAGTGTATCAGTATATTATCCATTCCCATTATTTATCTTCCTATCCCCCCCCCCACTGACCTGTATATAGTGTATCAGTATATTATCCATTCCCATTATTTAACATCCTATCCCCCCCCCCCACTGACCTGTATATAGTGTATCAGTATATTATCCATTCCCATTATTTATCTTCCTATCCCCCCCCACTGACCTGTATATAGTGTATCAGTATATTATCCATTCCCATTATTTAACATCCTATCCCCCCCCCCCCACTGACCTGTATATAGTGTATCAGTATATTATCCATTCCCATTATTTAACATCCTATCCCCCCCCCACTGACCTGTATATAGTGTATCAGTATATTATCCATCCCCATTTATCTTCCTATCCCCCCCCACTGACCTGTATATAGTGTATCAGTATATTATCCATTCCCATTATTTATCTTCCTATCCCCCCCCCCCACTGACCTGTATATAGTGTATCAGTATATTATCCATTCCCATTATTTATCTTCCTATCCCCCCCCACTGACCTGTATATAGTGTATCAGTATATTATCCATTCCCATTATTTATCTTCCTATCCCCCCCCACTGACCTGTATATAGTGTATCAGTATATTATCCATTCCCTTTATTTATCTTCCTATCCCCCCCCCCACTGACCTGTATATAGTGTATCAGTATATTATCCATTCCCATTATTTATCTTCCTATCCCCCCACTGACCTGTATATAGTGTATCAGTATATTATCCATTCCCATTATTTATCTTCCTATCCCCCCCCACTGACCTGTATATAGTGTATCAGTATATTATCCATTCCCATTATTTAACATCCTATCCCCCCCCCCCCACTGACCTGTATATAGTGTATCAGTATATTATCCATTCCCATTATTTAACATCCTATCCCCCCCCCCACTGACCTGTATATAGTGTATCAGTATATTATCCATCCCCATTTATCTTCCTATCCCCCCCCACTGACCTGTATATAGTGTATCAGTATATTATCCATTCCCATTATTTATCTTCCTATCCCCCCCCCCCCACTGACCTGTATATAGTGTATCAGTATATTATCCATTCCCATTATTTATCTTCCTATCCCCCCCCCCCACTGACCTGTATATAGTGTATCAGTATATTATCCATTCCCATTATTTATCTTCCTATCCCCCCCCACTGACCTGTATATAGTGTATCAGTATATTATCCATTCCCATTATTTATCTTCCTATCCCCCCCCACTGACCTGTATATAGTGTATCAGTATATTATCCATTCCCTTTATTTATCTTCCTATCCCCCCCCCACTGACCTGTATATAGTGTATCAGTATATTATCCATTCCCATTATTTATCTTCCTATCCCCCCCCCCCCACTGACCTGTATATAGTGTATCAGTATATTATCCATCCCCATTTATCTTCCTATCCCCCCCCACTGACCTGTATATAGTGTATCAGTATATTATCCATTCCCATTATTAATCTTCCTAACCCCCCCCACTGACCTGTATATAGTGTACCAGTATATTATCCATCCCCATTTATCTTCCTATCCCCCCCCACTGACCTGTATATAGTGTATCAGTATATTATCCATTCCCTTTATTTATCTTCTTATTCCCCCCCCCTCCTTCCCCCTTGTATGAGCCAGAGTCCTGCACTCCTGGGGGAGGGGGGGGGGGGTATGTGGGGCTAGTACAACACACTAAACAGGATTGTAAAGATTATAGCACAAATTTATAATGAAACATCTCCAGTTGAACTAATCACAGAAGGGGTTAAACTGGCAATGAATGTTTTTTCCTTACGTCCCCCTCACGCTGGCAGTATCTCAGGTTTGGGATTGTGGGCAGGAGAGCTTACACTCGGTGCTCAAGCGGGGAATGTGCATATATTCAGCTGGGGGCTTTCCCTTTATACATTCTGTGTATCTCTATGTGGAGCTCTGTGAAACACCATACCCCAAATAAGAGGGCAGGACCCACCCACTGTTTAAAGGAACAGTAACGCCAACTTTTTTTAATGACTTAATTTGTCCCCAAACAGATATAATGATAGGTCAGTTTTACTGTCCCTTTAATGTGTTTAAATCTTCCGCTTGAATGTGACTTTCTAAGTGCCCCACAGCAGGAAGGTGAAAAGGCGAGGGCAGCTTGAATTTATACTCACAATATTGCCCCAAAGCTGCCTATAGGGAACACAAACTGCACCCTCTGAAAGAAAAGCTTCAGGTTTTCCAGTTCGACGCACAGAGGAATTCACGCTGCCGTCACCTTACCATACAGACTTACCTTACAGAGGTTTGTACTTGCACCAAAGCATTTCCCACTCTCCTCACATCTCAATGGCTCCTCCCCTGTGTGAGTCAGAAGCTGAGTAGGTAGCTTCCAGCCCGATAGCCTGTCCCACACTCAGTACTGACAAATGGCTTCTCCCCGGTGTGATACGTTTGTGGGAGAGAAGTTCCTCATTGCTACAGAATCGTCTCCCACACTTTCTACAGGTATGGGATCCCTTACCCGGAAACCCATTATCCATAAAGTTCCAAATTACAGAAAGGCCATCTCCCATAGACTCCATTATAAGCAACCAATTCTAATTTTTTTTAAAAAAATGTTTTCCTTTTTCTCTGTAATAATAAAACAGTACCTGTACTTGATCCCAACTAAGATATAATTACCCCTTATTGGGGCAGAACAGCCCTATTGGGTTTATTTAATGGTTAAATGATTCCCTTTTCTCTGTAATAATAAAACAGTACCTGTACTTGATCCCAACTAAGATATAATTACCCCTTATTGGGGCAGAACAGCCCTATTGGGTTTATTTAATGGTTAAATGATTCCCTTTTCTCTGTAATAATAAAACAGTACCTGTACTTGATCCCAACTAAGATATAATTACCCCTTATTGGGGCAGAACAGCCGTATTGGGTTTATTTAATGGTTAAATGATTCCCTTTTCTCTGTAATAATAAAACAGTACCTGTACTTGATCCCAACTAAGATATAATTACCCCTTATTGGGGGCAGAACAGCCCTATTGGGTTTATTTAATGGTTAAATGATTCCCTTTTCTCTGTAATAATAAAACAGTACCTGTACTTGATCCCAACTAAGATATAATTACCCCTTATTGGGGGCAGAACAGCCCTATTGGGATTATTTAATGGTTAAATGATTCCCTTTTCTCTGTAATAATAAAACAGTACCTGTACTTGATCCCAACTAAGATATAATTACCCCTTATTGGGGCAGAACAGCCCTATTGGGTTTATTTCATGTTTAAATTATTTATTAGTAGACTCAAGATATGGGGATCCCAATAACGGGAAAACCCCTTATGTGGAAAATCCCATGTCCCAAGCTTTCTGGATAACAGGACCCATACCTGTACATGTGCTTGAATTAAGGACATTTTTTACCTTTTTTTTAGACTTGTAACCGAAATAAAATGACACAAAAATACACAACAATCCTAGTATATTTTAAAAAATTGTGTTGTCCTGAAAAAAACAAACAATATAAAGCTTTCCTAAGTAAAATAAAAGTTGCAATAAAATTGCAGGAAACCCCAGATCTTCTGGCACTGAAAGGGTTAAAGAAGAGAAATTGTGATATTTAGGGGCCCATTTACTAACCATTGGTTTTTTTTTTTCTCTTCAAATCGGATTTTTAGCCCTAAAATTCACAGGGAAACGGCTAAAACTCCGACAATTCGCCGGGTAAAACTTGCCGAGTTTGTGTAGAAGCCAATGGCAGATGTTCCTTCACTTTCCTTGAAGTTCCTTCTTTTCTCAAGAAACTTTAGAGGTTTCGGATTTTTGACGCTGGGTTTTTGTGCGATAACTCAACAAAAGTCACGTTTTTGGAGCCACAATTAGAAACTTGTATATGTTTATGTTTCAGGAGGGTAGAAATAAGGTTGGAGTTGGTCGTAGTCATGGTGGGGGTCCCTAATAGCTCCCTAATATGTCCCTCTACTCTGGAATAGATGTGATAGGTAGGTAGGAGAGATACGGGCCGCAGCCCCAGAGAGAGGTGAGTAGCACTAGGCCCCAGGAGTAAGCTATACCCAACTACTGAGTATCTGTAGCTCATTGATATTATTCAGTCTGTGGTCAGGGGTTCCCCTGAGTCTGTATCAGTGCATGGGGACAGCTCAGAGTCTGTATGGGAGCCTTCATCCGTACTCCTGTCCTTGGTGTGAATGAGCTGATGTCTATTAAGGATACTCTTGTGCGGAAACTTTTTCCCACACACAGTGCAGCTGAACGGTTTCTTTCCAGTATGGGTCCGCTCATGAGTCTGGAGAGAACTCTTATAGGAGAAGCATTTCCCGCACTCCTCACACTTAAACTTCTTTTCCCCATGAGCCAGCTGGTGAGTGTTCAGATTTGACTTCTGGGTGAAGCTTTTGCCGCACTTCTCACAGGTAAATGGCTTTTCCCCCGTGTGTGTCACTTTATGGACCTGGAGATTTGTGCTTGAAGCAAAAACTTTCCCACATTCTTCACATTTAAATGGCGTCTCTCCAGTGTGAGTCCGAAGATGAATGCTGAGCTGGTATCTATCCCTAAAGCGTTTCCCACACTCAGTACAGACGTGGGGTCTCTCCCCTGTGTGAGTTAGCTGGTGCTTTTGGAGTCCATACTTGCTACGTAACTTTTTCCCACATTCGGAGCATTCAAATGGTTTCTCCGCACGGTGCGTCTCCATGTGTTTATTGAGGGATCTCTGCTGAAGGTATTTTTTACCACATTCTTTACATGCAAATGGTTTCTCCCCTGTGTGACAGAGAAGGTGATTTTTTAAGCTTGTCTTGGTCGTGTACCCCAGCCCACACTCTGGACAGACAAAAGGTTTCTCTCCAGTGTGAATTAACTGGTGTATTTTAAAATAACTCTTGTGCCGGAACAGTTTTCCACACTCGGCACATTGGAAGGGCTTTATCCCAGCATGCATTAGCTTGTGAGTCTCAAACTGTGACTTTTTTGAGAAAGATTTCCCACACTCTTTGCAGGCAAAACGCTTCACCCCAGTGTGTGTCTGCATGTGGAATTTAAGGTTTTTCTCTGACAGGAAGGTTTTCCCACACTCAGTACAAGGAATACCTGCCTCTCCTGTGTGAGTCCGAAGATGAGCAACCAGACTCCTCTTATCCTTGTAGCCCATTCCACACTCAGTACAGACATAGGGTTTCTCCCCAGTGTGGACTAACTGGTGCTTATTGAGGGTAAATTTACGACTAAAGCTTTTCCCACACGTGACACATTCAAATGGCCTCTCCCCGGTGTGAATGAACTGATGCTTAATTAGTCCGTTCTTGTGACTGAATTGCATCCCACACTCAGAGCATTCAAACCGTTTAATCCCAGTGTGGGTTAGTTGATGTGATTTGAAATTCGTCTTAATCCGGAAACATTTCCCGCACTCTTTACACTCAAATGGTTTCTCTCCCGTGTGAACGCGCTGGTGGATTTGAAGACTTGACTTTACTCTAAATGATTTATCACACTCTGAGCAGGAAAATGGCTTCTCCCCAGTGTGACACAACAGGTGCGCCCGGAGAGCCTCTTTTGACCTTAATCCTTTTCCACATTCAGAACAAGCAAATGGTTTTTCACCAGTGTGAATTAGATAGTGGGCCTTTAATTGTCCAACCTGGGCAAAGCTTTTTCTGCATTCATTACAAGTATATGGTTTCTCTCCAGTGTGGGTTCTTTGGTGCAGCTGAAGACAGGCCTTTAATCGGAAGGATTTGCTGCACTCAGAACAGGCAAAAGGTTTTATGTTGCTGTGAATTTTCATGTGTTGGTTAAGAGAGAATTTGCTCTTCAGCTGTTTGCCACATGTAGAACAGACTTCCTTACGGGAAAAGCGTTTTCTAAACTGAGTACAATGATACGGTTTGACTCCAGTGTGGATCCCCTGGTGCCTAATAAGAGATCCCTTCAGTCGGAAGTGAATCCCACACTCAGAGCAGGAATAAGGTTTTACATTTGCATGAATCAGTAGGTGCTGAGCAAGACTTTGTTTGGATGCTAATGTTTTCCCACACGTAGAACAGACATATGGTTTCCCCTTCTGGTGGATTTGCTGATGTTGGTGAAGGCCCCTTTTGTACAGAAAGCAGGGGAATGGTTTCTCCCCAGTATGAAGCCACTGGTGCGCTTGGAGGATGATTCTGTGTGAGAAGCATTTCCCACAAACAGCACAGACAAATGGCCTCCCGGTGTGAATCCGTTTGTGGGAGAGAAGGTCCTCGTTGCTACGGAATCGTCTCTCACACTTTGTACAGAGAAAAGGTTGGATGGAGCTCTGGGCGCTACAGAACTCACTTCTCTTTGTGCTTTGTGCAGGCACCTTGTGGCTTTCAGGGATTAGTGGGGAAGTTTTTTCACCTTTTATTGCTAAAGTCCTCTTTATATGACTGTCCATTTCAGCTTCTCTTTGCTTGTAGTTCTTCAGATTCTTTGGTTGTTCAATCAACCTGTTGCTTTTATTCTCTTTCCCTTTTCCTGTTCCGCAGGGAATGAGTCTAAATACAGTAATACCGGCGTTCCTCCTGCTCTCCCCATTAGGCCCGGTTCCTAATGGAACAAATACACATGCATTATGTTGGGATTCTGGGTGCCGCTGTTAGGAACACATAATAAGAATTCAGGTACAAACAATACAAGCAGGCTTTGGCTATTGAGATAATAGGCAGTGGGCACACAGAGTTCTCAGCCATATTGTATCATAGATTTTTGTTAGACTAGTGTTTGTACACTGTCAGTTAGCAACAAAAACCTTCTCTCTAATATACTGTGTTATACTGTTATGTTCTGCCAGTAGGTGTCAGTATACATATTGTTTTTGTGTTTATAAAGCTTTTATGAACCTATGCATTCTGGGAAGAGTCTCCAGGATGTGGTGTTATGTTCCTGTTGTTGTACCGTCTTGTTGTAAGGTGAATAAAGTATCAGCCATGCTTGCAGCATCATCCTGATTGGTAAGACTCCTGACTGTTACTGCTAATCCAGATTACCCACATACTCTGCTAATAGGTTATGGGCCCAGATTCAGCTGGCAGATAGAGCTCACAGATAAGCTGCCACATACAGGCTGCAGATAGAGCTAACAGATACCGCTCCAGCTATATACCTGAATAGTGGTGCAGTTATAGGCACAGCTCAGGCACCCAGCAGGGACAGTACGAGTAAAGTCAGAAGTAATGGCTGCTAACTGCACTAAGTTCTCAGTAGCTAATCTGACCAACCAGAACTACCAGTCTTGGAAGTTTAAAATAAAGATGCTGCTAATCAGAGAAGGTACATGGAAGTGCATACAGGAGGCCACACTAATGAATGGTTAAAGAAAGATCAGAAGGCACAGAGCACTATTTCTCTCAGCATTGACGATGATCAGTACATGAGAGGGCAAATCTCAGCAATAAACTGTACCTAATTAGAAACCGGTACCAGACTAAGCTGATGAAAGGCCGGCATATGCAGGACTATATAAGAAGCACCTTAGAAATGGTGGAACGCCTGCGAGGTGTAGGAGAAGAAATAAAAGACGTTCATGTTGCAGCACTGCTGCTCAGTAGCCTTCCAGAGAGTTATGAGACACTTGTCACAGCGCTAGATGCACGGCCAGACGATGATCTTACACTAGGGTATGTTACAGGAAAGCTCGTGGATGATACAAGTGTAAAGCAGAAAGTGCAAATGGCAAATCTGCTACAGAAACAGAGACTGCACTAAAAATTAAAGATCAAACTACAAACCCTAATGCACTGCGTGAAACACGTGAATGTTATGTTTGCAAAAAGCCAGGCCATTTAAAGGCAAACTGCAGAGTCTGGAAAGCTAGAATGAATCAGTTAAAGAGGCAAGCTAACCAACAAAAGGCCAAAAGTGTTACAGGAGAAATGGAAGACACAAATGCAGAGTGTGCTTCCTCCAAAGAGGATGGCACATCAACTCACAACTGGTGTATTGACTCAGGAGCTACAAGTCATATGTACGATGACAAGAAATTCTTCACTCAGAGTAAAGCAGAAAGAATTGCTACAGCTAATGGGCAATATATGGTCTCAGAGGGAGTGGGGGAAGGTTTTCTGCACTGCCCTGTCTCCAAAACAGTCACCAGAAAGATACCTGTCAAGAATGTCCTATATGTCCCAGCTCTTGAAAGTAATTTGTTGTCTGTGAAAAAGCCAACTAAGCAAGGGAATACAGTTACATTTAAAGGTAATGACTGCATTATCACAAAGGGGAGTTGTGTACTCGCCAAAGGAAAAATCAGAGATGAACTGGACTGTAAGGAAATGGTTAAGGCTGCCAAAGAGGAAAGAGATGTGAACTGTATTCATACATGGCACCGTCGCCTTGGGCACAGAAACCCTGAAGCCATAAAAAGACTAGTTCAAGATCAGCGTGCCAGTGGTATAAACATTGATGCATGTAGTAAGCAAATGAAATGTACTAGCTGCATAAAGGGGAAAATGACAAAGAAACCTTTTCCAAAAGCCAGTAACAGCCGAGCTCAACAACCCCTGGACCCAATTCACACAGATCTATGTGGTCCAATGAAAACTCAGACTCCAGGAAAGAAGAAATATTTTCTTACATTTATTGATGATTTCTCAAGGTACACAGTAGTCCTGCTGCACAGCAAGGATGAAGTTCCAGAGAAGCTTGAAGAGTATCTTGCTCAAGTAAGCAATAAATTTAGCAAAATGCCAAAAATACTGCGTGCAGACAATGGGACTGAGTACACAAGTGGCAAAACACAAGCCATTCTGAGAAAACTGTACCATACAACCCAGAGCAAAATGGTGTTGCAGAGAGAATGAACCACACATTGTGTGAAAGTGGAAGAAGCACGCTCTTTGATACAGATATGGCAACCATGTACTGGGGAGAAGCAATTGTGACAGCCGGTTATCTTCAAAACCGCTTACCCGGAAAAGCAATAGAGAAGACTCCATTTGAGTTATGGAATGAAAAGAAACCAGACTTGAGGCACATTAAAATCTTTGGAAGCAAAGCCTATGTACATGTTCCCAAAGAAAAGCGTACAAAGTGGGAAGCTTGTGCTGAGGAAGGGATACTTGTTGGCTATAGTGAATATCAAAAGGGGTACAGAATCCTGCACCCAAACACCAACAAAGTAGCCATCAGCAGAAGTGTGATTATTGATGAAAACTCTGTATGTCTAAAGTTTCATGATGTAATAACAACTGCCCAATCTACAGAAGATCCTCAACCAATACTACAGAGCACAGAAACGGAAGTCAGTGTAAGTGATACAGAAACTAAACAGGCAGAAGATGAAACCTCTACAAGTTCAGTCAGAAAGTCCTCAAGAAGCAATAAGGGCAACCCAGCTAAATGCTTGTCCTATGTGGTTCACACAGCACCACAGCCTGAACCAGCATCATGGAAGGAAATGCAAAAGTTGCCTATCCCTGAGAAGCAAATGTGGATTAAAGCAGCCAATGAAGAAATGGCATCTCTCAACCAGCTCCAAACTTGGAAACTTACTGAGTTACCTCAAGGTAAACATGCAATTGGATGTAAATGGGTTTTTAAGGCTAAATGAGATTCTGAAGGTAATATCCATCGATACAAGGCAAGATTGGTTGCAAAGGGATTCTCACAGAAATATGGAGAAGATTATGATGCTACTTTTGCTCCTGATGCCAAGCAAAGTACTTTTAGAACTTTAATGGCTATTGCAGTTCTGAGAAATATGATTGTGAGACATCATGACATCAAAACAGCCTTTCTTAATGGTGACATAGCAGAGGAACTGTACATGACACAACCAGAAGGTTATGTGAAAGATGGAGAAGAACATCTTGTTTGTAAATTGAGTAAATCACTCTATGGGCTGAAGCAATCAGCGAGGGCATGGAATGCAAAAATGAATAAAGTCCTGTTAGATGAAGGCTTCACAAGAAGTAAAGCTGATCCATACCTATACTGCAAACACACGGGTGAGGAGTGGATGTATTTACTACTCTATGTTGATGATTTGATAATTGTTCACAAAGAGTATAAGGAAATTGCAAAGCTAAATCCAACTCTCAACAAGCACTTTGAAACCAAAGACCTAGGAGATGTGACCTACCACCTAGGAATACAGATACAAAGAGAGGAAGAGGGAAGCTTTCTACTAAATCAAAGTGCCAAAATTGGTGTTATCCTTAATCAGTTTGGCATGGCAGAATGCAAAGGTGTGAGCACCCCAATGGACACAGCCTACTTAAAGTTGGAAGGAGAAGAAGATCTTCTGCCAAATAATGAAAAATACAGACAAGCAGTGGGGGCACTCTTGTACATTGCCACCACTACACGTCCAGATATAGGTGCTGCTATGTCATTTCTTTGCAGACGTGTAAGTAAACCTCGTCAGAGAGATTGGAATGCAATTAAGAGAGTCATGCAATACCTCAAACAAACTAAAGACTTAAGTTTAAAGATATCAGCAAGTGGTGTCCTAGAACTCACAGGATATGTGACCCCAGTACTCGCAAATCTACAAGTGGCTACAGGTTCAAGTTGGGTAACAGCCCAATATCCTGGTCTAGCAAAAAGCAAATCTCTGTGGCATTGTCTTCTACAGAAGCAGAATACATTTCAGCAGCTCATGCTAGTCAAGAAGTCATTTGGTTGCGTCAACTATTAGAAGATATTGGTGAGCCGATATCCCAGCCAACAGTTTTATATGAGGACAACCAAGGATGTATAAAGCTTGCAAACAGTGAAAAGATCAACGCCAGAACCAAGCACATTGATGTTAAACATCACTACCTGCGTGATCTACTGGAACAAAATGTCATTGAGCTTGTATACTGTGAGACTGACAATATGATAGCAGATGCTATGACAAAGCCACTACCACGATCTAAATTTGAGAAGCTCAGAACAAGAATGGGACTAATGTGAGAAGTATTTGTTAAGTGGGGGTGTTAGACTAGTGTTTGTACACTGTCAGTTAGCAACAAAAACCTTCTCTCTAATATACTGTGTTATACTGTTATGTTCTGCCAGTAGGTGTCAGTATTCATATAGTTTTTGTGTTTATAAAGCTTTTATGAACCTGTGCATTCTGGGAAGAGTCTCCAGGATGTGATGTTATGTTCCTGTTTCCTTTTTGTTGTAAGGTGAATAAAGTATCAGCCATGCTTGCAGCATCATCCCGATTGGTAAGAGTCCTGACTGTTACTGCTAATCCAGATTACCCACATACTTTGCTAACAATTTTAATATCACAAAAAACACCAGGAGGAGTCTATTGCAGTCATCTTGGTTATGACACATGAAGGTGATATTGAAGGTCCAGCAAATATAAAATAGTTTGCGAAAATATATACCTGACAAACCCTTCTTCTATAAGTAAATCTAGAGCAACAAGACTGAGCAATCATTGAAGACGTTTCACCACTCATCCGAGCAGCTTCTTCAGTTCAACTGACTGGTATGGGAAGTCCTTGGTATATAAACACATCCTCTTATCCAATCAGTGGCACATTGTAACTTCAGAGAGGTGACACCAGAGATGAGAATGCCGTGGGGTTACTGTGATAGGATTACCAAGGCGTCGGATGAGTAGTAAAACATCTTCAGTGATTACTCAGCAAGTCTATTTGCTCTAGATTTACTTATACTTGATGATATCTAATCCAATAGACATGCTTAATACTGGAACAGAAACGTTGCTGATTGGATAAATACATACCCTGTTATCGTACTAGTGATTTAGTCCCACTTTTCCCCTAACTGTTCCTGCCTCCACAGTGTAACACTACAAGGGGTTCCTATTGTTCCTCCCCTGTAATTGATCTGCCTGGCTTCCCAAACCAGGGTTTTCAACATTGCTCAATAGAATTGGTGATATAAATGGGGCAGATATAAAGAAGCAGGTCTGAGCAGCCTGGGCATTAATCTGGGTAATTTCCCCAAACCCCGTATTGGGAGATGGTGAGACCATTTGTGTTGGAAATCAGTGGAACATGCAGGTGTTGAATGAACTTTGTGATACTGATGATGTTCCTGTTGTGAGCGTGTCAGTAAATGGCCCCCACAGGGGCTGCACCACCAGCCCTGAGCCCAAATGAACTTGCTCCTGTGCTGCCTACAACTGGTTAAACCCGTACCGCGCTGGGGTAAGAAATCCTACTCAGCCTGAGACAGCACCGGGCCTAAATACCTATATAAGGGACACAATATGGCGGCTCCAGTTCGTAGCATCTCCTGGTGACTGGGGGTCTCATACACAATATATAGAAAGGCATTTTGTGATACTCACTGATTGGCAGTTCAGCATATTTCCCTGGAACAGTGTTGCCTTTTTTGTGATATTCCACTGGGCTGGTTTTTATCCTTTCCAATGTGACCACTGGGAAACCTGCAGCAACAAAAACATGCAACATTTAACTCTTTATTGTCCATTTGGCCTTGCCACAAATTCGGGCCTGTTTGTACATACCCAAAGGAACTTGGCCTAAAAATTCTGGGTAAACAACAGCCAATCAGAGCGCACACTTGGTATAAATATACTGTATCCAAAGTAAAAAACAAAGCAATTCATCAAACAAAATACCAGGGAATAACAATGAAACTGTATTTAATTTGGGCCAAACAAGATCTCAGCCAAAGTGAGAGAAAGTTGTGGCCCCTCAAGTCCTGGAATCTGTTGATGGGAAGCTGCATGGGCACAGGAGCTCCCCAGAGTGGCCGGCTGAGCTGATTGGATAACAGGAAAGGCCATGGAAAATGCACCCTGAGGTTGCCCAATGGTCTGGCAGCAGCAGGATTGGGACTGGCAGTAGTGGCACTAACTGAAGGGAGGAAGATACTTTCAGTTGGCACTGCCATGGTTGGAGCAATGGCATTTGGCTCTGTGTAGCTGCTACATACCTGTCTTAGTTGCTTTATTCTAGGACAGTGCAGTGATTCTCCCAGGATTTACTATCCAGTGCCATTTGAACATTCTACCCCCTAAATTGAATTGGGACTGGGGGGCAACGTTGGGCCCTATGCAAGTTCCCCTTCTGCCGACCCCTCATTCCAGCCCTGACCAAACTGGCGGAACAAAGCCGCGTGTGTATGGCCTGTGTGGCGCAAGGGCCGCCTCCCATTACTCACGTAACAACTGGGAATCCATGATGTCACTGCAGATCCGTATCCGCTCTCCCCCCGGAAAGGAGACTCCTTGGTCCATATCTGCATCCAATCGAATGCTTCCGGGATTTGCTTTGAAATGAGCCACAGAGTTTATGGGAGCACCTCTCCCATGAATAGTATTGATGTTTTTGTGATATTCCACTGGGCTGGTTTTTATCCTTTCCAATGTGACCACTGGGAAACCTGCAGCAACAAAAACATGCAACGTTTAACTCTTTATTGTCCATTTGGCCTTTGCATGACTCTGTAAAGCTCAGTACTGGGGACGACTGGATTCACTTACTCACGGGTAGGAACTAATGCAAATAGGCCCATTGTTTGTTCATACCCAAAGGAACCTGCCCTATAACTTCTGGGTAAACAACAGCCAATCAGAGCGCACACTTGGTATAAATATACTGTAGCCAAAGTAGATAACAAAGCAACTTATTAACAAAAATACAAAGGAATCAGAAACAAACTGTATTTAATTTGGGCCAAACAGGAAGATCTCAGCTAAAGTGAGAGAAAGTTGTGGCCCCTCAAGTCCTGGAATCTGTTGATGGGAAGCTGCATGGGCACAGGAGCTCCCCAGAGTGGCCGGCTGAGCTGATTGGATAACAGAAAAGGCCATGGGAAATGCACCCTGAGTTTGCCCAATGGTCTGGCAGCAGCAGGATTGGGACTGGCAGTAGTGGCACTAACTGAAGGGAGGAAGATATTTTCAGTTGGCACTGCCATGGTTGGAGCAATGGCATTTGGCTCTGTGTAGCTGCTACATACCTGTCTTAGTTGCTTTATTCTAGGACAGTGCAGTGATTCCCTCGGGATTTACTATCCAGTGCCATTTGAACATTCCACCCCCTAAATTGAATTGGGACAGGGGGGCAACGTTGCGCCCTAGGCAAGTGCCCCTTCTGCCGACCCCTCATTCCAGCCCTGACCAAACTGGCGGAACAAAGCCGCATGTGTATGGCCTGTGTGACGCAAGGGCCGCCTCCCATTACTCACGTAACAACTGGGAATCCGTGATGTCACTGCAGATGCTTATCCGCTCTCCCCCCGGAAAGGAGACTCCTTGGTCCATATCTGCATCCAATCGAATGCTTCCGGGATTTGCTTTAAATTAAGCGAATGAAACAAGAATCATTATTGGGGCTCCCCATTCCCACCCTACATACAGTTATGTACAGTACATTAGGGGAGTTGCAGCCCAACGGGACCAGTTTGTAGTGATACTGGGAGGGGAGGGCAATGCTTTGAGGGGCACCGACATCTCACTGTATGTTCTGCCTGCAAGTGCTGCTCTTCTGTGAGCAGAGACCTGACAGTGCATCATGGGAGCTGTAGCCTTTCCGTACAGGCCAGTGACCCTACAAACCAGTAATGTGATGGCAGCCATTAAAGCTTACTAACTACAGTAGAACCCCAAGTTTGCATTTCCCAGGGGACGACGTCAAAACAATGTAAATTCTGGGAAATCTGGGGGGAAAAATGCAACTTGCCTGTTTGAGACAGCAAATAAAAATGGCGTCAACTCCAGGATAATGTAAAATCTGGGTGGGTAAAATAATGGACCTACTGTATGTGACTAACTAACACTGCTGCTCTCCTGTCAGCAAAGGCCTCACAGTGCATCATGGGATATGCAGTCCTGCACTGAAAGTTCTACAAAATGAAGCAAAACTTCTGGAGCGATGCAGCAGCTGGAACCCACCATGTCAAATTATAACAGGTTTAGCGTTGTGTGATTACTCCCCGGGGGGATGGGTATAGAATATCACTGTCTCCATCTTGCCCTGCCGCCTCCATCTTAGCTTTATGTATCTGTTTTCCCTGCCGCCTCCATCTTAGCTTTACATCTCCCTCCTGCCCTGCTGTCACCGTCCGGCCTTACTGCCGCCATTTTGCCCCACTCCCTCCAAATACAGCGCTACTTGTGTCATTTATATAGAGGCTTAAATTCCCTCAGGAACTCCATGCCCTGTATTCATTTACTACCCAGTGCCCCTTCCCCCCTAAATGTGCCAGCCCTTCCCCTGACAGAGCAGCTGCCCCCCCATATACACACAGCCAAGGGGCCCATGTCCCCCTCACTCACTGCCCCATTCCCCCATAGACTTTAGCTCAGTGTCCCCCTATCAGTCCCTATCACTGGCTGCTGCTTATGTGCCCATTCTGTCAGGGGCAGGGGACAGCCATTTATCCTGAGAGGATTCCATTTTGTTTGGGATGCTGTAGCCATGTGATCTTTCCCAGCATGCATTGCCATAGGGACAGGCAGCAGGATCTGTGGGGTTTGTAGGTTAAATATGAGGGTACAAAGTGCTTACAATAGGATGGCAGCCCCACAGGTTTCCCTACACAAGAGCCCAGCAAAGCTTCCATGACAGAAAAGAGTGTGATTAACCCCTCCCGTGCCACAGCTCTTTCCCACAGAGTAGGAGCAAGGGCTGAGCCTGAGGGGACAGTGCAAGGAATAGGGAGAGGGACTTACCCGGCAGCCAGGCAGGAGATGTGAATACAGCGGGGGGACGAGCAGGGAGGGAACACAACTCCTGGCTCCCAAATGTGACTGGGGGGCGGCACTGAGACCCCTCCTGCTCTCTGGGGGGGGGAGGGGGGGCACCTGTTATTCCTTGTCAAAGTTTTAGTTGTCACTGACAGAGAGGATGGGGGCCATTTTTCTGTTGGGCAAATGTTTATTCCCAGTTCATTAGTAAGAAATGCCTGTGTGTGAAGGGAAAGTTAGACCTACAGTTTGTATAATGGCCTCTTATATCACTTTATTATTCAATATTTCAGTAATTTTATATTTTCATTATTTGATAATATATATTTTCTTCGTAAAACTGTAATGCTGCAAAGTATATCATTGGCCTAGCCACCCAGCCAGTATATCATTGGCCTAGCCACCCAGCCAGTATATCATTGGCCTAGCCACCCAGCCAGTATATCATTGGCCTAGCCACCCAGCCAGTATATCATTGGCCTAGCCACCCAGCCAGTATATCACTGGCCTAGCCACCCAGCCAGTATATCACTGGCCTAGCCACCCAGCCAGTATATCATTGGCCTAGCCACCCAGCCAGTATATCATTGGCCTAGCCACCCAGCCAGTATATCATTGGCCTAGCCACCCAGCCAGTATATCATTGGCCTAGCCACCCAGCCAGTATATCATTGGCCTAGCCACCCAGCCAGTATATCATTGGCCTAGCCACCCAGCCAGTATATCACCAGCCTAGCCACCCAGCCAGTATATCATTGGCCTAGCCACCCAGCCAGTATATCATTGGCCTAACCACCCAGCCAGTATATCATTGGCCTAGCAACCCAGCCAGTATATCATTGGCCTAGCCACCCAGCCAGTATATCATTGGCCTAGCCACCCAGCCAGTATAACATTGGCCTAGCCACCCAGCCAGTATATCATTGGCCTAGCCACCCAGCCAGTATATCATTGGCCTAGCCACCCAGCCAGTATATCATTGGCCTAGCCACCCAGCCAGTATATCATTGGCCTAGCCACCCAGCCAGTATATTACTGGCCTAGCCACCCAGCCAGTATATCATTGGCCTAGCCACCCAGCCAGTATATCATTGGCCTAGCCACCCAGCCAGTATATCATTGGCCTAGCCACCCAGCCAGTATATCACAGTAACTTTTAGAGATGACAATTCCAGATACACAGTCACACGTCTAATGAAACACAAATCAGAAGTGTTCAGAATAGGGTAGTGGAAAGGAATAAAAGAAATAAAAACCTGTGCCTTTTCTCCTTTTTTCAATTTAAATGGCTGCCCCCATGGCTACACAGCAGGGTATTTATATAAGCTGTAGTAGTGTTTATGAAGAAAACACACAACTCTTATCAGTGCAGAGCAATATTATATAATATATTAATTATTTTTATACACTATAATTTTTTGGTGTTACTGTTCCTTTAACTGTGTTCCCTACAGCAAGGCATACAGAGCCTGGGGAAGGCTAAACCCTTAGTATCTCCTTTGGTGGGGCTAATGGCTGCCATTACTAGCTAAAGCTGACTATGCTCACCTCTCCTAGAAAGTGCTATTAAATAATCTGCTGTGCTTTCTTATCCTTATTCACAGGGCCCTGTCCCTGACTTATCCAGTTGGTAAGTGCTCTTTGGACTAAGGTGGCTTACTGGGGCCTGTTGCTGCACCCAGGCTTAGACTATATCAGTCTGCAGGGGGATTGGTCAACCTGACTAAACCTATAAGGAATAGTGTTAGAACTGTAACTCAAGTACAGGGGCTCTTACCCAATAACAATAAAGGTGTGAAGAGGTAGGGGATAAAGCCATAGGGAGCTTAACCCTATGGGTCCCTACAATTACATGGTGAGAGGATCACGCTGAAAATGAGATTGGTGAGACACCTGCTCCCTATTGGCTGCAGTAGGATACATATGATTTATTGGCTTACAAATTGGTTTTCCAAGTTTCTGAACTGCATTATTTGGGGAAGGGTTTATTTTTACAGCTGCAAATATGTCCAAGGTTGTGTATATGTTTATGTTTCAGGGGGGTAGAAATAAGGTTGGAGTTGGTCGTAGTCATCGTGGGGGTCCCTAATATCTCCCTAATATGTCCCTCTACTCTGGAATACACGTGATATGTGTGCAAAACAGACAAGGACCACACCCCCTGAGACAAGTGAGTTGCACTAGGCCCCATGAGTAAGCAATACCCGTGTACTGAGTATATGTAGCTGATTGGTTAATAGCAGTACCTCACATTAGCACATCCCAGGGGGTGGAGACCAGTGTAGCCCATTGATATTATTCAGTCTGTAGTCAGGGATTCCTCTGGGTCTGTATCAATGCATGGGGATTGCCCGGAGTCTGTATCATCTATATTCTTGTCCTTGTGGTGAATGAGCTGATGTCTATAAACCCTACTCTTACGCAGATATGTTTTCCCACACACAGTACAGCTGAATAGTTTATTTCCAGAATGGGTCTGCTTATGAGATTTGAGAAGACTCCTCTGGAAAAAGCTTTCCTCACACTCATTACATTTATACGGTTTCTCCCCGTTGTGAAGCTGACGGTGTATTCTGAGCTGGGATCAATGCCTTAAGCCTGTCCCACACTCAGTACAGACGTGAGGTTTCTCCCCTGTGTGAGTTGGCTGGTGGCTTCGGAGTCCATCCTTGCGGTGGAATTGTTTCCCACATTCGGAGCATTCAAATGGTTTCTCCGCACTGTGCGTCACCATGTGGCTATTGAGGTTTTCCTGCAGAAGCAATTTTTTACCGCACTCTTCATAAGTAAATGGTTTCTCCCCTGTGTGACAGAGAAGGTGACCAGACTCCCCTTATCCTTGTAGTCCATTCCACACTCAGTACAGACATAGGGTTTCTCCCCAGTGTGGACTAACTGGTGCTTATTGAGGATAAATTTATGACTAAACCTTCTCCCACACGTGGCACATTCACATGGCTTCTCCCCAGTGTGAATTAACTGGTGCTGAATTAGATGGTACTTGCGACTGAATTGCCTCCCACACTCAGAGCATTCAAATGGTTTAATCCCAGTGTGGGTTCGTTGATGTGATTCAAGATTAGCCTTTGTCCGGAAATATTTCCCACATTCTCCGCACTCAAATGGTTTCTCCCCGGTGTGAATCCGTTTGTGGGAGAGAAGTTCCTCGTTGCTACGGAATCGTCTCTCACACTTTGTACAGACAAAAGGTTGGATGGAGCTCTGGGCGCTACAGAACTCACTTCTCTTTGTGCTTTGTGCAGGCACCTTGTGGCTTTCAGGGATTAGTGGGGAAATTGCTGTTTCTTCACCTTTAATTGCTAAATTCTTCCTGATACCATTTTTAGTGATGAGCGAATCTGTTCCGTTTTGCTTCGCCGAAAAATTCGCGAATCTTTCAAAAGATCCGCGAAACGGCGAAAAATTTGCGAAACGGTGAAAATGTTGTGCGACAAAAAAAATTGTCATGCGCGGCTATTGTTTCGTCGCCCGTGGCTTTTGTTTTGTCGCACGGCTATTGTTTTGTCGCCCGCGGCTATTGTTTCGTCGCCCGCAGCTATTGTTTCGTCGCCCGCAGCTATTGTTTTGTCGCACGGCTATTGTTTCGTTGCCCGCGACTATTATTTTGTCACGCGGCTATTGTTTCATCGCCCGCGGCTATTGTTTTGTCGCACGGCTATTGTTTTGTCGCACGGCTATTGTTTTGTCGCACGGCTATTGTTTCGTCGCCCGCGACTATTGTTTCGTTGCCCGCGACTATTATTTTGTCACGCGGCTATTGTTTCGTCGCCCGCGACTATTGTTTTGTTGCACGGCTATTGTTTCGTCACACGCGGCTATTATTTTGTTGCGCGCGGCTATTATTTTGTCGCCCGCGACTATTCTTTTTTGACGCCGGCGACAATTTTTGGACATGCAGCGAATTTTTCCGCGGCAAAATTTTTCATCCGTTTCTCGAAACAATCCAGCAATGGCGAAACGCGGAAATTCGCCGCGAATCCATGCTGGGCGAAACTTTTCGCCCATCACTAACTATTTTCCATTTTAGCTTTTCGGTGCTTGTAGTTCTTTATAGCCAACCTGCTACTTGTATTGTCATTTTCTGTTCCACAGGGAATGAGTCTAAATACAGTAATACCGACGTTCCTCCTGCTCTCCCCATTAGGCCCGGTTCCTAATGGAACAAATACACATGCATTATGTTGGGATTTGGTTATGGATATAAAGAGCAGTGGGTACATTCTCAGTACTAGAACAGGGAAAAGCCAGTTGCTGATTGGATAAACACATACCCTGTTACTGTACAAGGGATTTAGTCCCACATTTCCCCAAACTGTTCCTTCCAGTAATGTGTAACCCTAGGGGGGGTCCCTCTTTTTCCTCCCCCATATCCACCTCTCAGTCAATTTATCTGCCCAACCTCCCAAACTAGGGGTTTCATCATTGCCCAAAAGAATTACTGAGTGGTGATGTGAATGGGACATTAGGGCCAGGATTTGAGTGGTTTGGGGTAGTTATCTGAGCAGATTGGAAAAATCTAAATGATTAGGAAGAGAGTCAGTTAAAGGAGAAGTAAATTGGGGGCATAACTATGTAGGCCTTGGGTGGAGCAATACAGAAGATTATATTTACTGGGAAGTACAATGTTGGTAAGTTTGTGATGCCTGCCATAGAATACCATCTGGTTGGCAATCCTAACCCAATGCCATGGGAGGAGACAAAGTATGGCCGACCCTCAACAACAAAAGTCTTACTGGTTTCCGCAAACCATTGCAGTTCCTTCACCGTCTCCAGCAGGATCAGTTGCCCCGGCAACTCAGTATATTATGGAGCAATCAGCCTGGGCATTAATCTGGGTAATTTCCCCAAACCCTATATTGGGAGATGGTGAGACCATTTGTGTTGGAAATCAGTGAAACATGCAGGTGTTGAATGAACTTTGTGATACTGATGATGTTCCTGTTGTGAGAGTGTCAGTAAATGGCCCCCACAGGGGCTGCACCACCAGCCCTGAGCCCAAATGAACTTGCTCCTGTGCTGCCTACAACTGGTTAAACCCGTACCGCGCTGGGGTAAGAAATCCTACTCAGTCTGAGACAGCACCGGGCCTAAATACCTAAATAAGGGACACAATATGGCGGCTCCAGTTCGTAGCATCTCCTGGTGACTGGGGGTCTCATACACAATATATAGAAAGGCATTTTGTGATACTCACTGATTGGCAGCTCAGCATATTTCCCTGGAACAGTGTTGCCTTTTTTGTGATATTCCACTGGGCTGGTTTTTATCCTTTCCAATGTGACCACTGGGAAACCTGCAGCAACAAAAACATGCAACATTTAACTCTTTATTGTCCATTTGGCCTTTGCATGACTCTGTAAAGCTCAGTACTGGGGACGACTGGATTCCCTTACTCACGGGTAGGAACTAATGCAAATAGGCCCATTGTTTGTACAAACCCAAAGGAACCTGCCCTATAACTTCTGGGTAAACAACAGCCAATCAGAGTGCACACATACAGTATAAATATACTGTACAAAAATACAATGGAATAAGAATGAAACTTTTTTTAATTTGGGCCAAACAAGAAGATCTCAGCTAAAGTGAGAGAAAGTTGTGGCCCCTCAAGTCCCAAGTTACCTGGAGCAGCTGTATGTGCTGGGCTGGGCCTTGCTCCCACCTTGTTACCTGTATAGAAGGAACTTTGCCCTTAAGGACTGAATAAGGAAGACTCTGTGTTTGGTACCCTCTTGCCACTAGGGGGAGCTCTATATTGCTAGCCCTGTTCTCCCAAGGTAACTGCCCCCTGCTGTGAGGGCAAATAAAGCCCGGACCCTCTGTAATCCAATACACATAGTTGGCCCCAACACCCCCTGTAAGGGCTGTGCCCTGTCTGGATCCTGCATACAGACTAAACTGGGCATGCTCACTAAATGGCACCTCATTGGCCCAGTGGTATCAGCTGTGATTGGCCCCTCTGGAAGCTGCCTTTGGGTTGGCAGAAGGAATCAAACCCTGTTCTGCATTTATGACAGGGGCTGCTCCCTTTCTGGCTGCCAACAATTCCAATTTGTTAGTCTTTATTATACACAAGGTAGATCCCAGAGACTGCCCAGCTGTAACCATCACAGCTGTACCCACATGTTCCAGTGCCTGGAAGTAGCAGTGCCCTGGCACCCCCCGCAGGTAGAACCGCTAAGTGCAGGCTGGCTACCATAGGAACTCTGAGCAAACTGGCAATGCTGAAGCTGCAATAAAGAGCCTCATTGTGTAAAGGAATTGTGTGTGTGAGTCCGACCCTATGTCCACGTCCTTCACGCGGCTCGGTGCCGTCACAGGACACACCCACCCCTCATGTGAAACCCAGACAGGGACCTGAGAGGATCTATAGGGAGCTCCAATAAAGGGGCCATTGTTACAGATAGGGTTAATGTTTAGCCCAAAGGGAAACCAGCACCAGATATTATTCATAATTGCCTACAAAATTACCTTTTTTTTCCATTTATCCAATATGTCTCCTTTAAAAAAGTTGTATTTCAGAGTGATTTATTGAGAAATTCCACCCAAACCCCACTAGCCCCGCCCATCTGTGCCACTTCCTGCTGGCTGAATTCTCTGTATGAGCTGGGGAGCTGGTGGCCCTCCGTACCCTGTACTGTAGGATAGGAACCAATCAGCAGCTAGGCTGTTCCACCCGCTATACCCCTCCCCCCTCACTTATGCACTTGGGGTTCCAGTCCTGGGGGACGTCCCACCGGGATCCCCACCTTATACTCCTGTAGGAAATGGTTACAGTGAAACAAACCTTAGTCATATTGATTTGCTGCATTATATCAATGCTTTATCCAATTGCAGTAGGTTACTCTATGTGCCAATAGGAACATTTTCTGGCTGTGACCTTGAGTGGTCACAAGGGGGCGTAGCCTAATATATATTTTCCACTTTTCCAACTCTTTGTATGGGGCTAAGGATTATACTTTGAAAGGCTGGATAGCAGCTCCCAGTAGGTATCAGAATAGCACTCAATAGTAAGAATCCCAAGTCCGGCTTGGGACTCCTCCAGTTACATGGGAGTAGGGGAAACAATAGGTTAGCTGAAAGCAGTTCTAATGTGTAGCGCTGGCTGAAAGCTCAGACTCAGGCACACTTTACTGCTGCGCTGCAAGTTGGAGTGATATCCCCCCCCCCCTCACCCCCAGCAGCCGATCAGCAGAACAATGGGAAGGGAGCAAGATAGCAGCTCCCAGTGGGTATCAGAATAGCACTCAATAGTAAGAAATCCAAGTCCAGCTTGGGACTCCTCCAGTTACATGGGAGTAGGAGAAACAATAGGTTAGCTGAAAGCAGTTCTAATGTGTAGCGCTGGCTGAAAGCTCAGACTCAGGCACACTTTACTGCTGCGCTGCAAGTTGGAGTGATATCCCCCCCCCCCTCACCCCCAGCAGCCGATCAGCAGAACAATGGGAAGGGAGCAAGATAGCAGCTCCCAGTGGGTATCAGAATAGCACTCAATAGTAAGAAATTCAAGTCCAGCTTGGGACTCCTCCAGTTACATGGGAGTAGGAGAAACAATAGGTTAGCTGAAAGCAGTTCTAATGTGTAGCGCTGGCTGAAAGCTCAGACTCAGTCACACTTTACTGCTGCGCTGCAAGTTGGAGTGATATCCCCCCCCTCCCCCCCAGCAGCCGATCAGCAGAACAATGGGAAGGGAGCAAGATAGCAGCTCCCAGTAGGTATCAGAATAGCACTCAGTAGTAAGAAATCCAAGTCCGGCTTGGGATTCCTCCAATATATTTTTATAGAGACCTACATTGTTCAGAGGTATAGTTTTCCTTAAAGCAGTTGAACGCATTTGTTTCCTATGGGATTTTAGTTCATAGCAATGCCACTATTATCCCTCTATGAAAGCATGTTGGCAATTATTTTTATTCCAGGCCAGAAAAAAATATATTATTTTACACTGCTGCTGCTTTTCTCTGCCCAACCGGAATACTGGCTGGGTTATTTGCTGATATTAGGAAACTTCTGACCCCCCCCCCCCTCTCTCCCAGTAGCCAACATGTGATGAGCTGATTTGCTGACCCATCACGTACTGTACATATGAAACTGAAAGTCCTTTTAGTTACTGTTTGACTAAACTGGAATTTCTCAGAAACTGTATTAGTTTTAGATCAGTCCCGGAGAAGCAGCCACAGGTCTGAGAGATCCGGAGAAGAGAAGATGGCCAGCCTGAGACAATCATGGAGAAAAGGTAATTCATAGGCTTATTGATGGGTTCCTCAGAGACTGGATAGAAGGAATTAAAATGAATACACATAAAATAATATAAGTTAGTGATGTATAATGTTATGGAACAAGACTGAGCCCTAAAAGGTAAGTGAGAGCCAGAAGTTATCTGAGTATGAGACTGTGGAGCCATAGTTGGCCCTTCTCTTCAGTCAGACTGTGGAGCTATAACTGGTCCTTCCCTTCAGTCAGACTGTGGAACCATAACTGGTCCTTCCCTTCAGTCAGACTGTGGAACCATAACTGGTCCTTCCCTTCAGTCAGACTGTGGAACCATAACTGGTCCTTCCCTTCAGTCAGACTGTGGAACCATAACTGGTCCTTCCCTTCAGTCAGACTGTGGAGCCATAACTGGTCCTTCTCTTCAGTCAGACTGTGGAACCATAACTGGTCCTTCTCTTTAGTCAGACTGTGGAGCCATAACTGGTCCTTCTCTTCAGTCAGACTGTGGAACAATAACTGGTCCTTCTCTTCAGTCAGACTGTGGAGCCATAACTGGTCGTTCTCTTAAGTCAGACTGTGGAACAATAACTGGTCCTTCTCTTCAGTCAGACTGTGGAACCATAACTGGTCCTTCTCTTCAGTCAGACTGTGGAGCCATAGTTGGTACTTCTCTTCAGTCAGACTGTGGAACCATAACTGGTTCTTCTCTTTAGTCAACCTGTGGAGCCATAACTGGTCCTTCTCTTCAGTCAGACTGTGGAACCATAACTGGTCCTTCTCTTCAGTCAGACTGTGGAACCATAACTGGTTCTTCTTTTTAGTCAACCTGTGGAGCCATAACTGGTCCTTCTCTTCAGTCAGACTGTGGAGCCATAATTGGTCCTTCTATTCAGTCAGACTGTGGAACCATAACTGGTTCTTCTCTGCAGTCAGACTGTGGAGCCATAGCTGGTCCTTCTCTTCAGTCAGACTGTGGAACCATAACTGGTCCTTCTCTTTAGTCAACCTGCGGAGCCATAACTGGTCCTTCTCTTCAGCCAGACTGTGGAGCCATAATTGTTCCTTCTATTCAGTCAGACTGTGGAACCATAAGTGGTCCTTCTCTGCAGTCAGACTGTGGAGCCATAACTGGTCCTTCTCTGCAGTCAGACTGTGGAGCCATAACTGGTCCTTCTCTTCAGTCAGACTGTGGAGCCATAATTGGTCCTTCTCTTCAGTCAGACTGTGGAACCATAAGTGGTCCTTCTCTGCAGTCAGACTGTGGAGCCATAACTGGTCCTTCTCTTCAGTCAACCTGTGGAGCCATAACTGGTCCTTCTCTTTAGTCAACCTGTGGAGCCATAACTGGTCCTTCTCTTTAGTCAACCTGTGGAGCCATAACTGGTCCTTCTCTTTAGTCAACCTGTGGAGCCATATTTGGTCCTTCTCTGCAGTCAGACTGTGGAACCATAAGTGGTCTTTCTTTGAGCTAAGTGACATTAATTTTTATAAAAATTAAGTAAATGTTCCCAAATAGGGCACAGATACATGGAGGCTCTGCCACAGTTTGTGTGATGGCACACTTCCAAATGTACCATGTACTTATGTTATCAGTTGTCTCTGTTGAAACCAGGAGATATAGTGTAAAGGTCCACCATGCCGTGCCTTGTTATTTTGAATATATATGTTTTGAAGATAATGTGATAACATAAGCAACGTTTGCTAAAGTGCTCGTAACCCATAACAACATCCCGTAGCATTGGCTGGTTTGGTTACATGTGATTGGTTGATATGGGTTACAAAAATAGAATCAAATTTTGCATTTTGTGTCCAAGACTGAAGGAAACAAGTTTTCAATCATTTATACTGTGTAAGTAAAGTTGATTTTGCTTTACAAACACAGTAGAAAATAATCTGGAATTATTTCGTAGGGCACCAGCTTCCTATAGACACTTGCCCCTTTGTACATATCTTTGACTTTTACCCACTTGGCAAACTTATCTGCTCCTGCCTTGATGATAGAGACTGGGACCTACCATAGTAAATACGTTAAGAATAGATTTAGGAGCGTTACATTAAAGGAGAAGGAAAGGTACAAACTCAGTAAGCTTTATCAGAAAGGTCTATGTAAATACAGCCATAAGCACTCACAGAGTCCTCTATCAAAAGAAACACAGGATTTCTTGTCTCCTTTTTTGTAAACATGTTCTTCTGTGTCAGACTTCCTGCTCAGAAAAATCCTTCAGGGCACGGGTACAAGTCTGCGGAGCTCTCTCCTCACTCCCTTCTCCTACTCCCCCTCCCATCAGAATTTGCCCTCCCCTCCCAACTCTGTGTAATCTGAGCTACCAGCAGCCAGAGCTGCAGCGGGAAGCTACTGAGCCCAAGCTAAAATGGCAGCTGCTATCTTAAACAAACAGAGAGAGCTTCTAGGGCTGTTACTCAGGTAGGGTAAAGCTTTCCGCAGAATAAATATAGGGTTCTAACTTGCATTATTGTGGTTAATCTATTGGTAGTAAAAGTCTACCAGACTAGAGATGTGAGCGCCCACCTGAAACCCTCAAGACTAGGGTTGCCACCTGGCTGGTATATTGTTGGCCTGTCCGGTAAAAATTATGCTTGATGCCAATGTTATTAATTAAGAAGAAAGATTAAAAAAAATAGTAAGGCAGTTTTTTGTTTTTGCTTTTTGCAGAAAAGGTGGTTACCCTAGTTGAGAACCACGGTGTGGGCAGGTTCAGGCTGAAAAATTGGCCTGTCTGTAGGGTCCAGGTCAGGGGACTTTCCTGTTGCAGCACACATGGCTGCTATAATAGGGGAAAATGGAGACTCCATTTTACTTATTAGCATAAAAAAAGCAATCACCCCAATTTATAAGGTCTGGGGCCCCACTGTCACACATGCTAAGTAGTATGGCTCCTTGTATAAAACAAGAGATCTAGGGGTTATTATCCTACAGGGGGTCCCACTAGGGCCTGGGCACACCATGAGATCTCCTGGTTCCCTGAGAGGTCAGCCAAACCCTGGGACCCCACATAAAGGATCTTCTGAATCCCCCCTCAGTCATGAACGTAATATTTCTTCAACATGAACGTCCCCATACCCCGACATCCTTGTATTGTCTACTGCCCAATAAGGGCAATGACACATGGAGCTACTTTTTTCTACTCTTGGTATTACTTTATGGGCCTTCATAGATTCATAGCTCCAGTGTAATCAGTTCCAACTTGGGCAGCCATTCTGTATGAGCTTTATCAGCTTAGTTTCTCCACTTGCACCCTAACTTTCTCTGTTTAAATGATGTCTATTTTGATTACTAGAGACCAAAACTACATGACATATTTTAGCTGAAGTCTTACTAGTACAGGTATAGGACCCATTATCCAGAAAAAATCAATAAAACATTAATTAAACCCGATAGGATTGTTCTGCCCCAATAAGGGGTAATTATATCTTAGTTGGGATCAAGTACAGGTACTGTTTTATTATTACAGAGAAAAGGGAATCATTTAACCATTAAATAAACCCAATAGGGCTGTTCTGCCCCCAATAAGGGGTAATTATATCTTAGTTGGGATCAAGTACAGGTACTGTTTTATTATTACAGAGAAAAGGGAATCATTTAACCATGAAATAAACCCAATAGGGCTGTTCTGCCCCAATAAGGGGTAATTATATCTTAGTTGGGATCAAGTACAGGTACTGTTTTATTATTATAGAGAAAAGGGAATCATTTAACCATGAAATAAACCCAATAGGGCTGTTCTGCCCCAATAAGGGGTAATTATATCTTAGTTGGGATCAAGTACAGGTACTGTTTTATTATTACAGAGAAAAGGGAATCATTTAACCATGAAATAAACCCAATAGGGCTGTTCTGCCCCAATAAGGGGTAATTATATCTTAGTTGGGATCAAGTACAGGTACTGTTTTATTATTACAGAGAAAAGGGAATCATTTAACCATTAAATAAACCCAATAGGGCTGTTCTGCCCCAATAAGGGGTAATTATATCTTAGTTGGGATCAAGTACAGGTACTGTTTTATTATTACAGAGAAAAGGGAATCATTTAACCATTAAATAAACCCAATAGGGCTGTTCTGCCCCCAATAAGGGGTAATTATATCTTAGTTGGGATCAAGTACAGTTACTGTTTTATTATTATAGAGAAAAAGGAAATCAGTTTTAAAATTCTGAATTATTTGATTAAAATTGAGTCTATGGGAGACAGTCTTTCTGTAATTCAGAGCTTTCTGGATAATGTGTTTGCAGGATCCCATACCTGTACTTGAAAATAGGGACAAATTAAATGTATTACTTGCCCTTTCTGTCTGACCATTTATACGCTTATCTTTAACGGTTTGTGCACCGAACAACTAACCAGGCCAAACAGCTTATGACATCCCTTTCCAAGCTCTTTTATATAGCTTTTTCACCCAGAGCTGTCCTATGTTAGTTTCCTTATCTCCCATCAAGTTCTCCCAAGCCTCCCTAGATCTCAACTTCAATGGTGTTTCCTACAACCTATCGTACCCTTCAAGTCCAATAATGTAGATTTTATTTGTGCAAGATGACAAAATATCATAAAAATGCTTAGTAGGGTAAAGAGGGAGGAGCACTGACACGGCTGACCAGAAAAACTGGCCTTTTCCACTGAATGTGACCTTCTTGATCCCACCTAACCTACAAATTTAATGATGGGGAAACAGTATTTTACTCTTTCTGCCTTGTCTCGACCCGCTTCACTTTGGAGACTATGGTCCTTTGAGTCTCAAGTCAAGTCAAGTTTGTCTCTAGATTAATTGAAAGAAAAGGGTCATGATGGGACATGGAAGAGGTTCTTCTCTCAGATATTGGCAGCACTCTGCATGTTGCAAATAGCATGATAGATACTTGACACAAGTACATGTAATTATTGTTATTTATTTTACCATATCTGTTTATATTTTGTCTGGTTGCAGATGGAAGACAATCTGAAGAATCAAAACTTCAAGGAGAAGAAAAGGCCAAACTACCATTTGTGCAAAAGGAGAACCCTGAGAGAGGAGCCCGTCCGATCCGTAAATTGAATTTAACAAAGAACTATTCAGATGGCATGTACGCAAAATATCGAGTTGGAAGTGTAAATATAAAGAGAGCCAAGAAAGTGATCATGATGGTCGGAGAAACAGGATCAGGTAAAACGACTCTTATCAACGCTCTGGTCAATTACATCCTTGGCGTGCAGTTTGAGGACACCTATAGATATCAACTGATTGAGGAGAACACCAATATAAGCCAAGCGCACAGTCAGACCTCAGAAGTCGTCATTTACCAATTAAATCATACCGGGGAATTCATTGTCCCGTATTCCTTGACAATCATTGATACTCCAGGGTTTGGTGACACCAGGGGGCTTGAGCAAGACGAACTGACAGTGAAAAAGATAGAAGAATGTTTCAGTTCCAAGTGGGGAATTGACCGAATTGATGGTATTTATTTTGTGGTCAAATCCTCCTCCAATCGTTTGACAAAATCACAGAATTATGTGTTTCAGTCAATTCTCTCGCTGTTTGGTAAAGATATAAAGAATAACATACAGATATGCGCTACATTTTCTGGCCAGGGGAAGCCAGGGGTTTTACAAGCTCTCCTTGAAGCCGAGGTCCCATGTGTTAAAAAAACAAATGGTGATCCTGAATACTTCAAGTTCAACAACTACGGCCTCTGCGACAAAAGTGATGACGACGAAGAGGAGGAGGATGAGGAATACAGTCAACTGGTTAATAAAGCAAACTGGAAAATGGGGAAATCAAGCTCAAAGAACATGTTTAGATCTCTGGAAAAACTAACGTCCAGGAGTTTGATCTTAACTAACAAAGTGCTGATGGAACGAAGGCAACTGGAGATCGTCATAGAAGATCTTCTCTCGAAAATTGAGAAGGTGGATTTCAAGCAAAAAGAACTGGAACGGAGGGAACAGATACTGAAACAGCACGAAGAGGATATCAAAAGAAATGAGAACTTTGAGTACGAGGAACATGAAACCGTAAAGGAAAGAAGAGACGTAGAGGGAAACTCAATTAATTGCCACGAGTGTATGTCTACTTGCCACCATCCCTGCCTGGTTTCCTTGGATTTTATTGCTGGTCTCTGCGAAGTTTTCTACTGGAACAGGTCCTGTAAGCTGTGCGACCATGACGTGAGCTGCCACTTCTGCGAATCGTACAAATGGGAAGAAGTTGTGATATCTACTAAGAAAACATACGCCGCCCTCAAGGAGAGCTACGAGAAGGCATGCAATGAGAAAGTCACAGCGGGGAAGGTGGTAGATGAGCTGAAGAAAGAGATCCAAAAACTGAGCTCCGAACAAATGCAACTTCTTGAAAAGTTCGTACTATGTCTCCAGAGCCTGAACGCTATCGCCCTGAGGCCCCAGAACCTGTCCACCGTCGATTATATTGACCTGCTGATCAGTGCCGAGAGATGTGAAGCGAAAACCGGATTCATGGAAAGGATCACATCCCTGGAGAAGGCCAAGGTTAAGGCAGTAGCGCTGCAGTTGACTGCAACTGAAATATAAGATGCTGAGGGAAATTAAGCTGAATCAGATGCCCCACTAATTATTCCTACCAAACTCAATCAGACATTGAATTATTATGTTATAATTATAGTAATGATAGATTAAAAGGATTCAGATCTGGTCAAATCCCAGCACAGAACCGAGTGCATAAATAATGGGCTGAGAGACCTCAGGAACAAATGTTCTAATCATAATAAATATGCAACTGACGAGCAGATAGACATAGTCCATTTGAGTAGAACTAAGTAGAAATGAGAAGGATCTACAGCCCCTGTTAGTTTTTAACCTCGTTGTTCATTTGACAAAAAGTCCCATGATTTTAAAGGAGAAGGAAAGGTAAAAACTCAGTAAGCTTTATCATGTATAAAACAGCCATAAGCACTCACAGAGTCCTCTGTCAAAAGATTTGTTGTGTCTGTAATTCATGTGCCAGAGACACGCAGCTCTCTGCTTTCTCCTGTTCCCCCCTCCCTCAAGAATGCTAAGAACTCACTCCCTCCCCTTAGGAATGTGGATCTGAGCCAATCAGCAGGAAGCTTCCTCATAGTCTAACTAACTGAGCATGTACTGAGTCTGACTCCTGCTGAAAAGGCTGAATCTTGGCCAAATCCTGGTCTTGGTTCATCCCTAGTTTAGACAGACTGTAGCAACCAGTCAGCAGGTAGCATTTACTGGTCACCAAAAAGCTCAATGGTTGCTATGGCTTACTGGCCAAATGTGGTGGTGCTTTTTATTACATGGATGGGGTTTTAGCAAGTGAGGGAATACAGGGTTATGGGACTAGTTGATCCAGGGGCTGGTCTGATTGCCATCTTGGAGTCAGGAAGGAATTTATTTCCCCCTCTGTGGCAAATTAGAGAGGCTTCAGATGGGTTTTTTTGCCTTCCTCTGGATCAACTAGCAGTTAGGCAGGTTATATATAGGCATTATGGTTGAACTTGATGGATTATGTCTTTTTTCAACCTAACTTACTGTGTTACTATGTTACAAAAGCTTTAACAAGGAGTCTAAGTGGCTTAGTACCCACTGAGCAGGGTCTAAAATATGCAGTGAGTTGAGCCTCTTGGTAGATCCACCTTAGGCGGTTTTGGCACCTATATTTGCCTAAATCTGTCAATAAATCAATATTGATTTGACTGAGAACCTCAGGTGTATATTATTGTGTGTGTATTTCTCAGTATTCCTGTGAGGCCTGGGCTAAGGAGTGAAACACAGGTCCTGCTTAGGAGCTTCCATAGAGGATATTTGGGCACTGAGGAGCCGAGCTACTAAAACAGCCAGTAAGTTTTCACGTTTTGTCTCTCCATGTCCAATTTTTTGAGTGTTAATCCCTGCGTCTAGATGGCACTAGAGTGCACAGATTGCCAGCAAAACACAATAGAAAACGCCATAGACCCTGCACCACCTGGTGGTGAACTTTGGATTTTTTTTTTCTTGTATTAACTGGAAGTGGTGTATTGTGACCCAGGGGTTGGAAGGGGTTAACAAGTCAGAGCAGATTAAGTTCTGGAGAAAGAGTGGGCTGTGACAGGGTTGGACTGGGGGGGCTACCACAGCCATCACTTACCCCTGCAGGGGCCCCAGCCACCTGCCCGACCCCCTGAGCACATGTAAATTAAACTTATCTTCAGTGCCTCAGGGGAGGGAGATCATTGGCCAGTGGGGATTGGGTCTGGGCCGGCTGGGCCCACTGGGTTTTTCTAACAATTTCCGACAAAATTAGTGATAGACACAGCAAGGTCCTGTGGATTAATTTAATTTTAACAATACACAAAACTAAGTTTAGGGCTTATTTCTCCCCTATGGCTTTGGCTGTACCGTTACATTGTCAGTGATCCCCAACCAGTGGCTCAGGGGCAACATGCCGCTCACCAACCCCTTGGATGTTTTGCACCCAGTGGCCTCAAAGTAGGTGCCATTTTTATATTTCTGGCTTGGAGACAAGTTTTAGAAGCCCAGAGACACAGTTTTACCCCAAGCAGAGCCTCCTGCAGGCCAGCGGTCCCCATGGGGCTACCAAATAGCCAATCACAGCCCTTTGACCTATTAAGCATCCTCAAGGAACATTTTTCATGCTTGTGTGGCTCACCAACACATTTTACATCTGAATGTGGCTTATGAGTAAAAAAGCTTGGGGAGCCCTGCATTAAGTGCACATGTATAGATCACGCATAGATCACGTATAGATCACGGATTGATCACACAAATCAGGTCAAGAGGAGGATGAAGGAGAAATGACGTAGCAGCTTTTTAAAATGGCGGCCGCTTGCTAAGCTAAATCTGGACAAGTTGGTGATGGAGCTTCTGAAAGGTGTTGGGGACCCTGAGACCTCTTGCTTATTGAAAGATACTGGGACCTGGGAATTACAGTGCAGTGCCGCCACCTAGTGGCCATTGAGGGGTACAGCTCAGGGGGATTCCACTGGGAAAAATAAAACACACACCGTTTGCAGTAACAAAGATAAACTTTATGCGGAAGTAAAGAAATGCAACTGGCATCTAATAGAAATAAAACTCCTGCACTGGGGACATGTGGGGACCTATCTGTCTCTCTGGAAGATAACACTGTGACTGTCTATGTAGCAAAGTCCTTTTAATATGACAGTCCCACAGTCTCTCATTAAATGCACTCTTCCCATGAGCTCTTCCTTCCCCAGGTAGCGCTACCTGCCCAAAGTAACTCTCTGCGGACTTAGTACCCACATAGCAAGTACACAAACAACACCAGTCCCCACACTTATAGCCTTGCCATTATCTTCCCTTTGGGGTCTCACTCACCGGGGGGCTCTCAGAGGCAGACACTCTTCACAGTGGCACCAGTCACCTCCTGGGCATCTAGCAGCCTGGCAGGGAACATGATTGGCTCTCTCTGTACTGCTGGGGCTCTAGGCCTTTCCTCCTGGCCAAGCTCCACACAAGATGAAGAAGAATCCTGCCCGATCTCCTGGACAGTCTCTCTCTCTTTCTGGTTCTGGCTGGATCTTCAGCAGCAGGGACTCATTTACAAACTCTGCTGGCCCAACCTGCCCCCAGCAGGCCTCAGGACTTCCTCCCATCTCCCAGCCAATTGGATCGCTCCCTTGCCTGTAACTGGGCAGGATGATGTCACAGGTAGAGGTATCCAAGGCACAGGAGATGCTTTGCCTGAGGGGAAGGTGTCCCTGATCCCCTACATATACTTTCACAGTCTGACGATCAACATAGGGTAAAAAAAAAGATCAAAGGACCCTACTCACAAGAGCTTAGCATCTAAGTCAGTGATCCCCAACCAGTGGCTCAGGGGTAACATGTTGCTCCCCAACCCCTTGGGTGTTGCTCTCAGTGGCCTCAAAGCAGGGGCTTATTTTTGAATTCCTGACTTGGGGGCAAGTTTTGGAGGCTTAAAGATCCTGTGTAGTGCCAAACAGAGCCTCCCATAGGCTGCCAGTCCCAGATAGAGGCTAGCAAATAACCTATCACAGCCCTTTTTTCATACTTGAATTGTGCACCAACTTTTTTTATTTTTAAATGTTACACACAGGTGAAAAAGGTTGGGGGCCCCTGATCTAAAGGGGACATATAGGATAAATG
Organism: Xenopus tropicalis; assembly: GCF_000004195.4. Lineage (NCBI taxonomy): Eukaryota > Metazoa > Chordata > Amphibia > Anura > Pipidae > Xenopus > Xenopus tropicalis. The sequence goes on from NC_030682.2 coordinate 6,225,222, forward strand.
GGAAAAACCCTAACCCTGTAGGCAATTATGAATAATATCCGGTGCTGGTTTCCCTTTGGGCTAAACATTAACCCTATCTGTAACAATGGCCCCTTTATTGGAGCTCCCTATAGATCCTCTCAGGTCCCTGTCTGGGTTTCACATGAGGGGTGGGCGTGTCCTAACAGTCCCTGCCAGTAGGAGGGGGAGAGCCAATCACAGCCCTGCAGTCACACAAGCACAGACAGGCTTCAGTTCCCCATCAGGTCAGCCTAGCTGCTGATTGGTTCCTATCCTACAGTGCAGGGTACGGAGGGCCGCCGGCTCCCCAGCTCATCCAGAGAATTCAGCCAGCAGGAAGTGGAACAGATGGGCGGGGCTAGTGGGGTTTTGGGGGAATTTCTCAATAAATCAGTCTGAAATACAACTTTTTTAGCACATTCCTTCTATATCTAGAGGAGTATAATTCTCTGGTACATTCTTAATTTTTTATAGGATATGCCTTTAAACAGAGGGGTCTTTAGAGAGTATTTGAAAGTTTGGAATGAAGGGGAGAATCTGATTGGTTGGGCAGAGAGTCCCGGAGATGGCAGAAGCTGGAGAGAAGTCTTGCAGTTGGGAATGGGATGAAGTGATGAGAGAAGAGAGTGAAGGGCAGAAGCAAATCTGAGATCAGAGGGAGGGGCCTCGTTGTTATGGGGCTTCAGTGTGAGTGTTAGTAATGTGTATTTGATTGTAGAAGAGATTGGGAACCAGTGAAGGGAAAGGCACAGATTGGAGGTGGGAAAGGCGATATGTTGGGTATCTGCAAAGTGTGAGTTGCAGTTGTCAATGAGAGAATTAGTCAGGTATTGGTACCTAAGCTGGAGTAGGGTTGTACTTGCCAATGTTTTGCAGATGAATACAACAATATTTGGCAAGTGTTTGGATCCCAACCTTTATCTTCATCCTCGTCTTAAACCTCGTTTTGTCCTTTTTCCATATTCCAACCTTTATCCACCACCGCTGACATTTACCCAACCCAAGTGCCACACAGACGTCGAAAAGAAAACAGGTAGAAATGAAATATTTTCTGACTTTACTGATTACCTTCTTCTCGATCAACTGGTTGAAACTGGTTGGTCTTTACATTAAACAACAACCCTAACGACTAATTAAAAGTGAAAGTGAATTCGGAGAGGTGAAACCTACTGAGCTCAGGTTTGTCCCGCGGCAGCTTCTCTAAGGGAAGGCGATGGAACACTTCAAAAATAAGGGCAAAAAAGGTAATTTATCAGTTTATTATAATTCTATGAGACTAGGGAACGGTAATAAGCATGTAGGCATGAAATAGCCAGAGCACCACTAATACATTAATAATGATTCTGGTCTGGAAATGGACAGTGGGGAAGTTGTGTCAATGGGGGATCTCCTCTAACAGCAAATACGGATAAAGCCACTTGGATCGGTGTGTTAAACACATCTGAGAACTGAAGAAACTATGTTTTATTAAGTCTTATTTATATAGTGAGCCCTTATGAGCCCTTTCTCCAAGTGATTACAAACACACAGAGTCCCTACACATGGTGAGTATCACATGGGGACCTACCCTACACTATTGGTGGAGCATATGACTGTTCCTTCTAGATATCATGTTTATCTCCTGTAAATGATACTTTCTGATTGGTTGCTGTGGGTGAGAGGGGTAATTGCAGGGTTTGGCCACTAGGTGGTAATATTGGGTAAGGTTACGTTAGGTTGAGTAGTTTTAGTTGTAGTTTTAGTTTCTGGCCTCTAGGGGATGTGAGACAGGCAAGAACAGTGAGTACGGGCAGCAGAATCCCCGCCAAGGAGAAAAAAGAGGTTATTACCTTGGCAGGTACCCCACAAGTTAGGGCCCCAGTGTTTAGTTCTGGGTATAGTGAGGACCCTGGTGTGCTTCCAGCTGAAGCCTGAGAGGTTGTTTGGGGAGCATCTGGCAAATCTGGTACCATTGGGATAAGCCTTGTGATGGGGGGGAATGTAAGTTCACCTGAGGAAAGGTACTGGGGGCTGAAGGTGGAAGGGGTGAATGAACAGAGGGAAGGCCAGTGTGTGATTACTTGGGACTAATGGAGATTGGTTACCCTGCTTGGTGAACTTTATATTTGCTGCTTAGTTATGAAAAATTGCCCTTGTGTTTCCTAGTGTGGGTGATATAAACAAGTGGAGATTGCTGCCTACTGGCCAATAGCAAACACTGCACCTCTAATTACATACCCCCTAATCTATTAGTCTATCATCTATTAGTCTAGTTAGATACCCCCTACATTCTCTTAGTTTAGTTAGATATCCCCTACATTCTCTTGGTCTAGCTAGATACCCCCTACACTCTCTTGGCCTAGTTAGATACCCCCTGCAGTCTCTTGGTCAAGTTAGATACCCCCTACACTCTCTTGGCCTAGTTAGATACCCCCTGCAGTCTCTTGGTCAAGTTAGATACCCCCTACACTCTCTTGGTCTAGTTAGATACCCCCTACATTCTCTTGGTCTAGTTAGATACCCCCTATATTCTCTTGGCCTAGTTAGATACCCCTACATTCTCTTGGTTTAGTTAGATACCCCATAAATACTTGATCCAGTGGCTGGTCAAGTTGCCCTTTAGAGTTAGGAAAATGTTTTATTAGACCAGTGTTAGTGACGTTGTCAGTTATTATATAAGATGGTAAATTTCCTCTAAAATGCCTTATTCCCAAGCAAATCAACACCATTGTGCCAAGCGTTCCTCGTCAGCTGATTTATGTTTGTTGCTATTGGATTATTACTAAGCTTTGTATCATTTACAGGACCGGCCGAGAAGGACAAGAATCTGAGAGCAGTCAAAGGAAAATTTCAAGATTGGAAGGAAAAAGGTGATACGTTGCTTTCGGCCCATTTGGCCACTGACAAGTTTTAGACACAGACAAGGAGCTTTATTTGCCCTTTATTTATATGGGGGGGGGGGTGCTAACCAATACAAAACTAGGGAAAGTAGAGAGTAGAGAGTAGTTTTAACAGCCATTAGCACTCACAAAAATGCTGCACTGAGTCCTTTATCAAAAGAAACACAGGATCTTCTCTTGTGTACACACTCTCTTCGGTATCAGATGCCCTGATCTCAGAAAAATCCTTTAGGGCAAGGGCATGAGTGTGTGCAGCTCTCCCCTCCCCCCCTCCCATCAGAATTTGCTCCCCCTCAACTCTGTATAATCTGAGCTACCAGCAGCCAGAGCTGCAGCAGGAAGCTACTGAGAAAATGGCAGCTGCTATCTTAAACAAACAGAGGGAGCTGCTAGGGCTGTTACTCAGGGAGGTAAAGCTTTCTGCAGAATAAATATAGGGTTCTAGGTGGCACTAATGTGGCAAATCTATTGGCAGTAACATGCCCAAATGACTTTCCTTCTCCTTAAACCAACAGATAGTTTATATCATATTAAGGGGCCTATTAAAGAATCTCCCCAAACTGGAATATATATGTCAGTAAATATTGCCCTTTTACATCCTTTCCCTTGAGCCGCCATTTAGTGATGGGCTGTGAGCTCCCTCAGAGATCAGCTGACAGGAAGTGATGCAGCTCTACTTGTAACTGGAAGTAGTGTGGGGGCATGGTCCTTCCTAAGGCTGAAGTACAAGTCTCTGTGGAACTATTGCACCACCACTGGCCGAGCTTGAGTGGCACAACCAGCTCTCTGCCCAGCTCCCCACAATGGTTGGACATTGAAATCTTCCAATCACATGGATGACACCATCTTCTGATCAAATCAAAGAAGCCAATCAAAGTAGCGTGCCTCTAGGGGGGGAGATGGAATTTATCCAAGGGGGGTTTATACACCCTTGTATTCATTATAATGGCTACACATAATATTGTAGGCTGGTACTGAATTTGCTTTGAATTTTATTGCAGCCCAAGAGCTATTTGAAGCTTCTAGTTTCATGGGTGGAAATACTGGAAAACCCCTATTTCAGAGGGAACACTCCCTTTTCAAGCAGAACTTGAACTTACAGAAAGGAGGCCACTCAGTTTATAACCTGGTATTAACAAGTGCCTACGCAGATGGTCTCTACAAGAAGTACAATTTTGGACCTTCAAACCTACGCAAACCCAAGAAAGTGATAATGATGGTCGGGGAAACAGGATCAGGCAAAACAAAACTCATCAACCTCCTGGTGAACTTCATTCTGGGAGTGAAAGCAGAAGACGGATACAGATACATTCTTATTGATGAGAAAATAAATCAGAATCAGGCTCACAGTCAGACCTCCGACGTCAACATTTACCAGCTAAATCACATGCCTGGATTCAGGGTTCCATATTCCCTGGCCATCATCGATACACCAGGGTTTGGTGACACTAGGGGAATGGGAGAGGACAACCATACAATGGTGAAATTAAAAGAGTGCTTCACCTCAGTGTTCGGAATAAACCATATTGATGGCATCTACTTTGTGGTCAAGGCCTCCACTAATCGTTTGACGGTATCAGAGAAATACGTGTTTGACTCCGTTCTCTCATTGTTTGGTAGAGACATCAAGGAAAACATACAGACCTGTACCACTTTTGCTGATACTGGGAGGCCTAAAGCTCTAGGTGCCCTTATTGAAGCCGACGTCCCCCTTGCCAGGAAGCCCAGTGGCACCCCGGTATTCTTTAAATTCAACAACAACTTTTTATATGCGAATGATTTCGATGACGACGATGAAGAAGACACAAGCGAGGCTTTTCAGAAATGCTGGGACAGTGGGTTCAAAAGTGCTCAGAAAATGTTTGATGCTTTGGAAAACTTGGACACAAAAAGTCTTGTTTTGACCAAGGAAGTGTTGATAGAACGGACTCAGCTTGAAATAACCATGGATGGATTACACAGTAAAATCCAAGAAGTGGCCCTAAAGCAAACGGAAATGACACGATGTGGGCAGGTTTTACGGCAGCACCAAAAAGATATTCAAAACAATGGGAATTTTGAGTTTGAGCAACTGGTGACCATAAAGATGAAAACAGATGCAGAGAGAAATTCCATTAATTGCAGGGAGTGTGAGGACACCTGTCACTATCCCTGTAGGATTGCCCTTGATTGCATGATTGGCCTCTGTGAGGTGTTTACATTGAGGCAAGTGTGTCGACTGTGTGAGCACAAGGTGAGCAGCCATGTCACCGAGAAACAGAAGTGGGAACACGTGGTAAAAAGGACCAAGAAAACGTATGTGACCATGAAACAAAGGTACGAGGAGGCATCTAAGGAACGTTTGACAACAGAAATGGTATTTGAGAACCTAGAGAGGGAACTCAACGAAGTGGAAGCAGAGGAAATGAAACTCATCGAGAGAGCCGCACAATGTCTCCGCCGGCTGGAAGCCATCGCCTTGAAACCCAACCCACTTTCTACGCTTGATTATATTGACATGATGATTAGCACAGAGAAACGTGAGGGGAAGCTGGGATTTCATGAGAAGATAGAGTCCCTGGAGAAAGCCAAAGCCAAGATCAAGTGTCTCAGCACCCTCTCTTAAACCCACAAAGTGAGATGTGCACACATGGCCTTTATATGTTGTATCAGCCCATCTGGGACACGGTCATCCATAAAACCTTTCTAACCATATGGGAGATGTTCTGTAGACACATTTTTACTCTTTACACTTTACTTAAGCTCTGCAATCATTTAGTTTGGCCTCAGAGGCTACTCCTCATCCTCTCGTTCTTTGTAAATGAGTAGCGTAGTGTTTGTTGAAGCTGAAGCTCGAGCATCACTCAAGGCTGTGGCCCCTGGACCTTGTTAAACTCCAAGCATCCTGTGGCACTTTGGGCTGTAACTGCGTCAATGGAAATATGTCCACACTCAGTTGCCTTTGCTGGATGCCACTACAAAATAGAAGATTTTCATCCAGCCGTTGAGCACTGATCCACATTCAGGCACCTCTCCTTCAGTCATGGAGGTGCGAGTGTTTACATCTCACAGTTCTTACAGACAGGTTTAACTGAACATTAAAAGGTTGCAGTTGGTCATAAATACTTACTCACTCAGCCCTTCCTGCTGTTTGTTTACCTACTTCCACCTTCAGTCTCCAGAACCTTTACCCAGTAGGACTCATTCCCCTTTACAGAATTACCAGCCTTGGTAGGTTCTTCTATAGTGGGTCACTAAGAATATCCTCCTGGGCTTTACTCCTAAACCACATGAGGATCCATCTAATTTCCTGAACTACAGACTTGGACCTTAACAAACAGTGGTCCAAGACCCTTTTGACTTCTAGGTGAGCCCAGAGCTACTGTTACTAGCTGTTCTATCTCTCTCTCACCATAGCAACGACGGAGGAGATCTCAACTCACAACAGAGATGTCAACTGCCCTGTATAAAAGCTCTCAGCCTTCAGCCTCATGTCTTTATATGTTCATGGAACGCCATGGTGACTATATAAAACCTGCCCAACTGCTAGTTAACCCAACACTAAAACCAACACTAGCCCCACGGGCCCTTGTGATCCATATCCAAGATTTGGGAAATTTACCAAGGAACTTGTATCCTACAAAATGTTTTTATCCATGATTTTTATCTGACACTGTTGAATTTATATTTTTATATCAAGTTCTGTGATTGGACTAATGAGGATTAAGTGGAGGCTAACTGACTAATTGGGTGATATATTCATTTGTCTTATGATACAACCAATCAAAACTTCCTTTCAAAATTAATTGGTTTCTTTGAGCACAGGGGCAATTAGTTGATACTTTAGTGAAGGAGGCTCCAGGCAGTGGTGTAACTACAATACAGGAGTCCCCGGTGGGGGTCCCAGGTAGAGGGGGGGCTGGTCCTGCACAGGATTCTGCATTCTACCTTCATACCCTTCGTGTCTCTCCTGCCCCATCTGCCAGTACTAGTGATGAGCGAATCTGTCCCGTTTCGCTTCGCCATAAAATTCATGAAACGCCAAGAAAATTTGCAAAACAGCGAAAAATTCGCGAAACGCATTTGTCGCTCGACTTTTTTTGTCACCCGCGTCTATTTTCTGTCGCCCGTGTGTATTTTTTTTGTCGCCTGCACTTTTTTGATGTGACCCAATTTGATGTGCGACGAATTTTTCCGCAGCAAATTTTTACAGAAATTTCGCTAAACAATTCGCCAATGGTGAAATGCGCAAATTCACCGCAAATCCATGCCTGACAAAATTCGCTCATCACTAGTCAGTAACATTCAGTGAGTTGGGGGTGGGCTGGGGAGGGTGCAAATCATTGGGGGGGGGTAATACAAAGTGAAGGGGCCCTGAAAATGTTTTTCCTGGGGGGGCACCTGATTCGCCTTACTCCACTGCCCTTGATACAAATAGGGGCACGGGGGCAAAACAGAAGATTGTGTCATGAAAATGCACTGAATCAAATATAACGTAAATATGATAAAATGTGAATATTCTGTTAAATGAAAGTACAGGGGATCCAAATCATTTGCCCCAATAAAGAACCATAAGAAAGACCCTCATTCCTTCCGAGTGTCGTCTTCCAGGACAATTCAGAGGAGCGAGGTTACGTTTGGGGGCTGTAGGCAGGGGGGGTTTGATGGGCCCATGGTTTGTAATCAACTCTCCCAATTAACGATGAGCGCCAGGCATGGATTCGCAGCGAATTTCCACATTTCGCCATTGTTTGCTGTTTCGAGAAACTTCCGTGGAAATTCACCGTGAAAAAATTCGTCATTCGGAATTTTTTTTTTTTGTCGCGCGTCAAATTGGGCGCAGTCACGTTAAAAAAAGTGCAGGCGACAAAAAAGACGTGGGCAACAAAAAAAACACGGGCGACAAAAAAGACGCAGGCGAAAAAAAAAGCTGGCAACAAAAAAGACGCGGGCAACAAAAAAGACGCGGGTGACAAAAAAAACGCACAACAAATGCGTTTCGCGCATTTTTTGCTGTTTCGCAAATGTTCTTGTTTTATGGTGAAATGGGACAGATTACTATCACTCCCAACGTTGTGCAAAGAGGGACAAAAAGAAATGCCGAAGTGCTACGTCTGGCGAACATTTTGTGACCACACCCCCTAAATGCCACTCCCATTTTACAAAATTTGGCAGGTTATGTCAAGTTTGAACACATTTCTGGGGGTTTTGGGGTCTTGTTTTATGTGCTTTTACTAGGGATTTTTTTCACTGCCGATTTAACCCTTTCCGACTTCTAATTAGCATATGCTAATTAGGATTCAGATTCGATTCAACCGGGACCGCAGACCCGGCCGAAACGAATCCTTAAAAAAACATCGGGATTTGGCTGAATTTCGAACCGAATCTGGGATTCGGTGCACCCCTAGTTATTACAGTTTTGCTAATGCAGGTGAAGTTGCCCTTTAAGCTGAGAGTCTCAGTTCCCCCAGAGACTGAAATTGCTTTAATCTGATATATTTTTATCCTAATTGCACTGTATTGCGCCTCTTGTTACTTTGGGCAGATATTATTGAGTCAGCCGGGCCTTTATCTGCCAGCCCTGTGGGTGCTGCTATAATATACAGTCTCCCATAAACCAGCACCCTGATAGGAACTGCCAGCAACCCTGGGTATAAACATCTCAATTACACCATATAAAGGCCATAAACTGCCATGTGAATGCAATTGTGCCCAATACTGTGTGTGTGGGAGAGGAATAAAGAATATTATAAAGGATATTGCCCCATGTGATCACACAAACTGCCTGTAGGCCAATAGCACGCAAGGTTACAGCATATACATTACTGTATAACTCAGATATATTTGATTACATAAAGATACCGTCGGTATTGAAGATTATATTTATAAGGTTAGATTTATATCTCTGCTTCCAAGTCACGTCATCGTTTCATGGTTATAAGGAGAGAGAAGGGAAAGCTGGGAATGTGCTGGTTACGTGGCTCCCATGATTCCTCGCAAGGTCCCAATCCTGCGAAAAAAGGCTGAATCTTGGCCGAATCCTGAACAAAATCCTGGGTTTATTTCCTACAGGATATAAATGGTGAATGAAATAAGTATTATATTTACCCCGTATCATCTCAAGTCTTTTTGTAGGAGCAACTGTGCCGCCATCTTGAATTTGCCCTTTGCACTGTACTTATGCACTGCCCTTGGTTGTTCACTTCCATTTTTGTGGTCCTGAACTGGCACCATAGTAGTTTAACTGGATTCCCACACACGGGCCGATTCTAGCTGCCGATAGGGGTCCCTTAGACTGATTCAGCAGCTAATCGGCCCGTGTATGGGCACTACCGACAGGCCTGCCCGACCGATATCTGGCCTGAAATCGGCTGACTCGATCGGGCAGGTTAGAAAATCTAGTCGGATTGGGGACGGCATTGGCTCGTTGATGCGGTGCCCGGAACGACTTTGCCTATACCCGTCGATATAATTCGATTGTTTGGCCCCAGGGCCAAGCGATGGAATTAGCCTGGATTCTCCCGATATCGGCCACCGTAGGTGGGGATATCGGGAGAAGATCCGCTCGCTTGGCGACATCACTAAGCGAGCAGATTGGCCCGTGTATGGGGACCTTAACTGTGTATGTCTCTTCTACTGGAGGCTCTTAAGATCTGTGAAGACCTCAAGGACCTACTGGGAAATTGAACAAAAATGGCGGCACAGGACCTCCCATGGGCGCTAACCCAGGATATCCCACCTCTTTAGGTGCAAGTGTGCTGCATCAGGGTGCTATGATTCCTCCTCCTCTTTCTGGAATCTGTATCACCTGATAAAAAATGAGCACTTTGAGCAACTGAAATGCAAGATGGCCGCTAGACATGTTAGATACCCCTACTCAGCCACTACACACTCTCAGATGCCCCTGCCTCTGGCACCCCAAGGGAAAATATGATTAAAGGCACAGTATGACCAATGGGAGGCAACATTGCTAATGAATGAAGGATGTTTCAGTTGAAAGCCAACACTGCCAGTACTAAGCATGGCGTCCAACCAGGAAGTGAAGCAGCAATAATTATGGGGTTGCCAAGCATCATAGGGCCGTGATGGAATAAAGAATCAGCTATGAGAATCTCTCTGACTAGCGCATTCTTTCCGTTTAATAATTGTGATGTTTTTGTTTCCCAGGGAACGTGCAGAGTGACAAAGGGAACATTACAAATGAGCTGTAACGTTTGATGAGTTGGTATGTAGATCCCTTAGGGAAGGGCCCGGTGAGACTGAGTTTCCATTACTGTGTTATGAGTTCCATTCCCCAACAGCAACACTGTCACTGGCACAAAACGCGTGTTTCCCCAGACTCAACATGTTCTGTCGGGCTGGAAGAATTCTGCATTTGTGTAGATTTGTATAGATTCTGGCTCACAAATTCCAGTGCAAATGGAAAATAGGGCAAAACAAAATATCAGTAGGGGTAAAGTGGGGGTGCGGGCACAGGAAAAGAAAAGGCTATTACATGATATCAGTCTAATTGAGAAGGTCCAAGAACATGTGAATTCAAGGTGCATAGTATTAGTAATGTAGAGCCAGTGGTCCTGGTGGCACAGTATGGAGGTGTGAACTGTAACTCTCAACAACACACCCTGGCCTTTCCACTAATGTTTCACCTAATGCTCAGTATTGGTTGAGGGATTGGCAGCCTCCAAGGTAAAACCAAATTAGCACAAATACTGGCACAACAGGGCTGTTAAACCTGCAAGTTTATTCAGTGCAAACCATGTGAATGTTTTTGGGGCATTTTTTAGCAATTCCAGGGAGCTGCTATCTTGCTCCCTTCCCATTGTTCTGCTGATCGGCTGCTGGGGGTGAGGGGGGGATATCACTCCAACTTGCAGCGCAGCAGTAAAGTGTGCCTGAGTCTGAGCTTTCAGCCAGCGCTACACATTAGAACTGCTTTCAGCTAACCTATTGTTTCTCCTACTCCCATGTAACTGGAGGAGTCCCAAGCCGGACTTGGATTTCTTACTATTGAGTGATATTCTGATACCTACTGGGAGCTGCTATCTTGCTCCCTTCCCATTGTTCTGCTGATCGGCTGCTAAGGAGGGGGGGGGGGGGTATCACACCAACTTGCAGCGCTGCAGTAAAGTGTGCCTGAGTCTGAGCTTTCAGAAGGAGCCAGCCCCCAAAGTCCTGCAAGAACATCTTGCTTCAGTTGGTGTATCTGTACATCGTTGTACAATTCTGTATGGAGGGGGAAGGGAAAGAAGCCCTTTCTACACCACAGAGTCCCTTTTTGGAGGCAGAAGCTCGGTTAGACAAGCCACAGGCATTTGTAACAAAGTGCTTTGGGCTAATGTGACAAAAATGGAGGTATTTGCTCATAACAAAAAGCGATTTGTATGGCGGAAGGGGAACGGCGCATTCCAAGAAAAACACCTGCTACCGACTGTCACATTGGGTGGAGGTTCCATCATGCCGTGGGGCCGTGGGGCCGTGGGGCTAGTTCAGGGACAGGGGACCTTGATAAAGTCGAGGGTCGGATGAATTCAAACCCAATATCAACAACTCCTTCAGGATAACATTCGAGCATCAGTCACAAAGTTGAAGTTACACAGGGGTTGGATATTCCCACAAGGCAATGACCCCAAACACGGTGGGAAACCCATCTAGAATCCAGACACTCATAAAAGGCTCTAGGGGCACCTAGAGGCTGTTACATTTGCAAAAGGAGGGGCAACTAAGTATTGATGTAATATCTCTGTTGGGGGGGTCCAAATTTATGCACCTGTCTAATTTAGTTATGATGCATATTGTATATTTTCTTTTAATCCAATAAACTTTATGCCATTGCTAAAATACTACTGTTTCTATAAGGCATGCAGGATAGATAGACCATCAGATAGACCATCCAAGCAGGATAGATAGACCATCAGATAGACCATCCAAGCAGGATAGACAGACCATTTAGATAGACCATCCATTCAGGATAGATAGACCATCAGATAGACCATCCATGCAGGATAGATAGACCATCAGATAGACCATCCATGCAAGATAGACAGACCATTTAGATAGACCATCCATTCAGGATAGATAGACCATCAGATAGACCATCCATTCAGGATAGACAGACCATCAGATAGACCATCCATGCAGGATAGATAGACCATCAGATAGACCATCCATGCAGGATAGATAGACCATCAGATAGACCATCCAAGCAGGATAGACAGACCATCAGATAGACCATCCATGCAGGATAGATAGACCATCAGATAGACCATCCATGCAGGATAGACAGACCATTTAGATAGACCATCCATTCAGGATAGATAGACCATCAGATAGACCATCCATGCAGGATAGACAGACCATCAGATAGACCATCCATGCAGGATAGACAGACCATTTAGATAGACCATCCATTCAGGATAGATAGACCATCAGATAGACCATCCATGCAGGATAGACAGACCATCAGATAGACCATCCATGCAGGATAGACAGACCATCAGATAGACCATCCATGCAGGATAGATAGACAATCAGATAGACCATCCATGCAGGATAGACAGACCATTTAGATAGACCATCCATTCAGGATAGATAGACCATCAGATAGACCATCCATTCAGGATAGACAGACCATTTAGATAGACCATCCATTCAGGATAGACAGACCATCAGATAGACCATCCATGCAGGATAGACAGACCATTTAGATAGACCATCCATGCAGGATAGATAGACCATCAGATAGGCCATCCATGCAGGATAGATAGACCATCAGATAGACCATCCATGCAGGATAGATAGACCATCAGATAGACCATCCATTCAGGATAGACAGACCATCAGATAGACCATCCATGCAGGATAGACAGACCATCAGATAGACCATCCATGCAGGATAGATAGACCATCAGATAGACCATCTATGCAGGATAGATAGACCATCAGATAGACCATCCATGCAGGATAGATAGACCATCAGATAGACCATCCATGCAGGATAGACAGACCATTTAGATAGACCATCCATTCAGGATAGATAGACCATCAGATAGACCATCCATTCAGGATAGACAGACCATTTAGATAGACCATCCATTCAGGATAGACAGACCATCAGATAGACCATCCATGCAGGATAGACAGACCATTTAGATAGACCATCCATGCAGGATAGATAGACCATCAGATAGGCCATCCATGCAGGATAGATAGACCATCAGATAGACCATCCATGCAGGATAGATAGACCATCAGATAGACCATCCATTCAGGATAGACAGACCATCAGATAGACCATCCATGCAGGATAGACAGACCATCAGATAGACCATCCATGCAGGATAGATAGACCATCAGATAGACCATCTATGCAGGATAGATAGACCATCAGATAGACCATCCATGCAGGATAGATAGACCATCAGATAGACCATCCATGCAGGATAGATAGACCATCAGATAGACCATCCATGCAGGATAGACAGGCCATCAGATAGACCATCCATGCAGGATAGACAGGCCATCAGATAGACCATCCATGCAGGATAGACAGACCATCAGATAGACCATCCATGCAGGATAGATAGACCATCAGATAGACCATCCATGCGGGATAGATAGACCATCAGATAGACCATCCATGCAGGATAGACAGACCATCAGATAGACCATCCATCAATACTATAGTTACTATGTGACTATCAACAGGTACATTGGGTTCCCCCTTACTTCACCCCTGTTCCTCACCCGGGGGATGTTATGATGTTGCTGTCTGTGCAGATCATTTGCTTCCCAGCAGCCAATGGAAACCACTCACTGTTGGGATCAGTTAATGATTCAGGGATAGGCAATATCTCCTCACTGACTCACATTATATGAGGGACTGACCTATAGGAGTCAGGTATATGAGCACATGACTGTACATAACATGGGGGGGGTACAGTAACCCATAGCCCAGATACAGTAACGCCCACAGGGCTGTAAATGTCTGTATATTGTAAAGATAGAAATGTTTAATGAGGAACATTATGCCAATGCCCCAATGTTGCACCAGGTAGGGTGTGGGGGGGTGGGGGGGGGACTGTCTAAAACGCTTAACTACGTAACTATCTACATGTACAGAGGGGTTACCAGCCACAGATGACCCCCCTTACCAGTCATCATTCCTTGTTCCCCACCTCATTTGACAACAGCCAATGGAAACATTGATTCATTACCTTGGGTTTCACCTCCTATGGAATAACTACCATGAGTTGTACATAGGAACACACCCTGCGCCGTGACTGTCCCTTTAACAATAATAGCTTTGTTATTGCTTCAGTCCCCAACAGCAACGACTTCGTAATTCACATAAAATGTATGTTTTCTGTTTATTTTCCTTGACTTGTCAGGCAGTGGCCTCCCCACATACTCAGACTCGTCAGACTCACGTGCATCCATAAGGAGTTAGCCGCACTCCAGGGCAGAAGAAAGAAACTTTATAACATCAATATCATTAGCATCTCAGTCTGGGGCTGATGTATTCCAGGTGACAAACCCCTTAGGGGCACATTTACTAAGCAATTTTGAGAAAAAGTTGATTTTTTTTTCCGAAATTGCTTTCTCAAAAAATTTAGCGCTGTGATTGCCAAATCTCTTTATTTAATTTCCCAGGATTCATTGAGGTTTGGCATGGTGCCGAGAGACTGGCGGATTGCTAATGTGGTGCCGTTATTTAAAAAGGGATCCCGTTCTCAGCCTGAAAACTATAGGCCTGTTAGTCTGACATCAGTAGTAGGAAAACTTTTGGAAGGGGTAATAAGGGATAGGGTACTTGAATACATTGCAGTTCACAATACTATTAGTTTGTGCCAGCATGGTTTTATGCGTAACAGATCTTGCCAGACTAATTTATTGCCTTTTATGAGGAGGTGAGTAGGAACCTTGATGCTGGAATGGCAGTGGATGGGATCTACTTGGACTTTGCTAAAGCGGCAGTGTCATTCTGTGGCTACTAAAGCAAATAAAGTGCTGTCTTGTATAAAAAAGGGCATTGACTCAAGGGATGAGAACATAATTTTGCCCCTTTATAGGTCCCTGGTAAGGCCTCACCTTGAGTATGGGGGGCAGTAACAGTGAGTATGGGGGCAGTAACAGTGAGTATGGGGGGCAGTGACAGTGAGTATGGGGGCAGTAACAGTGAGTATGGGGGGCAGTAACAGTGAGTATGGGGGCAATAACAGTGAGTATGGAGGGCAGTAACAGTGAGTATGGGGAGCAATAAGAGTGAGTATGGGGGGGCAGTAACAGTGAGTATGTGGGCAATATCAGTGAGTATGGGGGGCAGTAACAGTGAGTATGGGGGGCAGTAACAGTGAGTATGGGGCAGTAACAGTGAGTATGGGGGCAGTAACAGTGAGTATGGGGGCAGTAACAGTGAGTATGGGGGGCAGTAACAGTGAGTATGGGGGGCAGTAACAGTGAGTATGGGGGACAGTGACTGTGAGTATGGGGGGCAGTTACAGTGAGTATGGGGGGCAGTGACAGTGAGTATGGGGGCAGTAACAGTGAGTATGGGGGGCAGTAACAGTGAGTATGGGGGGCAGTGACAGTGAGTATGGGGGGCAGTAACAGTGAGTATGGGGGGCAGTAACAGTGAGTATGGGGGGCAGTGACAGTGAGTATGGGGGGCAGTAGCAGTGAGTATGGGGGGCAGTAACAGTGAGTTTGGGGGCAGTAACAGTGAGTATGGGAGGCAGTAACAGTGAGTATGGGGGCAGTAAAAGTGAGTATGGGGCAGTAACAGTGAGTATGGGAGGCAGTAACAGTGAGTATGGGGTGCAGTAACAGTGAGTATGGGGGCAATAACAGTGAGTATGGGGGCAGTAACAGTGAGTATGGGGGCAGTAACAGTGAGTATGGGAGGCAGTAACAGTGAGTATGGGGGCAGTAACAGTGAGTATGGGGGGCAGTAACAGTGAGTATGGGGGCAGTAACAGTGAGTATGGGGGCAGTAACAGTGAGTATGGGGGCAGTAACAGTGAGTATGGGGGGCAGTAACAGTGAGTATGGGGGCAGTAACAGTGAGTATGGGGGCAGTAACAGTGAGTATGGGGGCAGTAACAGTGAGTATGGGGGGCAGTAACAGTGAGTATGGGAGGCAGTAACAGTGAGTATGGGGGCAGTAACAGTGAGTGTGGGGGCAGTAACAGTGAGTATGGGGGGCAGTTACAGTGAGTATGGGGGGCAGTAACAGTGAGTATGGGGGCAGTAACAGTGAGTGTGGGGGCAGTAACAGTGAGTATGGGGGCAGTAACAGTGAGTATGGGGGCAGTAACAGTGAGTATGGGGGGCAGTAACAGTGAGTATGGGGGCAGTAACAGTGAGTATGGGGGGCAGTTACAGTGAGTATGGGGGCAGTAACAGTGAGTATGGGGGGGCAGTAACAGTGAGTATGGGGGGCAGTTTTGGGCTCCAGTCCTTAAGAAGGATATTAATGAGCTGGAGAGAGTGCAGAGACTGCAACTAAACTGGTAAAGGGGATGGAAGGGTTAAACTATGAGGTGAGACTGTCAGGGTTGGGGTTGTTTTCTCTGGAAAAGAGGCGCTTGCGAGGGGACATGATTACTCTGTACAAGTACATTAGAGGGGATTATAGGCAGATGGGGGATGTTCTTTTTTCCCATAAAAACCATCAGCGCACCAGAGGCCCCCCCTATAGATTAGGGGAACGGAATCCCATCACTGTTTTCTAGTTCACCCAGCTTCGCAGGGTAGTTAACCCATCATTGGTTTCTATTTCACCCGGTTTCAAGTGGAACTTAAACAAATGATTGTTTTCTAAAAATGAACGCCAATACTCCTAAAATGGCTGCCGTGGCTATTCCTATTTGGAAAACATAAAGAGGACTCGTTTTCTTTTGGCAACAAAAATTTGTCATTTTCGAACGTAAACTCGAAATTTTCAATGACCAGTGACAGCCTCGTCGTGACCTTTTATAAATACAACAATGATCGAGTTGAATTCGAATTTATATCGTGTCGAGTTGATAGGAAAAAAAATTGGCAATATTAATGGCACGTCAGTGTTTTGCCGTTTCCCACAGTTGCCCAAAGATTTTTTTAAAACCATTCCCAAGCTCCAATTGGAAGAAATTCTCTCTGAATCTATTTCATTTCTCTGCCTAGAGTGTGTCGGGGGTTGCACACAAATGCGTTGCCCACTCCCCCAGGCAGATTTGCTCCGGCTGAATTCGGTTGGTCAGAAAGTGCCTTGTGGATCTCAGTTTTCATATAAGGCCCACAGATGGTCATCTGGACCGAGACCAGGGTTGGGCCATTGAAGGGATATGGGCCAGGTACAGTGCTCCTTATTGGCTGGCCCTGCCTACATACTGCCAAACTACATTTACTGGAAGGATTTCAGTCCCCAAAGACCTAGACGGCATCTTTTTCTATATGATCCCAAGCTTTATATCTAGAATGAATAGAGAGTTTCCATGGCATGACTTACCTGCTGCTACACAGTTATTCCCAATTCCTGGACAAGACCTGTAGCCCCCCAATATATCCCATGGGGTGACTGGAATGAGTCTCAGTTTAAGGTTGGATGAAGTTGTAGATACAACCAGGAATCAACTCCAAAAATGTACAACCATTTGTACGCGCGCTGTTTAACCCTTCCGGAACCTAATTTAACCTAATTAGTAGTGATGGGCGAAAAGTTTCGCCAGGCATGGATTCGCGGCGAATTTCCGCGTTTCGCCATTGGCGGATTGTTTCGTGAAACGGATGAAAAATTATGCCACGGAAAAATTCGCTGCACATCCAAAAATTGTCGCCGGCGTCAAAAAAGAATAGTCGTGGGCGACAAAACAATAGCGCGTGACAAAACAATAGCGCGCGACAAAATAATAGCCGCGGGCGATGAAACAATAGCCGCGCGACAAAATAATAGCCGCGGGTGACGAAACAATAGCCGCGCAACGAAACAATAGCCACGGGCGACGAAACAATAGCCGTGCGACGAAATAATAGCCACGGGTGACGAAACAATAGCCGTGTGACGAAATAATAGCCGCGGGCGACGAAACAATAGCCGTGCGATGAAACAATAGCCGCGGGCGACGAAACAATAGCCGCGCGACGAAACAATAGCCGCGGGCGACAAAATAATAGCCGCGCAATGAAACAATAGCCGCGGGCGACGAAACAATAGCCGCGCGATGAAACAATAGCCGCGGGCGACGAAATAATAGCCGCGGGCGATGAAACAATAGCCGCGGGCGACAAAATAATAGCCGCGCGATGAAACAATAGCCGCGGGCGACGAAACAATAGCCGCGCGACGAAATAATAGCCACGGGCGACGAAACAATAACCGCGCAACAACATTATAGCCGCGGGCGACAATTTTTTTTGTCGTACAATATTTTCGCTGTTTCGCGAATTTTTCGCTGTTTCGCGGATCTTTTGAAAGATTCGCGAATTTTTCAGCTAAGCGAAACAGAACAGATTCGCTCATCACTACTAATTAGGATTCGGTTCAGTATTTGGCCAAATCCTTTACAAAGGATTCGGGGTTCAGCCAAATCCAAAAATAGTGGATTTGGTGCATCTCTGCTTTAGGTAGACAGGAAACACCCCCATAATGTGCCACCGGGGTCACTGATGCCACTCAGATAGGCATACGAGCAGGGAACATGGAATGTTGGCTCAGGAACCCTGTCTAAGGGGTAGTTACCCTTTAACTTCTAATATGTTATAGAATGGCCCATTCTAGCCAACTTTTCAATTGGTCTTCATTATTTATCTTTTAGAGTGAGGCTACAATTGTATTCTTATTATTACTTATCTTTCTATTTAGCGCCAATACTAACCATCTCTGGTTCCTAAGGTAAACTGGACCCTAGCAACCATATTGTTGGAATTCCAAACTGGAGCGACGCAGAACAAAAAGCAATATCATTAAAGAACTACCCATAATAAAAAATGAAGACCAATCGCAAACTGTCTTGGAATAGTACCCTCTACATCATACTAAACGTTAATGTAAAGGTGACTGTGGGGCTACTTGTCGCACAGTGAGTACCCCCTGGTTTCACCACTGCTGACGTTTAACCTGTTGGTCGTTAAGCAACGGTTGACAAAATATACAGACTTTTCCATTTATTTGTTTGCTTATAGCTTATTGACAACTGGCTGAACAGGTCATTTCAGTTGTGACATCAAACAACTATATAGACCAGTTAAGGAGCCCAAGAAAAGGGGAGAACATATAGAGAGTCGCTCGCTGAAGGTGGAACAGTCTCTTGTCGCTCTCGCGTCTCTCCCAGAGCAGTCACAGCCGGTGCCCCAAGGAACATGGACCATAGAGGTGAGTTATTCTCTTATTATATTTCTAACAGACTGAAACATGAATAAGTATCTGGGCATAAAGCAGCCACAGCCCTATGTGCTACATACAGTATGGGCAGAGGGGCAGCAGCGTGGGGGGTCAGTAATGATATTTGCCCATAGATTCCTTTTGGCACAACTTTGGAATCCTGTCAGCCAATCTTCCTATAAGATATTTTATTTGCTCAGCTTTAGAAACATCAGAGGCCTAATGCCTTACGCGTTTCACATTCCAACACCCTTAATCATAGGCACATCTTCCTTCACTGCTTTGCCTGTTGTCTCAGAGCTTAGCAACTCTATACAGGGCTGTGGCATTTCCCTTACCCCTAGTTACTGGGATGATTAGAGGATTTCCTTCTCTCAGTAATGCCTTTGTTACTTCTGGGAGGGTTGTACTTTGCCTTGAAACTGCCCCGTATGGATATAAATGCTTAAAGCACTTCCAGGTTCCAATAAAGTCCAATTATGAGCAAACGCAATTGAACGTTGAGTACAACATGGCTCCTCCCATGACTGAGAGACGCTTCATACAAAAGGGTATTCGGACATTTTTGCTCACATTGGGTTCCAGTGACTCTTTATTATGGAATGAAGGGAAAGGAAGTGTATAATTTAGTACTCAGAGTATTGAGTTTTGATGAAAGACAAACCATGTACAGAATGCTGGGGAAATGGGATTTTACAGATAAGGGATCTCCATTCATTTGGATCTCCATACCGTAGTCTGCTAAAATTCATAAATGTTAGATTAGGCACATCCTGGTCCCGTTACTGGCCCCCTGTTTCCACTAAGGGTTCGGGCTTCTCCTTACTAAGGTCTGTTTGTGCCCCAGAAGCCTGAACAGAAGGGCCCCCAAGTTATTGCCCTCAATTTACTTCACCAAAAGGACATTTTTCTCCAACTTCTCCCACTAACAATGTACCATCCTCTTCTCCTTCCTCCCCACAGGTCATTCTTCTGTCCTCTTCTCTTATTATACATATTTCTCCCTCAAGTCCATGTCCCTTCCCCAATGTCAGACTCTTGGAGAAAATAATACCCCAATGTCCAACCATAAGACATGATCAGGGGCGGGCCAAGCTGACCGGGCGCCCTAAGCAACCTGGTCAGCCACCCCCCCCCCCGAACGGCGCATGCGCGCCAAAGCACAAGCGAGTGGGGGGGAGGGGTGCGAGGGGGGGCGCAATCCGAACTGTCATTGCCACCACCTCTAATGACAAACGGCGGGGGCAATGACAGAGGTAGAGGACTAGGGGTAGGCAGGAGAGGCTCCTGGCCTGGCACCCCCCAATTGTTGCGCCCTAGGCAGCTGCCTCTTCTGCCTTTCCCTAGTTCCGGCCCTGGACATGATATTGAGATGGTCACTATGGATTGGGGCCACCTAAATGTATGAACAGACAGGACACCCCTCCTTTATGCCCTTTTGAAAAGGCTGCTTTGATGTGGTACTTGCCCCACTGCGGGGCAAACTACATATCAAAATACCAGGATCACAGCACAAGAGCCAGTCAGTAAGATGATTTATGTATAACCGCAAGCAACGTTAGGGCTTATACAAGTAAATATACTGGAAAAATGATTCAAACCCCCCCTTGTGTGGTATCATCCTCGTCTTCCATTGAAATCTTTCATTGTGTCACAAGACCACAAAGTCGAAGTGAATTTTTCATTCATAGGCAGGTTGCCCATCCTATAAAAGAACATTGAGGCATCCTTCAAAATGCAATGCCCAAGATCCCCATGATGGCATTCAGTATGTGATTGAGAGTTGGTGGAAGAGTCCCAGTGGGCCGGACTATATAAGGGAAATGTAACTGAAGTTCCAAGTAATCAAAATGTAGAACCCCCTTGGAGAGAAGGAGACTCAGTACGTTGTCTACGTTGGAAACATCTTGGGTCACCAAGGGGACTACATAGAGACTTTAATTTGAATTTAATTTAATACGTTTCTTCTCTTCTTTGTAGCTCATTGATAGAGCACCCATCGCTGCTACATATTCTCAGTGTTGGTGCTGAGCTCAGCGAGACATGGGTGGTAAGCGCTTTCTATTTGTGTTATATTCATATATGTCGGTGGTGTTTGTGTGTCGGTGGTGTATGTGTGTCGGTGGTGTATGTGTGTCGGTGGTAGGTTATAACGTGCTGTGCATCATGTATGGACAATAGGGATTAAGGACTAAACTGTGAAAAATCTTAAACTTGACTTATGTGGTCATGTGACACCAGGAGAGATTCCTATGGGAGCAGAGCCTATGACATCACACAAAGGGGTGGGGTTGAGCCATTATTTACTGCACTGATGGTCACACTTACCACTTGGCTTGGGCAAAGGCTGGGATATGAGGCTATCACCACCCCACCCCTTTCCATCATCATAACGTCCCCTTGATGTCACTGTCCTGCCCCATCAGGCATCATTTATAAAGGTGGCAACCCCAACTTCAAGGCAGCAGTTCTGGGGTCCTGGGTTCAACTCCAGCCCAAGTACTATGTGCAAGGAGTTTGTATGTTCTCCCCATGTGTATGTTGGTTTCCTTAGATTTTTTTTCCAAACACATACAGGCAAGTTAATTGGTTCCAGTAAATGTGACAGGGACTTGGCAAAAACTGAAAGCCCTTGGGGGCAGGGACTAATATAATCTGCCCATATTGCCTGCACACATATGGATACTTTTTGGCAACAGATTGGCCAGACTTTTTGGCCCAGACAACAGCTAGACTAGGGAACCCCAACCTTTTTACCCATGAGCCACATTCAACACAGGCATGCAAAATGTTATTGGGGTGCCCAATAAGGGCTGTGATTGGCTTTTTGGCAGTCTACAGGAGGCTCTGTTTGGCAGTACACCTATTTTTTGTGCAACCAGATTTGCCTCCAAGCCAGGAATTCAAAAATAAGTCCCTGCTTTCAGGCCACTAGGGCAACATCCAAGGGGTTGGGGAGCAACATGTTGCCCCCTGAGCCACTGGTTGGTGATCACCGAGCTAGACAGAAGGGCAAAAGCTCATTACTATGAGCAGGAGGAATCACTAGACCTTTATCTGATTGGTCTTTAGAGCTCAATGTGGCAGGAGTGCTTGAACCAGGGTTGGACTGGGCTGCCAGGACAGCGGGAAAAAAACAGGTGGACCCTGGCCTTGTGGGCCCCAGCAGCCCAGACCCGATCCCTGTTGCCGGTTCCCCTGGCTGCGATGTCCTCCCCTGACGTGTTTCCCTTATTGGGAGGATGTCAGGTGGGTGGCGAGGGCCCCTGCCGGGGGGTTAGGGATGGTGCGGTGAGGGTCTCTTCAGAGGGTGTGGGTGACACTGCCGGGGGGGCACCAGTCCTACCCTGGCTTGGACCAACCAGATAAGGTTGCAAGGGATGCATTTCATGAAATCTAAAGAAATAAATGTGCTTAAAACAGCAGTCTGGGCAGGTTTATATTACATTCTACATTACCCTGTATGTGCCCTTTTTTCATTTTGTATGTTGTAACTAACCTGTTCTTTCTATGTCAACTTTGCCCCACTCCAGGCTGTTTGGGTCATCATCATATGCACCACCCGCACCATCATGTCCACCCTGCGCACCAAGCTGCTCTAGTCCATGCTCTTAATCACCCACACGATCATGGTCACCTCGGGCTCCAACTTGGACTCCACGGGCAACATCTTGGTCACCACGGGCACCATCTTGGTCACCACGGACACCATCTTGGTCACCACGGGCACCATTTTGGTCACCACGGACACCATTTTGGTCACCATGGGGGCAATTTCGGTCACCACGGGCGCATTGGTGGTCGCCGCGGGCATCGTTAAACCTCCAGACAAGCAGGAGGAAGAAGAATTCCTGTTTAAGAAGCAAGATATATCCCCCGGTGATCAAGTGACTGACATTCTATTCTTCCTGCTGGAGGGGGGGCGCTTGACCCCCAGGCAGAAAACCTATAATGCAGCAAATCGTTACTGATCTCTTAGTTTGGACCGGCCTCCCAGCCTGTTCTCTTTCCAGCGCTCCCTGTTCCAAGGGAAGGTCCTCTGTTTGCTCTTATGTGTTTGGAATCTGAGCCCCCCAGCCTACAGTCTTTCCTGGAGTTCCCCCCATTTTCAGATCATGTGCTCCCATGAGTTTGGCATTATTTGCCCTGTATGGATCCTGTGTATCCAGGAGAGGGGTTCTGCCCATGGCCCAGCCAACTTGGCATCTATCCCTGTATCTATGCACTGGGCACCCCCAGCCCTTCTCCCACCTGTTGGGCTCACAGCTCCACATGAGTAGTTGAGAGGAAGGCTTGATTCAGGATCTATAAAGTGCCCAATGGAGTATTGGCCGGGAGGTGGCTGTAGGCAATAGAGAGAGGAGAGGACAAAAGAGAGAGGACAGTGGGAGAAGGGGAGGCACAGGGAGAGCCGGACAGACATTGGGGTACAGAGGAAAGGGGGAGATGGGAAAGTGGGGGACAGATGAAGGTGCTGATCTCTACTGGAGCTGTAACACTGGGCCTTTGGGGGTGACTGGGCTGAATTAGCTCCCTTCATGCTGAGACCTGGGGGCTCATTTATGAACACAAGGGCAGACAGCCAAGTGCCCAGTTGGACACAAAATTGAGGATTCCCTGCTTTGTGGGTAAATATCATGGTGACTTGCACCCCAGAATGGCACTTTGCCCATTGCCCCTGGTCCCTCAGATTTGGCCGGCCTGGCAATATATTTATTTGGTATCAAAGGGCAGAAAGCAATGGTGAAGCTGCTGTAGGTCCTGGGTTCAATATTAGCATTTATTTTGCCATTATTGTATTTAACTGGTGCTACTTGTATGTCTGTAACTACCATTTGTACTTAATGGGGGTATAATAGTGGCATTATTACCTGCTGTGAGCACTGTCAGTAATACGTGGGCATATTGGCATAGCACCTACCGGCTGCCAGTAATACATGGGCATATTGGCATAGCATCTACCGGCTGCCAGTAATACATGGGCATATTGTCATAGCGCCTACCGGCTGCCAGTAATACATGGGCATCTTGGCATAGCACCTACCGGCTGCCAGTAATACATGGGCATATTGGCATAGTGCCTACCGGCTGCCAGTAATACATGGGCATATTGGCATAGCACCTACCGGCTGCCAGTAATACATGGGCATATTGGCATAGCGCCTACCGGCTGCCAGTAATACATGGGCATATTGGCATAGCGCCTACCGGCTGCCAGTAATACATGGGCATATTGGCATAGCGCCTACCAGCTGCCAGTAATACATGGGCATATTGGCAGAGCGCCTACCGGCTGCCAGTAATACATGGGCATCTTGGCATAGTGCCTAATGGCTGCCAGTAACACATGGGCATATTGGCATAGCGCCTACCGGCTGCCAGTAATACATGGGCATATTGGCATAGCACCTACCGGCTGCCAGTAATACATGGGCATATTGGCATAGCGCCTACCGGCTGCCAGTAATACATGGGCATATTGGCATAGCGCCTACCGGCTGCCAGTAATACATGGGCATATTGGCATAGCGCCTACCGGCTGCCAGTAATACATGGGCATATTGGCATAGCACCTACCGGCTGCCAGTAATACATGGGCATATTGGCATAGCGCCTACCGGCTGCCAGTAATACATGGGCATATTGGCATAGCGCCTACCGGCTGCCAGTAATACATGGGCATATTGGCATAGCGCCTACCGGCTGCCAGTAATACATGGGCATATTGGCATAGCACCTACCGGCTGCCAGTAATACATGGGCATATTGGCAAACCCTCTCCATGGGCACGGATACATTTACTTACTTCTAAAAATCTAAAGCAGCTCAAACTTGAGTTATAATGGGGGGGGGGAATATATATATATATATATTTATCTTCCCATCCTGAACTTGCCCTTGGAAAGCAAATACAATGAAATAATCCTTCCACTGTGTTTGACTCAATATAAAGGAATGATTTTTAGTTGACACTAATTAACTGTGACTGAAATAATGATAATTAGAGTTGCCCAGACGGGTTCAGCAGGCCCTGTACTTCCCCATAGCAACTAATCAGATCTGTGCTTCAAAACGTAGTGCTGATTGGTTGCTATGGAGCAAGGGTGCAATTAAGCTCGTTCATTCGTGAATGAAGCCCAGGACTGTAATTAGCTAATGGCTTTAGTTGTCATTACCTTTTATTACCTATATTACCTTTATTCTTACGATAAAATGTGAATATTCTGTTAAATAAAAGTAAAGGGGATAAAACCCTTTGTACCAATAAAGAACCATGTGACCTCATTCCCATCGAGTGTCTTTTTTCCCAGGGCGATTTAGAGGTTTTTGGCACAGAAGGAGATTCCTGGAATTCCCTGAAGTTCAAACTTTACATAACCTGCCAGATTTTGTAAAATGGGAGTGGTATTTAGGGGGGTGTGGTCAAAAAAATGTTGGCGATCTATACGCGCCATTTCTTTTTGTCCCTCTTTACAATGTTGGGAGGTATGCTGGGCTGTAGGACGAGTAGAGTGTTAGTTGAACAGGCTCAGGGGAAGGGCAGGAGACAGGGGATTGTAGGGGGGGCTAATTCACTTATAGAGGGGGGAATTCACTGCACCCAGGATATATCTGTTACATGCACAGGATTCATGAATGACACAAGCGGAAGGTTAGGGGCTGTAACGGGGGAAACCCTGCCTCTCATGAATACAGAGCTGGCAGCACTGTATTCATCCATAAAAACCAAACGTGCTGGCAGCGGGGGAAGGGTGCAATGTACAAAACTCCCTGCCTCGGGAAATGATCCCCACGTGACTCCCAGCACCGGATCTATTGCTACATAAATGTGTGGGTTATTGTGTAACGAAAGGAAAGTCCCACTGTTTGTATGAGATTGTGTAACGTGACCCCCAGCGCCGTGTCTCTGGCTTCAGACAATATTTATATACAGGAGCCTGACTAGTGTGTCCCAGTGGCACTAAAACATGTAAATCCTACATTCACTACCAAGTTGGTCACATCTCCCCCATCCACACCACACCATTTTACTAAACAAATAGCAGCTTTCACCCGGCGGCCATTTTCCTTCTAACACATCTTCAGTGACATTTACATCTGCAAACAGCACATGTGAGCTGTAAAGTTCATGCAATGAAGAATGCAGGCTTACACAGGCAGGCTTACACAGGCAGGCTTACACGGGCAGGCTTACACAGGCAGGCTTACATAGGCAGGCTTACACGGGCAGGCTTACACGGGCAGGCTTACACAGGCAGGCTTACACGGGCAGAACTTACTTTGCTAAAAAGTCCTTCTATGGAAACCAGCAGTGCCATCTCTTCATTGGCTGCTAGACTGGGGGTGTTATTTTGGTAACCTGAGTTGAGTAGAACTGAGCATGCTCAGTAACCAAGAGCCAAAGTCAATTGAGGGGAGGCAGCAGCCTTACTATTAGCCTGGGGTTGGCAGGTATTTGTATATTTCAAAGAGGCTGTGCACTGATTACATTTTTTGTGGGGGGGGGGGGGGTTACATGTCCTTTATAGCCAAGAGAATTTACTTCTATGGTTAATTCTGAAAGGGCTGAACCTGATGGCCCCTCGTTATTATTCAATCCAAATTAACTATCTATACTATAGTTACTCTGTGACTATCTACATGTGGGGCCCCCCTTACTTCACTCATTGTTCCTCACCCGGGGGGGGGGGATATTTCTATTATAACTGTGCAGATCATTTGTTTCCCACCAAGGCAGCAGCCAATGGAAACCACTCACTGTTGGGATCAGTTAATGATTCAGGGATAGGCAATATCTCCTCACTGACTCACATTATACGAGGGACTGACCTATAGGAGTCAGGTATATGAGCACATGACTGTACATAACATGGGGGGGTACAGTAACCCATAACCCAGATACAGTAACGCCCACAGGGCTGTAAATGTCTGTATATTGTGCCCTTAGTTACATTTCTTCACAACAACAACCAGTGACTTCTCATAAAAACCTATTTACCATCACTTGGCAGGCGATGGGACTCCCATAATTCCCGGCGGGTGTGGGCGCACAGCACGTTCTATTGCATTGGGGGAATTCATGGCCACTCAGTATTTGCTCTTTCCCATAGTTCCCCATAGATTTTTTTAAACCACTTACATTCTCTTCATAGACTTTGTATTTATGGAAAATTTCTCCAAAAACCCCACTAGTCCTGCCCATCCATGCCACTTCCTGCTGCCCATCTGTGCTACTTCCTGCTGCCCATCTGTGCCACTTCCTGTTGCCCATCTGTGCCACTTCCTGCTGTCAATCCATGCCACTTCCTGCTGCCCATCTGTACCACTTCCTGCTGCCCATCTGTGACACTTCCTGCTGCCCATCCGTACCACTTCCTGCTGCACATCTGTGCCACTTCCTGGTGACCATCTGTGCCACTTCCTGCTGCCCATCTGTGCCACTTCCTGCTGCCCATCTATGCCACTTCCTGCTGCACATCTGTAACACTTCCTGCGGACCATCTGTGCCACTTCGTGCTGCCCCTCTGTGCCACTTCCTGCTGCCCCTCTGTGCCACTTCCTGCTGGCCATCTGTGCCACTTTGTGCTGCCCCTCTGTGCCACTTCCTGCTGCCCCTCTGTGCCACTTCCTGCTGCCCATCTGTGCCAGTTCCTGCTGCCCATCTGTGCCACTTCCTGCTGCCCATCCGTGCCACTTCCTGCTGCCCATCTGTACCACTTCCTGCTGCCCATCTGCGACACTTCCTGCTGCCCATCTGTGACACTTCCTGCTGCCCATCCGTACCACTTCCTGCAGCCCATCTGTGCCACTTCCTGGTGACCATCTGTGCCACTTCCTGCTGCCCATCTGTGCAACTTCCTGCTGCCCATCTGTGCCACTGTACCACTTCCTGCTGCCCATCTGTGCCACTGTGAATTTGTACATATTTTCCTATAGGTCGGGGGGGACACGAGGGCCTGAGCCCAGTGGGAAATGACCTGCAGCCAATCCCATTCATCCCATCAGGAATCATCCCCAGAAATACACAATGATTTGGGCCCTATGAATATACATTAGAATTATTAGAAACACATAAATAAACAGGCTCCTTAGACGTTATGCAGCGAGCCCCCCGGCCCCCGGCCCCCGGCCCCACCGCTGGTGCCTTTTAGCCGACTGGGTGTGACACAAAGACTAACAAAATAAAAATAAATTTCCAACATTTTATGACTTTTTTTTTATACTGTTTGGCTTCTGCTTGGCAACCGGCCGGGGCCGCTCATTTCAAACAACTATATGAGCCAATTAAAAAACCTAATAAAAGTGAAAGAGTGTATATATATATATATATACAGAGAGAGTCGCTCAGTGACGGTAAAACCTGACAGTCTCTTGTCGCTCTCGCGTCTCTCCCAGAGCAGTCACAGCCGGTGCCCCAAGGAACATGGATCATAGAGGTGAGTTATTCTCTTATTATATTTATTATATAACAGACTGAAACATCAATAAGTATCTGGGCACAAACACTAAGTGGCATTTTGGCTGGCAGAGACTTGTGCCAATATTAGTACCTGGCAATACGACTTATACGACGATATATATATATGTATATATGTTTATGGGGCACTGTTTATCTCTAAATGACCCTGTTACACAGCAAACAATTCCCTCTGCCATTTAACCTTTTATTCTTGTACCAACAAATGTATTTGTAGCTGTAATATTGGTGTGTTACATGGGATTAAAGTGAGGGCATCGAGGGCACAGACTATAGGGGGGCTTTATTTGTGCAGAATGGGGATAAGGGGCTGAGAGCTGCACATCATCCAAGGTGGCAGGGGGCTATCAAAATATTATACCCCCCACCAGAGGTATAGTTTTGCACCATAATGGTGATGTGCCAGCTCCTCTGCTCTCCCGTGCCTGACCCCCCATGTAGTGACCCCAGGACTGCCCCCGCCCAAGCAACTCTTTCAGTATTTTCAGTAACTGTTATTTCATTGGCCCCTGGTTTGTACATAGCAGGCAAGCAGAGCACTAACACTAGTGAGAGCTGTCGTCCTGCATGGGTTTAGGGAATCCCAGTAAATTTGTGCCATGTGATTTATAAGATGGATGTGATAGGAGCGTTAGAATGGATCAGATAAGCGCCCAGAGACGCTTCTTGCTGAGGGGAAATTAGTGCTTGCTGTTCATCCTGGTCTTGGCAGAGGGCGCTGCAGGGACATTTCATCATATGTATAAGAGCTGCTAATATGAAATCTTATAACAGCAAGTTTACATTGTTATGTTTTACCCTATATACCCCCAATATATGTATTGCCCCCTGTAACTAATCTGTTATATGTCCAATCTGTCCTACTCCAGGTCACCCCCCGCACCATCCCGCTCCAGGTCATCCTGTTCATCCCCCACACCATCCGGCTCCAGGTCATCCTGTTCATCCCCCGCACCATCCGGTCCACCCCCCGCACCATCCAGTCCACCCCCCACACCATCCAGTCCACCCCCCGCACCATCCTTCTCACCAACCCCCGCACCATCATTAAACAAGAGGAAGAAGAATTCCTGTTTAAAAAGCAAGATTTATCCCCAAGTGATTGACATTCTATTCTTCCTGCTGGGGGCGCTTGACCCCCAGGCAGAAAATCTATTATGCAGCAAACCCCTACTGATCTCTTATACAAGTTTCTAGCAGTGGAGTTTGTAGCGGCTTCCCAGTTTGTTCTCTTCCCAGCGCTCCCAAGTCTACTCCAATGGCCCCTGGGAAGGCCTTCTGCCTGGCTCTATGTTTCTGGAAGTGGAGGCCCTCCGGCCTATAATCTTGCCTGATACCGGTGTTCTGGTTGACCATCTTCCAAGGCATGTCCACCAATGAGTGCGCCATTGTTTGTGGCCTGCTTGAACCCCATGTACCCTACATCTGGTACTGGCACCTCCACCCATGGGGCTCACAGCTCCACACTTGAAGTTAGGAAGAAGAATTGGTTTGGGATCTATATGCCCAAAGGAACGTTGGCCGGGAGGTGCCTGAGGCAAGAGAGAGGGGTGGAAAGGAGAGGGAATAATTATTTTGTTCCATTACCTGTGGCTTCAGCTCTGTATTATTCCCTGTACTGCATCTTTTATTATTACAGTAAAATGCTGATTAACATGATCAAATGTGAAAATTCTGTTAAATCAAAGTAAAGGGGATAAAACCATTTGCACCAATAAAGAACCAAAGTGTCTTTTTCCCCAGGATGATTGAGGTTTTGGGGACAGAAGGGGTGGAGATTTCTAAAAAGTGGGTGGGGTTATAGGGTGTGGTGTGGGTGGGGTTATAGGGTGTGGTTTGAGTGGGTCTGAGGATGATAACAATGTGCAGAATTTGGGCCTGTGCCCCCTCCATGTTGTGCACAATGTCCCACACCAACAATGGCTGCCAGTTTATTTATCCCAAGCTCCACCCACACCCTCAGTTCTCACAGGTAGGATTGTAATAGGGCAACTCGTTTAATTGTTATAATAAAAACTATATTTTTGTGTCCATGGGTTCAAACCAAGTCTCCAGGGCCAGAAAGAAAATATATTTCAGTAAAACGTGCAAAAAGTAATCATATTTTGTTACATTGCTCGACTCAGCAAAAACATTTGACTCCATCGAATGGGACTACTTATGGGGGCTCCTCCAACATGTTGGCCTCGGAGAGAGATTTATACCTTGGGGCAAGCTACTATACAAAAGCCCAAGGGCAGGGTCAGAGTAAATGGCTTTGTATCCCCCTCCTCCCACTGGCCAGAGGTATAAGGCAAGGCTGTCCCCTCTCCCCACTCCTCTTTGCTTTGGCTATGGAATCCCTGGCCATGTTGTATTGAAAGTATCACTATTTGCTGATGACCGTTTGATATACTTAGCAGACTCCAAAAAGTGGATCGCTTTGGCCAATTCTCAGGACAAACTGAGACAAATCCTTCCCTATAGATAACTTTCTACTACCAGGATTACCTCCTGATGCTCCACCGGAATAGGTGGTATGGTTTAAATATTTGAGCATAGAAATCCAGCAGGATATCACCCAATATGTCCAACTAAATTTCCAACCAATTATCTTATCTATGACTGAAGACCTCAAGCACTGGTCCAAACTCCCTCTCTCTTTATGGGGGTACTTACTGACCAAGGGCATTTTTAAACAAGTTAATAAAACCTTATTACCCTTCATATGGAATTAAATGCCCCATACTGTGGGCCTAGCCCCCCAAACGTATATCTGTATTATCTCTCAGCAGTACTGCTTGCACTGGTGCTTCCTTACCAGATCCTTCCGCATCCAAACTGGTTCCTACAGTCGTTGATTTTGGAATCAGTAGCCGGGCTCCAAAACTTCCCATCTCTCCCATAACTTGTCTACTTATTAAAAATGATGAGTAACCTAAGAATTCAATATTTAATTTTTTTCATGGTTTTATTTGAAATGTATTTTTTATTTGTAATAAATAAGGCAAGTAAACCCCATCTGAAGCCTCTCTAATTTGCTCCAGAGGGGAAAAAATTCCTTCCTGACTCCAAGATGGCCAGTCCCTGGGGCAACTTGAACTAAGAGCTCCCACATCTCCCATAACCCTGTATGGGTTACCCAGCCCCTTCTTGTACCTATATAATGTATCAGCCAGCACGACTGATTCGGGGAGGGAATCCCACAACCTCACAGCTCTCACTGTAACAAATCCTTTCCGAATATTTAAATGGAACCTCCCTTCTTCTAAACGGAGTGGGTGCCCTCGTGCCCGTTGGAAGGACCTACTGGTAAATAAAGCATTAGAGAGGTTATTATATGATCCCTTTATATATTTATACATAGTTATCATGTCACCTCTTAAGCGCCTCTTCTCCAGTGTAAACAGACCCAACTTGGCCAGCCTTTCCCCATAACTGAGACTTCCCATACCCTTTACCAGCTTAGTTGCCCTTCTCTGGACCCTCTCTAACTCAATAATGACCCGTTTGAGCACTGGAGACCAAAACTGAACAGCATATTCTAGATGGGGCCTTACCAGCGCTCTGTAAAGGGGAAGGATAACCCCCTCCTCCCGTGAATCTATACCCCTTTTAATACAGCTCAAAACCTTGTTTGCCCTTGCAGCTGCTGCCTGGCATTGCTTGCTACAGCCAAGTTTATTATCTACAAGGGCCCCAAGCTCCTTCTCCATTATGGATTTGCCTAGTGCAGTCCCATTAAGGGTATAAGTGGGGGCAGATTGTTACCCCCCAGGTGCATGACCTTACATTTATCCACATTAAATGTCATCTGCCACTTAGCCGCCAAGATTGCCAGTTGCCCAGGCCCTGCTGCAAGGTGCCCCACCCTGGGTAGAACTGACTGGGCTGCAAACACTGATACATTACTCATAATCCCCCTTAAGTCATTAATAAACAAGTTAAATAAAAGTGGCCCCAATACAGAACCCCGTGGGACCCCACTCCGAGTAGAGAATGTGCCAATCATAACCTCCCTCTCTCCATGTTCTGACATCCCTGTGTTTCTGGATCCAATGGAAAAAGACTTTATATCAGGCAATGTTATTATTTTTCTCTAGGTCTTTCCTAACCCAGGAATGTGCAGCCGACTGAGTGTAACTACAAAGAAACAAAGCTGAATATTTCCTTGGCCAATAGTAAAACTCACAGATGTAGTTCTTACCCTTAGGGATAAAGCTATAAATATAAGTTTCCCTTAGTTGGGACTTTCCCAATGGCGCCACCTTGGCCGGGCTTCCCCCGTGTTTGTACAAGTTGAGTCATTCTATATATGTCAGGTGGGGGTTGGACTTTAGTCAAGAATGGTTGGCCCCTCCCACCCCTCTCACAACACAAGCTGCCTGTCAGTACTGAGCCAAGTTCAGCAAATTCCCATTCATGATAGTTCCCCTCTCTTGATTGTTTGTTTTTGGAGTGAGAAAAAACTTAAGAAAAAAATCACCAATAACTTTAACGTAATTGGAGTGAAAAACCTGTTTTTCTGTTATTTTTTGCAGTTTTGCAAATTTTAGGCGAAGCAAAGGGAACAGTTTCACTGATCACTAGCTGGGACCGGAGTTTACTATAAAATTATTGATGTACCCATAATCCTCCAGATTTTATATTGTGTGACTGGATCAGTGAGGAAGAACAAGAAGTCCTCTATGGGGTGCCGTTTGTCCAAAGCACATTTTGTGGACAAAAATACATTCTATGTGTAAAAAGCAATCCCCAGTACACGGAATGAATGTGTGGACATATACACAAAATTAGTGAATCTTTCAAAAGATTCGCAAAACGGCGAAAAAGTTGCACGTCAAAAAAATTGTAGCACGACTATTCTTTTGTCGCCCGTGGCTATTCTTTTGTCGCCCGTGGCTATTCTTTTGTCGCCTGCGGCTATTCTTTTGTCGCCCACGGCTGTCCTTTTGTCGCCTGCGGCTATTCTTTTGTCACCCGCGGCTATTCTTTTGTCGCCCGCGGCTATTCTTTTGTCGCCCGCGGCTATTCTTTTGTCGCGAGGCTATTATTTTGACGCCCGCCACTATTCTTTTGACGTGGGTAACAATTTTTGGACGAGTGGCGAATTATTCCACAGCAAAATTTTTCATCCGTTTCGTGAAACAATCCACCAATGGCGAAACGCGGAAATTCACCGCAAATCCATGCCTGGTGAAACATTTCGCCCATCACTAATTATTATATTACAAACTCCATTCTGTAAATTTTAACAAGCATTCTGTCTCACAAATGTATAACATCCATACAGCAGAACCAGTAATGTGTAAAGTTACTTACAGAATGAATGATGTAATACAAAACGTCAACAAAATATATAATGGTGTAACTGTATAGCATATTACAAGCTAGATTGTCGTGACAAAATAGATGCTTGTAACTGAAAGTAAGATTCTATAGCACAGAATTCATTCTATCAACAAAATGAATACTGAGTTCCACAAAACTGATAAAATATCCATTCTGTGAAACAACACTGTTAATCAAATTCCTGAGCCAATAAGAAACAAGCATATTCATTATCCAGTAATATGTACGTTTTAAATTGAGTCAATTTACTTAAGCTCCTTCCTCCAAGGATACCAGCTGATTCACATCATGACACTACAACATGAAATTTCAAAACTTTACATAACTTCCCCGCAGTAGTAGCAACTCTCTCTTTGTACATGACTGTCAGACTCCAATGTTTCACTTCCTCCTGTTATTATGTATTATTGTACTAAGCTTAAAGCAGTCACTTAATAATGTGCTTAGATAGAAAAGTGCTTGGAGGACTCTATAGACAGATTGCGGGGCGGGGGGGGTAATATTTGGGCCATAACAAAGAACAAGGAACCAGAGTGATGGGCAAATTTTTCGGCAGGCATGGATTCGTGGTGAATTTCCGCATTTCGTCATTGGTGGATTGGCGGGCCTCAAAAGAATTGTCGCGCGTCAAAATAAATAGTCGCAGACGTCAAAAGAATAGTCACGGCGTCAAAATAAATAGTCGCGCATCAAAAGAATAGTCGCGGGTGTCAAAGAATAGTCGCAGCGTCAAAATAAATAGTTGCACGTCAAAAAATTAGTCACGCCTGTCAAAAAATTAGTCGCGGGCGTCAAAAGAAGTCGTGGGCGTCAAAAGAATAGTCGCACATGAAAATAAATAGTCACATCGTCAAAATAATAGTCGCGGCGTCAAAATAAATAGTCGTGCATCAAAAGAATAGTCGCGGGTGTCAAAGAATAGTCGCAGCGTCAAAATAAATAGTCGCGCATCAAAAGAATAGTCGCGGGTGTCAAAGAATAGTCGCAGCGTCAAAATAAATAGTTGCACGTCAAAAAATTAGTCACGCCTGTCAAAAAATTAGTCGCGGGCGTCAAAAGAAGTCGTGGGCGTCAAAAGAATAGTCGCACATGAAAATAAATAGTCACATCGTCAAAATAATAGTCGCGGCGTCAAAATAAATAGTCGTGCATCAAAAGAATAGTCGCGGGTGTCAAAGAATAGTCGCAGCGTCAAAATAAATAGTCGCTCATCAAAAGAATAGTCGCGGGTGTCAAAGAATAGTCGCAGCGTCAAAATAAATAGTCGCGCATCAAAAGAATAGTCGCGGGTGTCAAAGAATAGTCGCAGCGTCAAAATAAATAGTTGCACGTCAAAAAATTAGTCGCAGGCGTCAAAAGAATAGTCGCACATGAAAATAAATAGTCACATCATCAAAATAATAGTCGCGGGTCAAAAGAATAGTCGCGGGTGACAAATTTTTTGGCGCGTGACATATTTGCCATTTCGCGAATCTTTTGAAAGATTTGCGAATTTTACAGCAAAGCGAAAGGGGACAGATTCGCTCATCACTAGAGATGAACTTTCATTTGAAATTGAACAAATTGTTCCTGGGGTTGAGGTTGGGGAATGCCCTTTTGGGTGAACAAGAATGGACTATGTAACTATCTAAATGTACAGAGGGGTTACCAGTAGTGATGATCGTATCTGTTCCGTTTCGGTTCGCCGGAAAATTCGCGAATCTTTCAAAAGATCCGCGAAACAGCGCAAAATTTGCGAAACAGTGAAAATGTTGTGCGACAAAAAAAATTGTCGCCCGCGGCTTTTATTTTGTCGCACGGCTATTGTTTTGTCGCCTGCGGCTATTATTTCGTCGCGCGGCTTTTATTTTGTCGCCCACGGCTATTATATCGTCGCCCGATCCTATTATTTTGTTGCACGGCTATTCTTTTGTCGCCCGTGGCTATTATTTTGTTGCACGGCTATTCTTTTGTCACCCGTGGCTATTATTTTGTCGCCTGTGGCTATTATTTTGTCGCCTACGGCTATTATATCACTGCCTGCGCCTATTATTTTGTTGCACGGCTATTCTTTTATCGCCCGCGGCTATTATTTCGTCGCCTACGGCTATTCTTTTGTCGCCCGCGGCTATTATTTCCTCGCACGGTTATTCTTTTGTCGCCCGCGGCTATTATTTCGTCGCGCGGCTATTCTTTTGACACCCGGGACTATTCTTTTTTGATGCCGGCGACAATTTTGTGACGTGCGGCTAATTTTTCTGCGGCCAATTTTTCCATTTGTTTCGTGAAACAATCCGCCAATGGTGCAATGCAGAAATCCGCCGCAAATCCATGCCTGGGGAAACATTTTGCCCGTCACTAGTTACCAGCCCCCTGACCAGTCAGTATCATCCCCCCTGGG
This sequence comes from Xenopus tropicalis, assembly GCF_000004195.4. Lineage (NCBI taxonomy): Eukaryota > Metazoa > Chordata > Amphibia > Anura > Pipidae > Xenopus > Xenopus tropicalis. Next base: position 6,261,629 of record NC_030682.2, read on the forward strand.
GGGGATGTTGCTGCCATATTTGTGCAGATCATTTGGTTCCCACCAAGACAACAGCCAATGGAAACCACTCACTGTTGTGATTCATTACCTTGATGTGGGTTTCACCACCTATGGATCAAATACCACGAGTTGTACAAAGAAACACACCCTGCGCCGGGACTGTCCTTCCTGCTTGGCATCTGGCTGAACAGGTAATTTCAGTTATGACATCAGACAACTATATAGACTGGATAAGGAGCCCAATAAAAGGGAAGAACATATAGAGAGTCGCTCACTGAAGGAGAAAGAGACTCCAGAAACCGACTCCTGTCCCAGAGCAGTCACAGCCGGTGCCCCAAGCGAAGAACATGGACAATAGAGGTGAGTTATTCTGTTATATAAGTGTCTGGGCATGAAACAGATAAAGCCCTCGCCCTGTGTGGTATATACAGTATAGGGGTACATGTAGCCGCGCTGATGTGCCGCTGTGTTTGGGGTCAATAACAACATCTGCCCAGGGATCCATTTGGCACAACTTGGGAATCTTGTAGTTGCCACCGCTGGAAAGCAGGGTTTCTTTGTGCCAAAGTGTGTAAATCTGGCTACTGGCACACAGCGCAACTATAGGCACACGTCGGTTACTAAGTGGCACCCTGACCGGCGCCAATCTGTTCCCAGCAATATGCCCATACGTGTATATACTGTATATTGGCGGAAATCACTTTGGGGGGAATTCACAAAAGTGTCGATAAGTGAATCGGTCACAAAATTGTAAAAATGTCAAAAGCACAACAAATCCGCATAAGAGGGTTGATTCACTAAAGGTCGATAAAACGTGCGTTATTTATAAATGTAGAAATTTTATCGCGTCTAATTTTCCATGTCTTAACACGCGATTCACTAAAAGTATATTTGCGTTAATTTAGACGCGATGCTGCTTGCGTTATTTTAGTCACGAAGACTATTTTCGTGCATTTGACAGAAGTGTTTGTGAATCATGCGTTAGTATTATTTCGGCGCACAAATTAACGCATGCGGTTATACTGTAGCCAATCGCGTGTTAATTTTCGCGTCTTTTTTTTAACGCAAAAAAGCGTGTGATGAAACTTATCGACCTTTAGTGAATCAGCCCTCAGGTGTCTTATAGCTCTATGGCTTTGTCACAATGCCGCCAAATGTTAAATAGTGTCTTACACCCGACAAGCAACTGTTGTTATTGTGCTGTGAAAATGTTGTTTCTATACAAGTCAAATAAACCTATTGACATTTCATCTAATATTTTCAGAAAGAATGTCTGTAAAAATGCCGTGGGTGCGGCGAATTCTCAGAAAGGTCATAAATACGACACAAAGATAGCCACACCCACTTTTTAACAAAGTTTTTTTTGAAAATTGTCAATTGCGGTTTATGAAAAAGTTGCCAAATACGTCATTTTTAGGACATTTTTACTACATTTTCCTTTACCAACATGTTTGTGAATTCCCCCTGTGAGTATATTGTATTGTATATAGGGAGGGTTCTTGTGTTTCTTCCTGTCTGGGTTTGGTTCAGGGGCGCCGCGGCCATGGGGTGAGTTGAGACACTTGTGCCCCCCAAAGTTGCCGGGGGCGGCAAAAAGCTGTACAAATGTACAGGGCAGCAGCCAATGTTCCAATAATATAAATACTTTATTTGATCAGCTTTAAAAACATGCCTTACGGGTTCCACATTCCTACACTTGTAATCACAGGCGCAGTTTCCTTCACTACTTTGCCTGTTGTCTCAGAGCTTAGCAACCCTATCCATTCTATACAGGGCTTTCCCTTACCCCTAGTTACTGGGATGGTTACAGGGTGTCCTTCTCTCAGTAATGCCTTTGTTACTTCTGGGGGGATTCTGCCCCAATAAGGGGTAATTATATCTTAGTTGGGATCAAGTACAGGTACTGTTTTATTATTACAGAGAAAAGGGAATCATTTAACCATGAAATAAACCCAATAGGGCTGTTCTGCCCCCAATAAGGGGTAATTATATCTTAGTTGGGATCAAGTACAGGTACTGTTTTATTATTACAGAGAAAAGGGAATCATTTAACCATTAAATAAACCCAATAGGGCTGTTCTGCCCCCAATAAGGGGTAATTATATCTTAGTTGGGATCAAGTACAGGTACTGTTTTATTATTACAGAGAAAAGGGAATCATTTAACCATTAAATAAACCCAATAGGGCTGTTCTGCCCCAATAAGGGGTAATTATATCTTAGTTGGGATCAAGTACAGGTACTGTTTTATTATTACAGAGAAAAGGGAATCATTTAACCATTAAATAAACCCAATAGGGCTGTTCTGCCCCAATAAGGGGTAATTATATCTTAGTTGGGATCAAGTACAGGTACTGTTTTATTATTACAGAGAAAAGGGAATCATTTAACCATTAAATAAACCCAATAGGGCTGTTCTGCCCCCAATAAGGGGTAATTATATCTTTGTTGGGATCAAGTACAGGTACTGTTTTATTATTACAGAGAAAAGGGAATCATTTAACCATGAAATAAACCCAATAGGGCTGTTCTGCCCCCAATAAGGGGTAATTATATCTTAGTTGGGATCAAGTACTGGTACTGTTTTATTATTACAGAGAAAAGGGAATCATTTAACCATTAAATAAACCCAATAGGGCTGTTCTGCCCCCAATAAGGATTAATTATATCTTAGTTGGGATCAAGTACAGGTACTGTTTTATTATTACAGAGAAAAGGGAATCATTTAACCATTAAATAAACCCAATAGGGCTGTTCTGCCCCAATAAGGGGTAATTATATCTTAGTTGGGATCAAGTACAGGTACTGTTTTATTATTACAGAGAAAAGGGAATTATTTAACCATGAAATAAACCCAATAGGGCTGTTCTGCCCCAATAAGGGGTAATTATATCTTAGTTGGGATCAAGTACAGGTACTGTTTTATTATTACAGAGAAAAGGGAATCATTTAACCATGAAATAAACCCAATAGGGCTGTTCTGCCCCAATAAGGGGTAATGATTAATGTGTGCCAAGTAAATATTTAGGGAAAATGGTGATATCATCCTCTTCTTCCATTGAAATCTTTCATTGTTTCATGTGACCACATAATTCCCATGGCTGGGATGGATGCAATGTAATTCTGTGATAAAAGGGGGTCATTTACAACATCCTCACTCTCTGGCCTCCGAAAATATTATTGTATGTAATAAGGATTTGGTTGAAGAGTCCCAGTGCTCTGGCCTCTATAGGGGAAACTACACTGTGTATAAGGGACCAGATATCAAAACACAAATCCACTCTATACAGCCCAGAGGGATCTGCCTGTACCTTCTCATTCCTTGAGTTTACACCTTTTGGTCTTCTTCGAATCTGGGCAGTGATGTCATAGGGTTGGGGAGAATGACCTCAGTGACAGGGTAGTGACATTAAAGGTAGGGGTGGGGCAATGACACAGCAGAGCTTTCAGTGATCAGAAACTGGGCAGGTGGTGCCCCTAGCTTGGAGGCTATAATGGCGAGTATAACGTTCCAAGTGATGGAATGAGTAGAACGTCCTTAGAGAAGAGGAGACTCAGTACGTTGTCTAAGTTGGAAACATCTTGGATCTGTAAATAAAGCTCCTTGTGGCCAAGGGGACTACATAGAGACCATGTCCCATCTGGGCAAGCCTGGTGTGATTGTGTGGTGTTTCCCAATTTGAACTTATTTTAATACGTTTCTCCTCTTCTTTGTAGCTCATTGATAGAGCACCCATAGAGCACCCATCGCTGCTACATATTCTCAGTGTTGGTGCTGAGCTCAGCGAGACATGGGTGGTAAGCGCTTTCTATTTGTATTATATCCGTGCCTGTCAGTGGTGCATGTGTGTCGCTGGTGTATGTGTGTCGCTGGTGTATGTGTGTCGGTGGTGTATGTGTGTTGGTGGTGTATGTGTGTCGGCGGTGTATGTGTGTCGGCGGTGTATGTGTGTCGGTGGTGTATGTGTGTCGGTGGTGTATGTGTGTCGGCGGTGTATGTGTGTCGGCGGTGTATGTGTGTCGCTGGTGTATGTGTGTCGGTGGTGTATGTGTGTCGGTGGTGTATGTGTGTCGCTGGTGTGTGTGTGTCGGTGGTGTATGTGTGTTGGTGGTGTATGTGTGTCGGTGGTGTATGTGTGTCGCTGGTGTATGTGTGTCGGTGGTGTATGTGTGTCGCTGGTGTATGTGTGTCGGCGGTGTATGTGTGTCGCTGGTGTATGTGTGTCGGCGGTGTATGTGTGTCGCTGGTGTATGTGTGTCGGTGGTGTATGTGTGTTGGTGGTGTATGTGTGTCGCTGGTGTATGTGTGTCGCTGGTGTATGTGTGTCGGTGGTGTATGTGTGTTGGTGGTGTATGTGTGTCGCTGGTGTATGTGTGTTGGTGGTGTATGTGTGTCGCTGGTGTATGTGTGTCGGTGGTGTATGTGTGTTGGTGGTGTATGTGTGTCGGTGGTGTATGTGTGTTGGTGGTGTATGTGTGTCGGTGGTGTATGTGTGTTGGTGGTGTATGTGTGTCGGTGGTGTATGTGTGTCGCTGGTGTATGTGTGTCGGTGGTGTATGTGTGTCGCTGGTGTATGTGTGTCGGTGGTGTATGTGTGTCGCTGGTGTATGTGTGTCGGTGGTGTATGTGTGTCGGCGGTGTATGTGTGTCGCTGGTGTATGTGTGTCGCTGGTGTATGTGTGTCGCTGGTGTATGTGTGTCGCTGGTGTATGTGTGTCGGTGGTGTATGTGTGTCGCTGGTGTATGTGTGTCGGCGGTGTATGTGTGTCGCTGGTGTATGTGTGTCGGTGGTGTATGTGTGTTGGTGGTGTATGTGTGTCGCTGGTGTATGTGTGTCGCTGGTGTATGTGTGTCGGTGGTGTATGTGTGTCGCTGGTGTATGTGTGTCGCTGGTGTATGTGTGTCGGTGGTGTATGTGTGTCGCTGGTGTATGTGTGTCGCTGGTGTATGTGTGTCGGTGGTGTATGTGTGTTGCTGGTGTATGTGTGTCGGTGGTAGGTTATAATGTGCTGTGCATCATGTATGGACAATAGGGATTAGGGATTAAACTGTGAAAATCTTAAACTTGGATTATGTGGTCATGTGACACAAGGAGAGATTCCTATGGGAGCAGAGCCTATGACATCACACAAAGGGGCGGGGTTTAACCATTTTTTACTGCATTGATGGCCACACTAATCACTTGGCTTGGGCAAGGGCTGGGATATGAGGCTGAAACGTTGCTTGTTGCACCCAATATGTCTCACAAATAATTCTTCTTGTTGGTTGAAGCTTGTGCTGTGATCCTGGTGTTTTATTATGGACTATGGAAGCCGGAGACACAAGAGTTAGCACTGCAAGTAGGGTTGCCACTTGGCCAATACTCCAACTTCCTAGCCAACAATGTTCCCTCTCGTTCCACCCTGGTCCATCCCAATTCTTGTTTAACCTTAGCTTCTCTGTCCTGATTGCCTTCAGCTCCCCAATCCACTACATCATTGGCACGCCCATTCATGCCCTTGGCCAGCCATTCCATCACCCCAACCCCCTTAATGTCATATGCCTGCCCCCACCAGTATTCTCGTTTTAAAAAGGTGGCAGCCCTAACAGCAAGGCAGCAGTTCTGGGGTCCTGGGTTCAAATCCAGCCAAAGTACTATGTGCAAGGAGTTTGTATGTCCTCTATATGTTCGTTTCCTTGGGGCAGAGACTGATGGAGATCATGTTTAATCTGTGCAGCTCTGTGGAACATGTTGGTGCTATATAAATAGACAATAATAATAAATGTATATGGGTATGTATATAAGTTGTACAGTAGACTGAGGTTGGCAAGATGGCACATACATAGCCACATATTGGCTGCACACATATGGATACTATTTGGCAACATAATGGCTCAGGTAACCGCTAGACTAGGGAACCCCAACCTTTTTTACCCAAGCGGCACTTTCAACACAAGCATGCAAAAGTTTCCTGGGGTGCCCAATAAGGGCTGTGATTGGCTATTTGGTAGCCCCTATGTGGACTGGCAGCCTACAGGAAGTTCTGTTTGGCAGTACAACAGGTTTATATGCAACCAAAACTTGCCTTCAAGTCAGGAAATTAGAAATAACCCCCTGTTTTGAGGCCACTGGGGCAACATCCAAGGAACTGTAGAGCAACATGTTGCCCCCTGAGCCAATGGTTGGGGATCACTGGGCTAAATAGAAGAACAAAATCTCATTATTTTGCAGCAGGAGGCATTGCTAGACCCTTATCTGATTGGCTCCAGAGCAGTGGTTCTCAACCTGTGGGTCGGGACCCCTTTGGGGGTCAAACAACCCTTTCACAGGGGTCGCCTAAGACGATCGGAGAACACATATTTCCGATGATCTCCGGAATAATTTTATTTTAGCAAAATCTCATTACTTTGCAGCAGGAGGCATTGCTAGACCCTTATCTGATTGGCTCTAGAGCTCAAGGATGCATTTCATGAAATGAAAAATATGCTTGAAACGGGAGTCTGGGCAGGTTTATATTATGTTCTGCATCACCCTGTATGTGCCCTTTTTTCATTTTGCATGTTGTAACTAACCTGTTCTTTTCTATATCCATTCTGCCCCACTCCAGGCTGTTGTGGTCATCCTCACCACCACCCGCACCATCACGTTCACCCTCCGCACTATCATCCTCACCCTCCGCATCATCCTGTTTACCCTCCGCACTATCCTGTTCATAACCCGCATCATCATGATCACCATGGGCACCATCATGATCACCATGGGCACCATCATGATCACCATGGCCACCATCATGATCACCATGGGCACCATCATGGCCACCACGGGCACCATCATGGTCACCATGGACATCATTAAACCTCCAGTCTTGCAGCAGGAAGAATTCCTGTTTAGGAAGCATCATATATCCCCCCGTGATCAAGTGACTGATTTTCTATTCTTCCTGCTGGAGGGGGGCGCTTGACCTTAGCCTATAATGCAGCAAATCATTACTAATGTCTTATACAAGTTTCTTGCAGTGGAAGTTTGGACCGGCCTCCCAGCTTGTTCCAGCGCTCCCTGTTCCAAGGGAAGGTCTTCTGTTTGCTCTTATGTGTTTGGAATCTGAGGCCCCCCAGCCTACAGTCTTTCCTGGAGTTCCCCCCATTTTCAGATCATGTGCTCCCATGAGTTTGGCATTATTTGCCCTGTATGGATCCTGTGTATCTAGGAGAGGGGTTCTGCCCATGGCCCAGCCAACTTGGCATCTATCCCTGTATCTATGCACTGGGCACCCCCAGCCCTTCTCCCACCTGTTGGGCTCACAGCTCCACATGAGTAGTTGAGAGGAAGGCTTGATTCAGGATCTATAAAGTGCCCAATGGAGTATTGGCCGGGAGGTGGCTGTAGGCAATAGAGAGAGGAGAGGACAAAAGAGAGAGGACAGTGGGAGTAGGGGAAACACAGGGAGAGCCGGACAGACATTGGGGTACAGAGGAAAGGGGGAGAGGAAAGGGGGACAGATGAAGGTGCTGATCTCTACTGGAGCTGTAACACTGGGCCTTTGGGGGTGACTGGGCTGAATTAGCTCCCTTCATGCTGAGACCTGGGGGCTCATTTATGAACACAAGGGCAGACAGCCAAGTGCCCAGTTGGACACAAAATTGAGGATTCCCTGCTTTGTGGGTAAATATCATGGTGACTTGCACCCCAGAGGGGCACTTTTCCCATTGCCCTGGGTTAGTAAAAGAGCCCCCTAATCCTGGATTTAGTGCATCCCTACTATATTATTCCCTGTACCGCAGCCCCCTGGGAATTTCTCTTTATCTTTCTCATCCTGAACTTGCCCTTGGAAAGCAAATACAAAATGTGTGGTGTTTCGTAACCTGTATCCTATGAAATAATCCATGATTTTTATGTGACGCTAATAATCTCTGACTGAATAATAATGATAATGAACTGGGGTGTAATTTACAAACATTCGCAATTAAACCAATAAAGTTACCCAGAGAGGATCAGCTGACCCTGTATTTACTCCCGGCACAGTTCCACACTGCTGGTGGGACTACCCTTGCCCATGTTAGCGGGGGCCCCTTTATAACCTGCTGACCCCTTGTGGGTTGGGCTCCATAGCCAGGTGATCCCTGGATCTTCCTTTTCTCCCAGAAGTGCACTGGGGCTCCCAGCCAATCAGGTTTCTCTCCAGTCTGTAACCAGGCAGAAAAATAGACAGAAAAACAGATGAAAGAGTTTTTGGATCCCCTATCACATCTCACTTATTGTTTTAAGCCCATTATATATATATATATACTGTATGTATATAAAATTTGGTCACAGACAAGTTTTAGACACAGACCAATAGCTTTATTTGCCCTTTTTTATATGGGGTGTAACCAATACAAAACTAGGGAAAGTCGAGAGTAGTTTTAATCCCATTCGCTAACCCATAACAACCAAGCAGGGCAGTTAAAATGCAGAATGCTTTTGTCTTGGTTGCTATGGATCAGGGAGTGTTGGCAACCTTACTTTGGCCTAATTAGCCCGACAGTGGGCAGATAATACCAGTACATGCCTTTCCTTTGGAAATCCCACGGATTGGAAATGAATGGAGACCTATCAGAAATATCCCTTGGGCTACAGCAACTACTACTGGGCAGTGTTTCATCCTCATTATGAGGGGTTCACAAACAAACGTTGGGGGGCTGGGGCGTCATGGAGGGCAAATGGATATAACTTAAAGCAGCAGAAGAAGAAAGAAGGGAACAAGCAACAAGGAAGAAACACCTTTAGGGTGAAGATACACTGAGCTACTAGTAGCAGCTACTTTTTTAAGGCTACTAAACTCCAGAAAATCCCCTGCCATAGACAATAATGAGAATTGCCCCTGCTAAAACACACGTAGAGACAGTTATCAGTAAAACATCACCATTGTCTGTTTTAGTAGCCAAGACAACAAGCTGCTACTAGTAGCTCAGTGTGTCTTCAGCCTTAAGAATAGCTGCACAGACATCACACACAGACAGTAGGATAATATAGTTAGAATATATTTATTAGAAGCCTTGTATGCTGGATGCTTCTCTTACTGTAGGATTCAATGTAACTGTGATAATATTGTTTGATTGTATTGATTGTAGTAATTAAACTTCTGTGTTCATAAGGTATCAGTGTCATTGATATGTTATTACAGGTTGATAGAATATGTGTGTTAATAAACAAAGCCTGACAGTCGCTAACCCGGTACATTATTATATACATATATATATATATAGTTGTTCAGAGTCAAGGAAAGCCTGACAGGTTATAGTCATTAACCCGGTACAGGTATTGGACCTGTTATCCAGAATTCTTGGGACCTACAGTTTTCCAGATAAGGGATCTTTCCTTAATTTGGATCTCTAACTTAAGTCTGCTTAAAATCATTTAACCATTAAATAATTCCAATAGGGCTGTTCTGCCCCAATAAGGGGTAATTAAATCTTAGTTGGGATCAAGTACAGGTACTGTTTTATTATTACAGAGAAAAGGGAATCATTTAACCATTAAATAAACCCAATAGGGCTGTTCTGCCCCAATAAGGGGTAATTATATCTTAGTTGGGATCAAGTACAGGTACTGTTTTATTATTACAGAGAAAAGGGAATCATTTAACCATTAAATAAACCCAATAGGGCTGTTCTGCCCCAATAAGGGGTAATTATATCTTAGTTGGGATCAAGTACAGGTACTGTTTTATTATTACAGAGAAAAGGGAATCATTTAACCATGAAATAAACCCAATAGGGCTGTTCTGCCCCCAATAAGGGGTAATTATATCTTAGTTGGGATCAAGTACAGGTACTGTTTTATTATTACAGAGAAAAGGGAATCATTTAACCATTAAATAAACCCAATAGGGCTGTTCTGCCCCAATAAGGGGTAATTATATCTTAGTTGGGATCAAGTACAGGTACTGTTTTATTATTACAGAGAAAAGGGAATCATTTAACCATTAAATAAACCCAATAGGGCTGTTCTGCCCCAATAAGGGGTAATTATATCTTAGTTGGGATCAAGTACAGGTACTGTTTTATTATTACAGAGAAAAGGGAATCATTTTTAAAAATTAGAATTATTTACTTATAATGGAGTCTATGAGAGATGGCCTCTCTGTAATTCAGAACTTTCTGGATTCCAGATAAGGGATCCCATACCTGTATTTAGGGGCTTTTTACATTGGCATAGCTAGGCAGTGATCCAACCTTCTGAGAAGCGTTAAAGACTCTAAGTCAGGATTCTGGATATCAGATGTATGACCTTATGGTCTATATTTAGGACTAGACCAGCAAATTTAGGATTTAAAATGAGCAGGTTATCCCACAACGGGAATCCCACAACCTCACAGCTCTCCCTGTAACAAATCCTTTCCGAATGTTTAAACGGAACCTCCCTTCTTCTAAACGGAGTGGGTGCCCTCGTGCCCGTTGGAAGGACCTACTGGTAAATAAAACATTAGAGAGGTTATTATATGATCCCTTTATATATTTATACATAGTTATCATGTCCCCTCTTAAGCGCCTCTTCCCCAGTATAAACAGACCCAACTTGGCCAGTCTTTCCCCATAACTGAGACTTTCCATACCCTTTACCAGCTTAGTTGCCCTTCTCTGGACCCTCTCTAACTCAATAATGTCCCGTTTGAGCACTGGAGACCAAAACTGAACAGCATATTCTAGATGGGGCCTTACCAGCGCTCTGTAAAGGGGAAGAATAACCCCCTCCTCCCGTGAATCTATATGTATCTTACAATAACGAACAAGATGTTTCCCCTGAAAATGTTATAGTTGAAGGTGTTTGATCCAATGTGCCATCTTCCTAGAAAAGAAGTTGAGATTCTCTGGGAACGGTTGGCACAGAAGGGACAGACCATGGCGGCACTTACACAGCGGCTGGGGGAGGTGTAAATACCAGAGTAGTTTGGGGGGGGGCAGTGACTGTGTTGTCCCTCTGCCTACAGCACAATAGGCATCTCCAGGAACTGGTAGGCCAGACAGTAGTGTTAGACTCTCCTTACATTGGGCTTCATTCACAGTGGAGGAGCCCCATAAAAGAGAATATGGAGAATATGGCTGCCTCCTCACTGCAGTAATGCATTAGCGCTCAGGCAGCTCTTCCAGGGGTTAATGCTATTGATATTTCATTCTTATATGATATTGACCCTGGAGACAATGAAGATGCATTTGCTTTCTGTACAAGGTACCAGGCATTATATTGTATGGTTACCCACAGGCCAGATTTAGGGATAGGAGACCCCAAGATGTTACCAATACTCGCAGGGAAATATGGGGGTACGGATTTCATTACTTGCTAATGCTCACACTTATCCTGAGTTTCTCTATATTTTATGGTAAATGACTGGAGAAAGCTCACATCTTCACATCTTCACATCTTTACATCTTCTTTAAGCTTAAAAGAGACCAACATACCCCAAATAAACCAGGTTTGTTTTGCTTGTAGAACAATTGGGCACATAAAGAAGATGGTGGAGACTTATTCCCTCCCCGATGTACCCAGCTGACATAGAGGACACAATTGTGTGGGTGGAGTTGGGCCACAGCTTTATTATAGAATACAACAGGGGTCCTCAAACTTCTGAACCAAGGGGCTCTATCAAGGACTGTTGGGGGGCCGGACCGCCATCACCAACACCCCCCTGCGGCGGTGGCAAACTGTAGCCCAAACTGGTCACATTCCCCCCCAATCCCTCCCCCGGCGCTCCATTCATTCCCGCTGAGTCCTACCTCAGCTCCCCCATCCTGCTCCCCAGGCCAGGTAAATTCCCCTGGGGGGCTAGACCCAACCCACAGGCTGTAGTTTGAGGACCGCTGGAATACAACATCTATAGCCCTTGCCATGCATTTCAACTTTACTGAACATCTTAATGAACTTTATAACTGGCCACTGAGTGGGCATGTGGAAGCCATCAAAAAACCCCAGAGATTAAATGGCCAAGGACTATCACCCGCCAATACGGGAAACGTATTGGGTGAGTTAACCCCTTATTTGCACAGAGGGAATTGAGCAGGCAGCTGGCTCCACAGTCCCTCTGTGCTCTCATTAGATATCTTAGCGCTCTCTAAAGGTGGCCACACACGTGGTGATTTCGCTCCACTGACGTTTAGGGCTGAATCGTCAGATATGGAGGTAGAAACAATAGGGATTCTACCTCATTCTGCCAATTCAGCCCTGAAGGTAGATTTTGCTCAGGCGCCTTCTATGGAGCCTGATCAAACTTTTTTAACCTGGCCGATCGGCGAGTCGACCGATATCCGCAGCCTTTTGTGATATCAGTCGCCTCGCCGAGTCGCCATACACGAACTGAATATCGTATGAAACGACGTTTTCCTAGTGTTTCCATTGGTCCAGTGAGTCAAACAGAGAATTCCCCAATTGTGCTGGAGAAATTGGAAATGAGACTCAGCATTGATAAAACGAGGTTATGCACTTATATACACATAATATAACTGTAATGCACTAAATGGTAGTGTTTCAGCAGTATAAGTAACTGAGAAGGATTGTTGGCTTCTCTGGAGAAAAATGCTAAGAAGTCACTATGGACAGATATCGGGGGTCATTTTTGGCCCATAACAAAGAACCAGAGCCCCCACTTTAGAGGAGATGAACTTTCATTGGAAGTAGAACGTATTGTTCCTGGGGGGTGAGGTTGGGGAACGCCCTATTGGGTCACAGAGGCAGATTCTGTTAATGAGAAATAATTATCAATTAATGGTGAAACTAGAGTCCCCCAGAGTGAAATCCTGGGGGCACTTGTTATTATTCATCCAAACTAACTATCTATATAATAGTTACTATGTGACTACATGTACTGCATCCATTGTTCCTCACCACCCAGGGGATATTCCTATTATTTCTGAGCAGATCATTTGCTTCCCACCAAGGCAGCAGCCAATGGAAACCACTCACTGTTGGGATCAGTTAATGATTCAGGGATAGGCAATATCTCCTCACTGACTCACATTATACGAGGGACTGACCTATAGGAGTCAGGTATATGAGCACATGACTGTACATAACATGGGGGGGGTACAGTAACCCATAGCCCAGATACAGTAACACCCACAGGGCTGTAAACTTCTGTGTATTGTAAAGATAGAAATGTTTAATGAGGAACATTATGACAATGCCCCAATGTTACAATGTTCCACACAGGTAGGGTGGGGGGGGGAACTGTTTCTCGTATTACAGAACAAGAATGAACTATGTAACTATCTACATGTACATTGGGGTTACCAGCCCCCCTACCAGTCAGTATCATTGTTCCTCACCTGGGGGGGATGTTGCTGCCATATTTGTGCAGATCAGTTGGTTCCCACCAAGACAACAGCCAATGGAAACAACTCAGTGTTGTGATTCATTACCTTGGGTTTCACCTCCTATGGAATAACTACCATGAGTTGTACATAGGAACACACCCTGCGCCGTGACTGTCCCTTTAACAATAATAGCTTTGTTATTGCTTCAGTCCCCAACAGCAACGGCTGTTACTTCACATAAAATTTTACATTTTCTGTTTATTTTGCTTCACTTGTCAGGCGATGGCATGATCCCATATTTAGTCCGACTCCCATGTCCTAAATTCATAACGTGTTAGTCACATTTCAGGTCAAAAAGTCAAAAAGAAGATTTATATCAATAGGAAAGCTCTAGTACATCGGTCTGGGACCAAGGCCTCATGCATTTCAGGTTACAAAACCCTTAATTAGAAGCAAAAATGCTTATAATTAGGGGTTTGGACCTAAAATTTTCTTGGACCCCAATTTTCTTGGATTGGCAAAGAGTTTTGCCGTTTCCCACAGTTGCCCAAAGATTTTTTAAACCATTCACAAGCTCCAATCAGAAGAAACCCTCTCTAGATGAATCGATAAATCTATTTAATTTCTCTGCCTAGAGTGTGTCGGGGGTCGCACACAAATACGTTGGCCACTCCCCCAGGCAGATTTGCTCCGGCTGAATTCGGTTGGTCAGAAAGTGCCTTGTGGATCTCAGTTTTCAAATAAGGGCCACAGATAGTCATTGGGATCAAGACCAGGGTTGGGCCATTGAATGGCTATGAACCAGGCACAATGCTCCTTACTTGCTGGCCCTGCCTCATTTTAAATACATACTGGCAAATTACCTTTACTGTTGCCAAAAAAATCAGTAGGACCAAGATGTCACCCTTCTCTATATGATCCCAAGCTTTATATCTAGAATTAATAGACAGTTTCCATGGCATGACTTACCTGCTGCTACACAGTTATTCCCAGTTCCTGGAAACGATCTGGAAGACCTCTGCCCACCCCCATATATTCCATGGGGTAAGTGAAATAAGCCTCAGTTTTGAGGTTGAATGAACTCCAGGAATCAACTCCAGAAACCCACAACCACTTGGACCCCAGAAACATTATTTTTAGAATGAGATCATCTGATTCTGTATCTATAGGCACCCCAAGTTTCCTTCTATCTGTAACCAACGCATACCCTTTAGGTAGACAGGAAGCACCCCCATAATGTGTCCCTGGGGTCCCAGATGCCACTCAGGTAGGCATACGAGCAGGGACCATGGAATGTTGGCGCAGGAGCCCTATCTAATACTTGTGAATAAGAGAAATACAACATTACTGAAGAACAGGCTACTTGCCCCACAATGAGTACCCCTTGGCTTCACCAATGCTGACTTTTAACCTACTGGGTGTAATCCAAAGGTTGACAAAATATACAGACAATTCCATTTATTTGTTTATTGCTTCCTGCTTAGCGACTGGCTGAACAGGTAATTTCAGTTGTGACATCAAACAACTATATAGACTGGATAAGGAGCCCAATAAAAGGGAAGAACATATAGAGAGTCGCTCACTGAAGGTGAAAGAGACTCCTGAAACCGACTCCTGTCCCAGAGCAGTCACAGCCGGTGCCCCAAGCGAAGAACATGGACAATAGAGGTGAGTTATTCTGTTATATAAGTGTCTGGGCATGAAACAGATAAAGCCCTCGCCCTGTGTGGTATATACAGTATGGGGGAGATGTAGCCGCGCTGATGTGCCGCTGTGTTTGGGGTCAATAACAACATCTGCCCAGGGATCCATTTGGCACAACTTGGGAATCCTGTAGTTTCTTTGTGCCAAAGTGTGCCAGCCATTGTGTAAATCCGGCTACTTGCACACAGCGCAACTATAGGCACAAGGAGGTTACTAAGTGGCACTCTGACCGGTGCCAATCTGTACCCAGCAATATGCCCATACGTGTATATACTGTATATTGGCAGAAATCACTATGGGGGAATTCACAAAAGTGTCGGTAAGTGAATCGTTAGCAAAATTGTAGAAATGGCGAAAGCACAACAAATCCACATAAGGGATAACGCTTATCGCATGCTTTTTTGCGTTAAAAAGCACGCAATAAATTAGTACCGATTCATCAAAGTCATTTCGCATGCGTTATTTACCTCGCATTGCGTTAATTCTCGCATAGATATGATACTAACGCATGATTCACAAACACATATGAAGCGTTAGATGCACTAAATATCCCATTAGTCTGTGCGAAAATTAACCCCTACTTGGGGCAGGCGGTACTTAAAGAAAATTGTGGTTCGTGAGCTTTTGGCAACACAATAAGGACTTTGCAGTGGGATTTATTCAGTGTGTGTCGGCCCCAGAGTGATGCAGCCGCCAGTTTGCAGGGAAATGGGCATTTACAGAAAAGTAGTTTTACGAGCGTAATGGTTACGTGTGTAATATCGTGCGCTAATATAGCAAGTGGCAAAATATATAGAGAGCAGCAGGAATTAACGCACGCGCAGAAAATAACGCAAGGAAAACGCTCATCGTGACTTAAATAATGCAAACAACATCGCGTCTAAATTAACGCAAGTATCCTATAATGAATCGTGCGTCAAGTCGCAAAAAATAAGAAGCGCTAAAATTTAACGCATGCTATAAATAGCGCTCGTTTTATCGCACCTTAGTGAATCAGCCCCAAGGTATCGTATAGCTTTATGGCTTTGTCATAATGTCGCCAAATGTTAATAAGTGACTTATACATGTAGCACAAATAGACAAATGGCCACTCATATAAATGCTGTTAACACATATTTATTCACATTCCAGCTGGGCAACACAGGCAGGCTTACCCCATAATGCAATTACCCCGACTAGCCTTCCTCATCATCACCCCCACTGGGAGCTCACTCCCCACCAGTCCGGCGTTCCTCTAACGCCCCCCTGCCCTTCTCTGAACAGGAATTTTCTGTCAACGTCCCTTGCCGAAGGCCTTTTCTGCTAGTCCTGACACTGACACTTAGCCAAGGCTCCTAAGCCATCTACTTCCTTGTTGGGGTGTTGGCTACCCAAGTGCTTCTCACTGTGACACCCTCTCTGTCTATCCTGCTGATCTACCATCAAATAGCCCCAAACTGGGTGTGGTCCCCTGCTTATATTCTTCCTGCCCTATGTTTCCCTCTAGTGGCTGGAGTCTCTGTTACACCTATTTTCCCAAACTTGCAAAACCCTGCCACCTAGTGGCTAAATTGCAAAATGACATTCTACAGCAACTAAAACCTATGCTGGGTGGATTAGCAATCACTCGGGCACCCCCCTACATGCACACCCAGCAACTGTTGTTATTGTGCTGTGAAAATGTTGTTTGTGCTCCATAAAATTGTCTCTATACAGTCAAATGAACCTATTGACATTTCATCTAATATTTTTGTTATGAAAAATGTCTGTACAAATGCAGTGGGTGCGACGAATTCTCAGAAAGGTCGTACGTATGACACAAAAATAGCCACGCCCCCTTTTTAACAACTTTTTTTGAAAATTGTCAGCAGAGGCAGAAAAATGACAGAAAAGAGTTCTTGAATAAATTGCCACAAATACATAATTTTTATACAACATCATTACTACATTTTCCTACCAACATGTTTATGAATTCCCCCTATGAGTATATTGTATTGTACGTAGGGTGGGTTCTTGTCTTCTTTTCTGTCTGGGTTTGGTTCTGGGACGAGTCGAGACACTTGCTTCAGGCAGCAGTGCCCCCAAATTTACGAGACGAATTTCCAGACTTTAAAACAGAAATTTGGCTCAGATAGTGCAGATAGAGCAATAGCCCACTCTACAATAGTGATGCGCCCCCTTGGACTTCTTCCAGAGCAGTAAAGGTAATCACAGGGGGCTGAGGGGGGCGCCATTGGAGGAGCTACCTTGGGCGGCTGAGGGGGCAGAAACGCCCCTGGTTTGGTTACATAGTTAGATTTTGTTGGAGAAAGACAATAGTCCATCAAGTGATCATTCTGTTCCTCTAGTATAAAGGTGGGGGGCTTTTGTTCTTTGTTGTCCCCCCACATATGTTTATATAGAGTTGGGAAATATATATGTAATGTCCTCTAACACATTGGTAAAGAGAAATCACCTCCCCTCGCAGGTGCTTTTTCTTCAAAAAATAAACTTGACAGTCTCTGCTCTCTCCAGCTCATTAATATCCTTCTTAAGGACTGGAGCCCAAAACTGCACTGCATACTCACTGTTACTGCCCCCCATACTCACTGTTACTGCCCCCCCCCATACTCACTGTTACTGCCCCCATACTCACTGTTACTGCCCCCCATACTCACTGTTACTGCCCCCCCCCCATACTCACTGTTACTGCCCCCCCATACTCACTGTTACTGCCCCCCATACTCACTGTTACTGCCCCCCCCCATACTCACTGTTACTGCCCCCCCATACTCACTGTTACTGCCCCCCCCCCATACTCACTGTAACTGCCCCCCATACTCACTGTTACTGCCCCCCATACTCACTGTTACTGCCCCCCATACTCAGGGTGAGGCCTTACCAGGGACCTATAAAGGGGCAAAATTATGTTTCATCCCTTGAGTCAATGCCCCTTTTATACAAGACAGCACTTTATTTGCTTTAGTAGCCACAGAATGACACTGCCTAGAGTTACACAGCTTGTTGTCCACAAAAAACCCCTAGATCCTTCTCCATTAAAGATCCCCCCAAACACTCCCAATTAGTGTATAACTTGTGTTTATATTATTTCTACCAAAGGGCAGAACTTTGCACTTGTCCACATTGAACCTCATTTCCCAGTTTGCTGCCCAGTTTTCCCATTCTGTCAAATCTCTCTGCAAAGTGGCAGCATCCTGCATGGAACTCTCTCTATCCAATTACAGATATTATGAAGATATTGTCTATGGTGATATTTGTTCAAGACTGATATTGATAAAGGCCAGTAGGGTTGGCTCCCTTCACTATAAACATGTACAGGGCAGCAACCAATTTTTCAATAAGATATTACGCGTTTCACATTCCAACCCTTAGTCACAGGCTCAGCTTCCTTCACTAGTTTGCCTGTTGTTAAATTAATTACCATTCTAAACAGGGCTGTGTGGCATTTCCCTTACCCCTAGTAACTGGGAGGATTACAGGGTGTCCTTCTCTCAGTAATGCCTTTGTTACTTCTGGAAGGGTTCTGCCCCAATAAGGGGTAATTATATCTTAGTTGGGATCAAGTACATGTACTGTTTTATTATTACAGAGAAAAGGGAATCATTTAACCATTAAATAAACCCAATAGGGCTGTTCTGCCCCAATAAGGGGTAATTATATCTTAGTTGGGATCAAGTACAGGTACTGTTTTATTATTACAGAGAAAAGGGAATCATTTAACCATGAAATAAACCCAATAGGGCTGTTCTGCCCCCAATAAGGGGTAATTATATCTTAGTTGGGATCAAGTACAGGTACTGTTTTATTATTACAGAGAAAAGGGAATCATTTAACCATTAAATAAACCCAATAGGGCTGTTCTGCCCCCAATAAGGGGTAATTATATCTTAGTTGGGATCAAGTACAGGTACTGTTTTATTATTACAGAGAAAAGGGAATCATTTAACCATTAAATAAACCCAATAGGGCTGTTCTGCCCCAATAAGGGGTAATTATATCTTAGTTGGGATCAAGTACAGGTACTGTTTTATTATTACAGAGAAAAGGGAATCATTTAACCATTAAATAAACCCAATAGGGCTGTTCTGCCCCCAATAAGGGGTAATTATATCTTAGTTGGGATCAAGTACAGGTACTGTTTTATTATTACAGAGAAAAGGGAATAATTTAACCATTAAATAAACCCAATAGGACTGTTCTGCCCCCAATAAGGGGTAATTATATCTTAGTTGGGATCAAGTACAGGTACTGTTTTATTATTACAGAGAAAAGGGAATCATTTAACCATTAAATAAACCCAATAGGGCTGTTCTGCCCCAATAAGGGGTAATTATATCTTAGTTGGGATCAAGTACAGGTACTGTTTTATTATTACAGAGAAAAGGGAATCATTTAACCATTAAATAAACCCAATAGGGCTGTTCTGCCCCCAATAAGGGGTAATTATATCTTAGTTGGGATCAAGTACAGGTACTGTTTTATTATTACAGAGAAAAGGGAATAATTTAACCATTAAATAAACCCAATAGGACTGTTCTGCCCCAATAAGGGGTAATTATATCTTAGTTGGGATCAAGTACAGGTACTGTTTTATTATTACAGAGAAAATGGAATCATTTAACCATGAAATAAACCCAATAGGGCTGTTCTGCCCCAATAAGGGGTAATTATATCTTAGTTGGGATCAAGTACAGGTACTGTTTTATTATTACAGAGAAAAGGGAATCATTTAACCATGAAATAAACCCAATAGGGCTGTTCTGCCCCAATAAGGGGTAATTATATCTTAGTTGGGATCAAGTACAGGTACTGTTTTATTATTACAGAGAAAAGGGAATCATTTAACCATTAAATAAACCCAATAGGGCTGTTCTGCCCCCAATAAGGGGGTAATTATATCTTAGTTGGGATCAAGTACAGGTACTGTTTTATTATTACAGAGAAAAGGGAATCATTTAACCATTAAATAAACCCAATAGGGCTGTTCTGCCCCAATAAGGGGTAATTATATCTTAGTTGGGATCAAGTACAGGTACTGTTTTATTATTACAGAGAAAAGGGAATCATTTAACCATTGAATAAACCCAATAGGGCTGTTCTGCCCCCAATAAGGGGTAATTATATCTTAGTTGGGATCAAGTACAGGTACTGTTTTATTATTACAGAGAAAAGGGAATCATTTAACCATTAAATAAACCCAATAGGGCTGTTCTGCCCCAATAAGGGGTAATTATATCTTAGTTGGGATCAAGTACAGGTACTGTTTTATTATTACAGAGAAAAGGGAATCATTTAACCATTAAATAAACCCAATAGGGCTGTTCTGCCCCAATAAGGGGTAATTATATCTTAGTTGGGATCAAGTACAGGTACTGTTTTATTATTACAGAGAAAAGGGAATCATTTAACCATTGAATAAACCCAATAGGGCTGTTCTGCCCCCAATAAGGGGTAATTATATCTTAGTTGGGATCAAGTACAGGTACTGTTTTATTATTACAGAGAAAAGGGAATCATTTAACCATTAAATAAACCCAATAGGGCTGTTCTGCCCCAATAAGGGGTAATTATATCTTAGTTGGGATCAAGTACAGGTACTGTTTTATTATTACAGAGAAAAGGGAATCATTTAACCATTAAATAAACCCAATAGGGCTGTTCTGCCCCAATAAGGGGTAATTATATCTTAGTTGGGATCAAGTACAGGTACTGTTTTATTATTACAGAGAAAAGGGAATAATTTAACCATGAAATAAACCCAATAGGGCTGTTCTGCCCCAATAAGGGGTAATTATATCTTAGTTGGGATCAAGTACAGGTACTGTTTTATTATTACAGGCAGCTGCCTCTTCTGCCTACCCCTAGTTCCGGCCCTGGCCAGAAGTCTGAACACAAGGGCCCCAAGTAATTGCCCTTAATTTCCCACACCAAAAGTACATTTTCTGTAAGTTCTCCCACTCGCACTCTTCTCCTTCCTCCCCATGTGTCATTCTTCTCTCCACTCCTATTATTTTCTCTTCTTTTAGTCCTTTCCGTATGTGCCATTCTCTCTTCTTACCCCTTCTCTCCTCATTCCCCATACATATGTCATTCTGGTACTTGCCCCACTGCAGGGCAAATTACACACCAAAACACCAGGATCACAACACAAGTGTCATCCAGCAAAATGATTAATGTGTGCCAAGTCAATATTTTGGAAAAATTGTGGTATCATCCTCTTCTTCCATTGAAATCTTTCATTGTGTCATGTGACCACATAGTCTACATATGTAATGCGCAAGTGCCCCATGATGGCATACAGGAGGGGCAAACATTTGAGGGGGTATATAGGTTAAAGGGGATGTGGGTTCCAAAAAAATACTACCATTTTTTTAGGAACCCCAAAGGTGGGCAACTCCCCTTGGCTGAGATGGATGCAATGGAATTCTGTGATAAAAGGGGGTCATTTGCAACATCCTCACTCTCTGGCCTCCATTACCTGAGCCCAGAGGGATCTGCCTGTACCTTCTCATTCATTGGAGTAGAGTTTCCACCTTTCGGTCTTCTTCGAATCTGGGCAGTGATGTCATAGGGTTGGGGAGAATGACATCAGTGACAGGGGAGTGACATTAAAGGTAGGGGTGGGGCAATGACACGGCAGAGCTTTCAGTGATTGGAAACTGGGCAGGTGGTGCCCCTAGCTTGGAGGCTATAATGGCGAGTATAACGTTCCAAGTGATGAAATGAGTAGAAGCCCCTGGAGAAGAGGAGACTCAGTACGTTGTCTAAGTTGGAAACATCTTGGATCTGTAAATAAGGCTCCTTGTGGCCAATGGGACTACATAGAGACCATGTCCCATCTGGGCAAGCCTGGCGTGATTGTGTGGTGTTTCCCAATTTGAATTTACTTTAATACGTTTCTCCTCTTCTTTGTAGCTCATTGATAGAGCACCCATAGAGCACCCATCGCTGCTACATATTCTCAGTGTTGGTGCTGAGCTCAGCGAGACATGGGTGGTAAGCGCTTTCTATTTGTATTATATCCGTGCCTGTCGGTGGTGTATGTGTGTCGGTGGTGTATGTGTGTCGGTGGTGTATGTGTGTCGGTGGTGTATGTGTGTCGGTGGTAGGTTATAACGTGCTGTGCATCATGTATGGACAATAGGGATTAGGGATTAAACTGTGAAAATCTTAAACTTGGATTATGTGGTCATGTGACACCAGGAGAGATTCCTATGGAAGCAGAGCCTATGACATCACACAAAGGGGTGGGGTTGAACCATTTTTTACTGCACTGATGGTCACACTAATCACTTGGCTTGGGCAAGGGCTGGGATATGAGGCTGAAACGTTGCTTGTTGCACCCAATATGTCTCACAAATAATTCTTCTTGTTGGTTGAAGCTTGTGCTGTGATCCTGGTGTTTTATTATGGACTATGGAAGCCGGAGACACAAGAGTTAGCACTGCAAGTAGGGTTGCCACTTGGGCAATATTCCAACTTCCTAGCCAACAATGTTCCCTCTCGTTCCACCCTGGTCCATCACAATTCTTGTTTAACCTTCTCTGTCCTGATTGCCTTCAACTCCCCAATCCACTACATCATTGGCACGCCCATTCATGCCGTTGGCCAGCCAATTTCAATTATTGGTGCTATATAAATAGAAAATAAATGTTTGGCAGAACACCTGGTTTCTATGCAACCAAAACTTGCCTCCAAGCAAGGAAATTAGAAATAACCCCCTGCTTTAAGGCCACTGGAGGCAACATCCAAGGAACTGTAGAGCAACATGTTACCCCCTGAGCCAATGGTTGGGGATCACTGGGCTAAATAGAAGAGCAAAATCTCATTACTTTGCAGCAGGAGGCATCGCTAGACCCTTATCTGATTGGCTCTAGAGCAGTCGTTCTCAACCTGTGGGTCGGGACCTCTTTGGGGTCAAACAACCCTTTCACAGGGGTCACCTAAGACCATCGGAAGACACATATTTCCCAATGGTCTTCGGAATAATTTTGTGGTTGGGGGTCACCACAACATGAGGAACTGTATTAAAGGGTCGCGGCATTAGGAAGGTTGAGAACCTCTAGAGCTCTGATGTGACAGAAGAGCTTGAACCAATCAGATAAGCTTTAAGAGACACTTCCTGCTAAAGGGAAAGGGCATTTCATGAAATGAAAAATATGTGTAAAACAGGAGTCTGGGCAGGTTCTGCATCACCCTGTATGTGCCTTTTATTCATTTTGCATGTTGTAACTAACCTATTCTGTTCTATACCCACTCTGCCCCACTCCAGGCTGTTGTGGTCATCCTCCCCACCACCCGCACCATCACGTCCACCCTCCGCACCATCATGTCCACCCTCCGCACCATCCCGTTCACCCTCCGCACCATCCTGTTCATCCTCCGCACCATCCTGTTCATCATCCTGTTCACCCACCGCACCATCCCGTTCATCACCCGCACCATCATGGTCACCATGGGCACCATCATTAAACCTCCAGTCAAGCAGGAGGAAGAAGAATTCCTAATTAAGAAGCAAGATATATCCCCCGGTGATCAAATGACTGATTTTCTATTCTTCCTGCTGGAGGGGGGCGCTTGACCCCCAGGCAGCAAATCCTTACTGAACTCTTATACAAGTTTCTTGCAGTGGAAGTTTGGACCGGCCTCCCAGCCTGTTCTCTTTCCAGCGCTCCCTGTTCCAAGGGAAGGTCCTCTGTTTGCTCTTATGTGTTTGGAATCTGAGGCCCCCCAGCCTACAGTCTTTCCTGGTGTGCCCCCCATTTTCAGATCATGTGCTCCCATGAGTTTGGCATTATTTGCCCTGTATGGATCCTGTGTATCCATGAGAGGGGTTCTGCCCATGGCCCAGCCAACTTGGCATCTATCCCTGTATCTATGCACTGGGCACCCCCAGCCCTTCTCCCACCTGTTGGGCTCACAGCTCCACATGAGTAGTTGAGAGGAAGGCTTGATTCAGGATCTATAAAGTGCCCAATGGAGTATTGGCCGGGAGGTGGCTGTAGGCAATAGAGAGAGGAGAGGACAAAAGAGAGAGGACAGTGGGAGTAGGGGAGGCACAGGGAGAGCCGGACAGACATTGGGGTACAGAGGAAAGGGGGAGATGGGAAAGTGGGTGACAGATGAAAGTGCTGGTCTCTACTGGAGCTGTAACACTGGGCCTTTGGGGGTGACTGGGCTGAATTAGCTCCCTTCATGCTGAGACCTGGGGGCTCATTTATGAACACAAGGGCAGACAGCCAAGTGCCCAGTTGGACACAAAATTGAGGATTCCCTGCTTTGTGGGTAAATATCATGGTGACTTGCACCCCAGAATGGCCCTTTGCCCATTGCCCTGGGTTAGTAAAAGAGCCCCCTAAGCCTCAGAATTGCACCAACCCTTAGCTCAGACCAACGGGGCCCTACAGCCCTGGCAGGTTGGGGCGGCTGTAAATTACAGTTCAACAATATCAGGGAACCCATAAGTGACATAAACAGCTGTTTCTAAGCGTCACCTCTCAGAATAAACCCCCAGATATGGCCCTTGCCCTGTATAACACAGGGGGCTCCACTGAGCAAAGTGTATGGAAAAGCCAAACTTACACTCCTCTGTGCTGATTGGTGGAATGCAGGAGTGTTCCCTCCAATCAGGGGATATTGCTGAAACAAACATTATTTTGTTCCATTACCAAGTCCTGTGGGTTCAGCTCTATATTATTCCCTGTACCGCAGCCCCCTGGGAATTTCTCTTTATCTTTCTCATCCTGAACTTGCCCTTGGAAAGCAAATACAAAATGTGTGGTGTTTTCTACCTTGTATCCTATGAAATAATCCATGATTTTTATTTGACACTAATTAACTGTGACTGAAATAATGTTAATGAACTGGGGTGTAATTTACAAACATTCGCAATTACACCAATAATGTTACCCAGAGAGGATCAGCTGACCCTGTACTTCCCCATAGCAACTAATCAGATCTGTGCTTTCATTTTCTACCTGATCAAAACGTAGTGCTGATTGGTTCCTATGTAGCAGGGATTGGTTGCTATGTAGCAGGGATTGGTTGCTATGTAGCAGGAATTTGTTGCTATGTAGCAGTTTCTACCTTATTAAATGAGGCCCTAGGACTGTAATAGTTAATTGCTTTAGCTGTTCTGATAGATATCAAATTTTGAAATGAAAATGATCATATATAACATTTATTGCTACAATAAAATGCTGATTAAAGTGATAAAATGTGAAAATTCTGTTAAATCAAAATAAAGGGGGATAAAACCATTTGCACCAATAAAGAACCATGTGATTGCGCCTCTTTCCTGCCGAGTGTCTTTTTTTCCAGGGCAATTTAGAGGTTTATGGTACAGAATGAGGGAGGAGTTAGTGGGAGGGAGGAGTTAGTGGGAGGGGGAGTGGGAGGAGTTATAGGCAGGTCTGGGTGTGGTTTGGGAGGGTCTGCGAATGTCTCAGGTCCCCACGAGGAGTCAGATTTTTGGGGTAGTGCCACATAGGGTCGGTGAGTGTGTAGGAATAGGGTAGAGGCCTGTTAGAGGCACTGTAGAGAGACAGGTTGGATAAAGCTTGGACACTTTAAGAGACAGGGAGTCCTGTAGGCTTAAGTGAAGTTTCCTGATTGGTTTACTCCAGTCTGCACTTTAATGAACCTGCAATATAGTCAGTTCTGTCGCACCGAACTTCATATGAACATGACCGATGTGTTTAGTAAAGGCCTACACCGGTCCCAAGGGAGAAGGTAATGAAAGGTCCAGGTCAAAACCGGACACGTGGCAACCCTACAAACACCTGATTGGCTGCTGTGAATGCTGTGGCTAATGTTACATAAGAACATTAGTGCCTATGGGCAGAGTTCAGTGTGATGGAGCTGAATCCCAGGGTGTGACCGGCCCACTGGGGGGCTTTGGTCTTAGCAGTGGTGGGGGGGTGAGGTTGGTGGCCGGAATAGTGGGCCCTTGGCTCTGGCAAACCGACTCCGACGCTGCTAAATACTATGGATTCCTCAGGGCTGTGGAATCTCGGCTCTATAATAAGAGGATGGAGCGGCACTGCCCAGTTTCTAAACTCCCAGTTTTATGGAGGGTCCTGGAAGGTGAGATAATTACTTTAAAAAAAAGAAGGCCCAACGGCGTCCTCACTGGAGAAAATTATAGCTGTGTAATTGTGTGTGCGCTGTGTAATTGTACATTCATTTGTTTTGGAGGGTTATGTGTCCTTTAATCCCTCATCTTCATGTGACCACAGCCATTCCATTGTAAAAAAAACAGTGCATTCTGGGATATCTGAGTCTATTGCACTTTACTGTGGAAAGACCACTGGCAGGCAGGATAGAATCTTAGGAAAAACTTCTACCGGCAAGTGCTGCCCTCTTGTGGAGTAAAAGCATCGGTGCATTATAGCCCTATAGCCCACCCTAGGGTGCAGCTCAGTATCTATTTGATCATGTGACACCCCACAGCTTCACAGTCAGCACCAACACAAGTAGGAAAGCAAACTGACACTTACTAAGCAGGAACTGGGCTGAAATAAACTGGCAGTTAATGCAGCAAATGTGAAATAACATGTAGTAGAATGAGGTATAAATCATATTAGGGGGGGACTAATTCATTTACAGAGGGGGTACCTCTTGCATTCACTGAGCACTTGCACCCTGAACACATCTGCCCTCTGCAGGTTAGGGGCTGTAATGGGGGAAACCCTGCTTCTCACCAATACAGACTACAAAACTACGGTTTTTTGTAGTCTGCAACCCCCTCTGTCTTTGTAAATGATCCCCATGTGACTCCCAGCACCGGATCTATTGCTACATAAATGTGTGGGTTAATGTGTAACGAAAGGAAAGTCTCACAGGTAGGGTTGTAATAGGGCAACTCGTTTAATTCTTGTAATAACAAACTGTATTTTTATGTCATGGGGTTCTACCTAGGTCCCTGGGGCCAAGTTTATTATCTACAAGGGCCCCAAGCTCCTTCCCCATTAGGGATTTGCCTAGTGCAGTCCCATTAAGGGTATAAGTGGGGGCAGATTGTTACCCCCCAGGTGCATGACCTTACATTTATCCACATTAAATCCCATCTGCCACTTAGCCGCCCAGATTGCCAGTTGCCCAGACCCTGCTGCAAGGTGCCCCACCCTGGGTAGAACTGACTGGGCTGCAGGGTGCCATCTGCAAACACTGATACATTACCCATAATCCCCTCCCCCAAGTCATTTATGAACAAGTTAAACAAAAGTGGCCCCAGTACAGAACCCTGAGGGGCCCCACTCCTAGTAAAGAATGGGCCAATCATAACCCCCCCTCTCTCCATGTTCTGACATCCCTGTGTTTCTGGATCCAATGGAAAAAGACTTTATATGAGGCAATGTTATTATTTTCTCATGAATGTGCAGCCGACTGAACGACACAGGAAGGAAGCTGAATATTTCCTTGGCCAAAAGTGAAACTGGCAGATAGTTCTTACCCTAAGGGATAAAGCTATAAATACAAGTTTCCCATATTCGGGACTTTTCCAATGGCGCCGCCTTGGCCGGGCTTCCCCCGTGTTTGTACAAGTTGAGTCGTTCCGTACATGTCACTTTCATTCCCGTCCCCAGAGGCCGGATGGATACGGCGCCACCGTGGGAAATTGCAGAAGCGAATATAGAAGCAGCTCCTCAAAGGGGGAACTATTGTGAAAAATGTTTTTATAATATTGAAAATATAAAGCCCAGACAAACCATGTTAACAGTAAAGCAGCTTGTTGTTTCCTTAGACTCGCAGCCTATTGCAGGAGGGTGATGGGCAGCGGATCTCAATTTAATGTGAGAAAAGGAAAATTGAAAGCCTACAGGAACCAAGCAGGTTCTACATGAGAGATTTATCCCACAGCCCCAAAGCTGCACAGGAAGGGACACTTACAAAAGCAACACCGCCAGGAATTCCCACTTCTGCCCCATCACATGTGTCTGATATGGGGGGCACAGATAGAGAATATCAGCCAGTGGGGAGGAAAGCGAGGAGCTCCCCCCCATCACCCAAACACAGCAAGAAAATAAAGCAGGAGAGCAGCCTCCGAAATCTTAAATTTTCTGAATTTGAGAATGAGGCTCTAATTGAGAAGCTAGTGCCCGTGTACGACCGATTAATCGGCAAATATGCAGCCAAAACAGCTACAACTGTTACAAACAGAGCATGGAACCATGTGAACAGTGTCGGGGTCTGTCTGAGGAGTGTCCAACACTGTAAAAAAAGATATCAGGGCATCAAAAGGGCCCTGAAGAAAAAACTGTCAGACTCCAGATACAGGTAAATATCTTACATTCATCTTTCTATTTAACACTCGCTCATCTGCTTTTCTACTCAATCGGCTTTTCCTTTTGGCTTACTGTCTTTCCTTCCTTTTTGGCTACTTTCCTACTTACTTTACATGTATGTATGTATGGCACGCCTATTATTATGTGCAACTTATGGCCTCAAAGCTGTGGGGTAGAACAGTCAATAAAATAATACCAAAATAGTTAATGCCCTGTACTCTCCTTTATGAAGGAGGATTATTGTGGAAGCAGTGTTTAATACAGAGTATAAGGGAGAGCCCTGGGAGTTAGTGAGGCCACTTAGCAGCAGCAGTTTAGTAGGGTTTGTATCAGAGCCTTAGTATTGTTACACTTGAAAGTAAAGGGAATTGATTGGGGCAACAATGAGTAACAAAAAGTGAGTGCATTGTTATGGGCTTGCTTATTGGAGACAACACAATAAAATCATTCATATATTTAATTTAGAACACGAAAAAAGTTAGATGAACACAGGAGCACTTACCTCCATAGACCCACGTGTGCTACTCGCAGACCAACTCTCAATGGTCCCAAAAGGCAGAAAAGTCCAGAAAAAGCGGAGCACCACGGGGTAAAAAATAAAATCAGTCTTTATTTGGTCACATTAAAACGGCACGTATACATCAAATGGACTTACGCTTAAAGCGTTTCGTGCTTCTGATGAAGTGACGCGATGTCACGAAACACGTTAAGCGTAAGTCCATTTGATGTATACGTGCCGTTTTAATGTGACCAAATAAAGACTGATTTTATATATTTTATTTAGGTCTGGAACTGGAGGTGGCCCTTCCAAAAAGGTGCACTATATCACCTATCCATGGAGACAGCATCACTGGTGTCTTTGATTCAGACTGGAATGTTGGCCAAGGTAGGTGTAATGACATTAATACAAGTGTATTTTCTCTTGCAGAGAAGCTTAATATTAATGGAATACAATGTTTTATAAAACAGATTCATCCTTTCCCCCACCTGGCACAAGCAAAGGCAGACAATGCTCAGTTGCTCCCATTCCAGGTAATATTGTTACTAATTTTGTAGGACGTGGGTTTGTGTCAGGCTTGTGCAATGGGATGAGAGGGAATTGTGTATATTGTGTATATTGCAGGTGTTTCAATTACAGAAGTGCAGTGTATTGCTAATAAGATAGGGGTGTTATTGGCCAAGTGTGCCTTGCTGGGTTAGGTGCAGTCAGTTCATCTTCTACTTTTGGACAGTCAATCTTTCCAACTTGATTTTGCCCCTGCACTCTGTATGGCAAAACATTTTACCTTCTTTGCTCATTTGGAATGAATCAATGTCCACAAATACATTTTGCAAAATAAACTTTTAAACATTTTTTTTTCCCAAAAGGTGGCCAAGGACACTCGGCTGGACACTCCCCAGGTCAGCTCCACTCGCCGTACCAACTGGATCCTGAAACAGAACAACCAATGTTTAGTGGTGGTGATAGTGCCAGATAGACTGGGGAATGTTTTAGTGATGTTGCACTTGTTTCAGATGATGAGCCCTCAGAAACTCCCCAACAACCACAAGTTACACAGAAGCCCAAAACCCCAATTTCTCAGCTTCCCCCCCAAATAATGGAAGCTGAAAAAGATCGTTTCCACAAGTCACGGATCCAGTATAACAAGTCGCTCATGAAAAAAATGCACATTGTACACCTAGACTTGTGTGTTGCCACAACAGCTTACAATGAGAGTCAGGCACGACAAGCCACACACGAGGCAGCTAAAAAAATTGCTTTGTTGGAAAAACAAAATTCACTTTTTCGTGCACATCAGGAAATGAACAAAAACTTGATAAGTGTTCTACAAACAAGACGAGTAATGCTCTACTACTGAAATTAGTGCAGATAGTTCAGCAAGCACTTCTGCAGCTCCAACTCGACAGCTGCGTAAAAAAAAAATAAATGCCCATGTTTTCTTGATGTGCTGAGGGGCAGATTTGTTTCAGTTGTTTCATTAATACCTCCTCACTGTACATTTGCAAGCAAACTGTTATTTTACATTTCCAAGTAATCTTTGCTTATTTGAATTTTCTGTGGCAAATTTGGTATTAATACACTTCCTATGTCCTATGTGCTTATAGTGCTTTGTAAATAAACGTTTCTCTTTTTGCTATTTGTGTTGGGGGTGGGGGAATCACCTGCTCAAAGCAGGGTTAGACTGGGGGGTGCAGGGCCCACCGGGGCTACCGCCCCAGGGGCCCCACACCCCCCAAGGTGCCTCCTCTGGCCGTGTCCCCCACCGTGCACCCCTAACCCATACCTCCCAACATTTGAAAGGTAGAAGGAGGGACAAAATTGTCCAGGCCTCGCCCACTTTATGACCATGCCCCCTCCCCCAAAACAAGCCCATTTTATAAAACCACACCTGAAAAGCATAGCACACACAAAGTGCACCAGAAGACAGACACAGTGGGACATATTGTTGCTCTAAGGATTTCATTACGCACTGTGGCACCTGTATATCATGACACATGACAGACATTGGTAGCCAGGTGTTATGTTTTGAATTGGTGCCAGAGCAGGAACCCCCTAAAACATTGCTGGTCCTCCCCCAGTGTCCCCATACTATGGGCTGCTCCCCACTGCAGCATCCACCCAACATCCTTCAGCTGCCCCCAGCGTCCTCCCCAACATCCTTGAGCTGCCCCTTACCTTCCTCCAGCTCCTCCCAGCATCCACCCAACATCCTCCAGCTCCCCCCAGCATCCACCCAACATCCTCCAGCTCCCCCCAGCATCCACCCAACATCCTCCAGCTCCCCCCAGCATCCACCCAACATCCTCCAGCTCCCCCCAGCATCCACCCAACATCCTCCAGCTCCCCCCAGCATCCACCCAACATCCTCCAGCTCCCCCTGCATCCACCCAACATCTTCCAGCTTCCTCCCAGCATCCTCCAGTTCCATCCCAGCATCCTCCAGTTCCATCCCAGCATCCTCCAGCTCCCTCCCAGTGTCCTCCCCAACATCCTTCAGCTCCCCCCTAGTATCCTCCAGCTCCCCCCAGCTTCCCGTTAACTTCCTCCAGCCCCCTTCCAGCGTCCCCCAGCTGCCCCTTACCTTCCTCCAGCCCCCTTCCAGCCTCCTCCCTAACATCCTTCAGCTCCCCTGCAATGTCCTCCTCAGTGTCCATCAGCTGCCCCTTACCTTCCTCCAGCCACCTTCCAGCGTCCTCCCCAACATCCTCCTCAGCTTCCCCCTGCTTCCTGCGGCTCCCCCGCTCCTCCCGTCTGCTTACTCCGTCTGTGTCCCCCGGCTCTTCTTCTCCCCGTGACGTCACACACATCTCTCGGGAGCTGCTTCTTCGGCACCGCGGGACATTTACAAGTGAATCCGGGACAGCGGGGCAAAATTGGGACTGTCCCGCATAAAGCGGGTCAGTTGGGAGGTATTCTAACCCGCCCGCAGGGGCCCCTGTCCAAGGTCCTCCCCTGAACGCGCGTATGTGGAACATGTCAGGGGAGGACATCGGAGGCCAGAGGAAGCGGCAGTAGGGTCGGGTCTTGGCCAGTGGGGCCCACCAGGTCCAGGGCCCACTGGGTATTTTACCCGTGTCCCGGCGGCCCAGTCCGACCCTGGCTCAAAGTGACATGAGCCTTAGTTGCCACTCACTGCTGCTGTGAGAAATAAAAGAAAGGAGCATTTCTTTTGTAAGCAACTAATTTCCCTGTGAATAAAAACAGTTTTGTTGGAGAAGTTGTTTGGTGTTTCTTGTTTATGGGATTAAAGATTGTAGGTACTGACAGGCAAAGTAATTGGTAACGATTTCTGCCCGGACTTGGACAGGATGGATGGGATGGATTGGGTCATCCAGGTCCTCAGCCACAAAATGAGGTAAGCCATGCCGGTTAGCTACATGGTGCAGTACAGCACAGGCTACAACTATCTGAGCAATTTTAGAGGGGCTGTACATGAGGCTGCCTCCAGACTTGTCCAGGTAGCGGAAGTGGCTTTTAAGAACCCCAAAAGTTCACATGTGCTTCATTAAAATCCCATTCGGCCCTTGTACGCGGCCTGTGAATGTGATGAGCCACCTGGAGTATATTGCTTCTCTATTTAGCCTATAGCACCTCCCTATTTCCTCCACTAATAATCCCTCTAGAGTTGATCTTTCCCTGAAAACTCCAGGCTGCATCACTCTGGGCCATCACATACTTGATCCTCTTCCAAATCCATCAAAAATCCCAGTGCAAACTCCATCTTGTCTTCACAAACACAGCCAGGCTCTCAGGCTTCTTGATTGGCCCCCTGGTCAGTCTGTATCATGTATCCTATAGAAATGGCCGTATATTCTGCTACTGATCAGCTTGGTACCTACAGAGAGTGACTGCAATGTAACTGCACAAACAGCAGCGCAACTCACTGCTCCTACAACAAACGGCAAATTGTAGTTTTATGTAGTACAGTTATTGTTTAACTACAACTCCCAGCATCCCCTGCAGCTCACTAGGCCTGTAGGTTTCAGATTCCCAGGCCTTTGTGCTAATTAATTCTATTGCTGCTGCTCGGCAAAGAAACAGCAAGTGATATGTGGCTTCTTTCATGTTTTTCTCATAAATAACCAGAAATGATAGTAACTAAGTGGAAGTGAAAGCTGAGTGTGTATAAATGGCAGGAGTCCCGGGTGGGACTCATACCGACAGCAGCCGGCGCGCAGGTAAGACGCTTCCCTCTTCTGATTCTTGGGGCAAATTTCATGCATTTTGTTAGAAAAGGCTCCCTGTAATGGTGGGTGTTATTGAATATCTGATACCCAAGGTCATTTGAGCTAAAAAGTTAAAGGGGAGGTTAACCCTGCTGCACAGCACGGCTCAA
The DNA here is from genome assembly GCF_000004195.4 of Xenopus tropicalis. NCBI lineage: Eukaryota > Metazoa > Chordata > Amphibia > Anura > Pipidae > Xenopus > Xenopus tropicalis. The sequence continues at coordinate 6,294,702 of NC_030682.2, forward strand.
GCAAATGTTACTCAGCTGTTGCTGGACTACAAATCCCAGAATAATGTAATGAAGGGTGAGTCATGCTGGGAGCTGTAGCCCAGCAACATCAAGGCTGTATTCTTAAAGCAATAAAGTAATCTAAGGTCCCTATCCCATTCCCATCAGTCCCTGCCCCAGTGAGCTTACAATCTAAGGTCCCTATCACATTCCCATCAGCCCCTGCCCCAGTGAGCTTACAATCTAAGGTCCCTATCCCATTCCCATCAGTCCCTGCCCCAGTGAGCTTACAATCTAAGGTCCCTATCCCATTCCCATCAGTCCCTGCCCCAGTGAGCTTACAATCTAAGGTCCCTATCCCATTCCCATCAGTCCCTGCCCCAGTGAGCTTACAATCTAAGGCCCCTATCACATTCCCATCAGTCCCTGCCCCAGTGAGCTTACAATCTAAGGTCCCTATCACATTCCCATCAGTCCCTGCCCCAGTGAGCTTACAATCTAAGGTCCCTATCCCATTCCCATCAGCCCCTGCCCCAGTGAGCTTACAATCTAAGGTCCCTATCACATTCCCATCAGTCCCTGCCCCAGTGAGCTTACAATCTAAGGTCCCTATCCCATTCCCATCAGTCCCTGCCCCAGTGAGCTTACAATTTAAGGTCCCTATCCCATTCCCATCAGTCCCTGCCCCAGTGAGCTTACAATCTAAGGTCCCAATCCCATTCCCATCAGTCCCTGCCCCAGTGGAGCTTACAATCTAAGGTCCCTATCACATTCCCATCAGTCCCTGCCCCAGTGGAGCTTACAATCTAAGGTCCCTATCCCATTCCCATCAGTCCCTGCCCCAGTGAGCTTACAATCTAAGGTCCCTATCACATTCCCATCAGTCCCTGCCCCAGTGAGCTTACAATTTAAGGTCCCTATCCCATTCCCATCAGTCCCTGCCCCAGTGAGCTTACAATTTAAGGTCCCTATCCCATTCCCATCAGTCCCTGCCCCAGTGAGCTTACAATCTAAGGTCCCAATCCCATTCCCATCAGTCCCTGCCCCAGTGGAGCTTACAATCTAAGGTCCCTATCACATTCCCATCAGTCCCTGCCCCAGTGGAGCTTACAATCTAAGGTCCCTATCCCATTCCCATCAGTCCCTGCCCCAGTGAGCTTACAATCTAAGGTCCCTATCACATTCCCATCAGTCCCTGCCCCAGTGAGCTTACAATTTAAGGTCCCTATCCCATTCCCATCAGTCCCTGCCCCAGTGAGCTTACAATCTAAGGTCCCAATCCCATTCCCATCAGTCCCTGCCCCAGTGGAGCTTACAATCTAAGGTCCCTATCCCATTCCCATCAGCCCCTGCCCCAGTGAGCTTACAATCTAAGGTCCCTATCCCATTCCCATCAGCCCCTGCCCCAGTGAGCTTACAATCTAAGGTCCCTATCACATTCCCATCAGTCCCTGCCCCAGTGGAGTTTACAATCTAAGGTCCCTATCCCATTCCCATCAGCCCCTGCCCCAGTGAGCTTACAATCTAAGGTCCCTATCACATTCCCATCAGTCCCTGCCCCAGTGAGCTTACAATTTAAGGTCCCTATCCCATTCCCATCAGTCCCTGCCCCAGTGAGCTTACAATCTAAGGTCCCAATCCCATTCCCATCAGTCCCTGCCCCAGTGGAGCTTACAATCTAAGGTCCCTATCACATTCCCATCAGTCCCTGCCCCCAGTGGAGCTTACAATCTAAGGTCCCTATCCCATTCCCATCAGTCCCTGCCCCAGTGAGCTTACAATCTAAGGTCCCTATCACATTCCCATCAGTCCCTGCCCCAGTGAGCTTACAATTTAAGGTCCCTATCCCATTCCCATCAGTCCCTGCCCCAGTGAGCTTACAATCTAAGGTCCCAATCCCATTCCCATCAGTCCCTGCCCCAGTGGAGCTTACAATCTAAGGTCCCTATCACATTCCCATCAGTCCCTGCCCCAGTGGAGCTTACAATCTAAGGTCCCTATCCCATTCCCATCAGCCCCTGCCCCAGTGAGCTTACAATCTAAGGTCCCTATCACATTCCCATCAGTCCCTGCCCCAGTGAGCTTACAATCTAAGGTCCCTATCCCATTCCCATCAGCCCCTGCCCCAGTGAGCTTACAATCTAAGGTCCCTATCCCATTCCCATCAGTCCCTGCCCCAGTGAGCTTACAATCTAAGGTCCCTATCCCATTCCCATCAGTCCCTGCCCCAGTGAGCTTACAATCTAAGGTCCCTATCACATTCCCATCAGTCCCTGCCCCAGTGAGTTTACAATCTAAGGTCCCTATCACATTCCCATCAGTCCCTGCCCCAGTGGAGCTTACAATCTAAGGCCCCTATCCCATTCCCATCAGTCCCTGCCCCAGTGAGCTTACAATCTAAGGTCCCTATCCCATTCCCATCAGTCCCTGCCCCAGTGAGCTTACAATCTAAGGTCCCTATCACATTCCCATCAGTCCCTGCCCCAGTGAGCTTACAATCTAAGTTCCCTATCACATTCCCATCAGCCCCTGCCCCAGTGAGCTTACAATCTAAGGTCCCTATCACATTCCCATCAGTCCCTGCCCCAGTGAGCTTACAATCTAAGTTCCCTATCACATTCCTATCAGTCCCTTTCACAGTTTGAATTATGTTTGAAATACTCAAATGTCTGGTATTTATTAAGTGTAAAAAAAAAAACTCAAATATAAAAATTTGCCATTTAAAAGCTTGTGAGTTTCTATAGAAGTAAATGGGCATTATCATGGGCAAAGTCAAGCCATATTCTCAAGTTTTCGAGTTTTTCGAGTCTTTGCAGTTCATAAGCTCGAAAAAAGAGGCAGTGGGTACTGACACCTCCAATACATTATATACAGTGAGAGGACGTTGGTACTGACACCTCCAATACATTATATACAGTGAGAGGCAGTGGGTACTGACACATCCAATACATTATATACAGTGAGAGGCAGTGTGTACTGACACCCCAAGCACAACATATACAGTGAGAAGCATTGGGTACCCTAAGCACATTATATACAGTAAAAAGCAGTGGGTACTAACACTCCAAGCACATTATGTACAGTGAGAAACAGTGAGTACTGACACCCCAAGAACATTATATACAGTGAGAAGCAGTGAGTACTGACACCCCAAGTACATTATATACGGTGAGAAGCAGTGAGTATTGACACCCAATCACATTATATACAGTAAGAGGCAGTGGGTACTGATACCCAAGCACATTGTATACAGTGAGTGGCAGCAGGTACTGACACCTTAAACACATTTTATACAGTAAGAGGCAATGGGTAGTGACACCCCATTTACTTTATATACAGTGAGAGGCAGTGGGTATTGATACATCTGGCACATTATATACAGTGAGAGGCAGTGGGTATTGATACATCTGGCACATTATATACAGTGAGAGGCAGTGGGTATTGATACATCTGGCACATTATATACAATGAGAGGCAGTGGGTATTGATACATCTGGCACATTATATACAGTGAGAGGCAGTGGGTATTGATGCATCTGGCACATTATATACAGTGAGAGATAGTGGGTTCTGGCACCCCAAGCACATTATACACAGTGAAAAGCAGTGGGTACTAGCAGTCTTCCTGGTCTTCATGTTATCATGACATGTCACCATCAGGGGATGGAGACAAGACCCTAGTCTTTTTGGAGCCTCCTTGCTTTATGGATATTTGCTGGGGTTTCCAGCATTCTCCTGATGATTAAAGAAGGAGAAGGAAAGGTAAACACTAAGTAAGCTTTATCAGAAAGGTATGTAAATACAGCCAAAAGCACTCACAGGAGTCCTCTATCAAAAGAAACACAGGATTTATTGTCTCCTTTTGTGTCACATGTACTTCAGTATCAGACTTCCTGCTCCCACAAGTCTGCTCAGTTTGCTCCTCTCTCCCCCTCCCTTCTCCTGTTTCCCCTCCCATTTCTAATCGCTTACCTCCCAACTGTGCTGTGTAATCTGATCTACCAGCAGCCAGAGCTGCAGCAGGAAGCAACTGAGACCAAGCTAAAATGGCAGCTGCTATCTTAAACAAACAGATGGAGATTCTAGGGCTGTTACTCAGGCAGGTAAAACTTTCTGCTGAATAAATATAGGGTTCTAGCTAATGTGGCTAATCTCTTGGTAGTAAAATGTCTCCTCCTTTAGCTTGATTAATAATTGCCCCCCACTTGCAGCCTCTTCTCCATCAGCATGAAATGATCTTTAACCTGATCCAACATAACCTGATCCACAAAACTGGGTCAAGTTGTTGTTATGGGGGACTTTAATTATCCGGACATTGACTGGAGTAATGGGGGGGCTAAGTCAGAAACAGCTAGTAGGTTTGTAAATATGCTAAATGACAACTTTTTATTTCAGCCGGTTCAAGAACCCACTAGGAATGACTCTATTTTGGACCTGGTGATTTCTAATAATAATGAACTTATCTCTAACATTTGTGTGGGTGAGCATTTGGGGAACAGTGATCACAACATGGTCTCCTTTGGGATAATGCTGCAGAGACAGCGCTATAAGGGAGTAACTAATACGCTTAATTTTAGACGTGCAGACTTTGCCAGTATAAGGGCATCTCTGCAATGTGTCAACTGGGAAAGGCTTTTCATGGGGTTAGGCACAGAAGGAAAATGGAACATCTTTATAACATTGCTTTGCAGGTATACACAACAGTATATCCCCCTTGTAAGCAAGGAGAGGCATCGCAAAGCAAAACCTTTATGGCTGAATAAAAGTGTTATTGTCGAGGTTGGTAAGAAAAAACGTGCTTTTAGGGCATTCAAGTTAGCTGGGGCAGCGGGGGCTTTCATCAGGTACAAGGAAGCAAATAAAGCAGCAAAAAAACTACCAGGCAAGCTAAAATAGAGATGGAAAGGGATATTGCAGCTAGGAGTAAAAAGAATCCAAAATTATTTTTTAATTATGTGAATAGTAAAAAAATGAAGCAAGAAGGGGTGGGAACTTTATTATCACGGGGGGGTACGTTGGTTGATGAGAACGGGGAAAAAGCTGAAATTTTGAACTCTTATTTTTCATCTGTCTATACATCTGAGGAGCCAGATAATGAAGGCTTCCCTTGTAATATACCCAGTGCTAGTAATTTAGCTACTGACGCGTGGGTCACTCGGGGGGGAATTCAAAAGAGACTTGAACATGTAAAGGTAAACAAAGGTCCAGGGCCGGATGGGATTCATCCCAGGGTATTAAATGAGCTGAGCGCTGTGATTGCCAAACCTCTTCACTTAATTTTTCAGGATTCATTGAGGTCTGGCATGGTGCCAAGAGACTGGCGGATTGCTAATGTGGTGCCGTTATTTAAAAAGGGATCCCGGGCCCAACCTGGTGCGGCACCAGCGGAAACACACCGGGGAGAAACCCTACGTCTGCCCTCACTGCGGGAAGGGTTTCACTCAGAAACAACACATGACCAAGCACCTCCATGTCCATTCGGCAGACAGGCAGCACAAGTGCAAGGAGTGCGGTGCGGCCTTTACGGACGCGGTGACGCTTGCCCAGCACAGGGTGGTCCATGTTAAAGAGCAGCTTTGTAACTGTACTGTCTGTGGGAAGAACTTTATCTGGCTGCCCAATAGGATCACCCCGCAGAAACGCCTGGGAAAAGCCAAACCGAAGAAATGTCCGCAGTGTGAGAAGGTAGTGAGAAAGAAGCTTTCGCCGGGGAAAAGTCCGACCTTAGCCATAAAGAAAGAGAAAGGCCGACCTCTACAGAAGCAAAAACTGAAACCCTTTCACTGCGATCAGTGCGGCAAAAGCTTCGGCTGGTGGTCGGCCTTCAACATTCACCAGCGGAGACACACCGGGGAGAAACCCTACGCCTGCACCGAGTGCGGCAAGAACTTTACATGGTGGTCGGCCCTCATTATCCATCAGCGCACCCACACCGGGGAGCGGCCCTTCCAGTGCCCGTCCTGCGGCAAGTGCTTCAGCCAGAAACCCAACCTCGTCCGGCACTTGCGCCGGCACACCGGGGAAAAACCCTATCAGTGCAACGAGTGCGGGAAGAGATTCACCCAGAAGCAACATCTGTCCAAACACCAAAATACTCACAGCCGAGGGGGAGGAGATCTCAGGAAGGGGAAATCTGCAAAGAGTTAGAAGAAAAAGGCAGATCAAAAACTATAAGAAATAAATAACGAAGACCAATTGAAAAGTTACTTTCAATCTGCAAATCTATAACACACTAAAAGTTAACTTAAAGGTAAACCCACCCCTTTAGAGATTTGTTTTAATTCTACAAGGAAACTCCCCCTGGGTGAGTGAATCCAGTCTCTGCCCCCCCCCCCCCCCAGTGCTTTTATATAAGTAGAGAGATGAGACTTTGTGCCCCTGGGCTGTTCTCTTTCCCATGGTTGGAAGCCAAGCCCTGTGTGACTATGGGAAAGAGAGCAACCCTGAAGCAGGAAGTACAGGGAATCGGCCTTTTGTTAATGGGTTATTACTGTGTGAGAGATGGGATTCCCCTGGGGTTCTAACTGGGGCTGATGGGAGTTTGGGTTCAGTGACTGACTGAGCTATGTGAGTGCTAATAAGCCTGCGGGGATATAGATGGGGGGGGGTGACTGCAGCTACTGGCATTTACATGGTTAAATTAGTTATTTGGAGGAAGGATGATCGCTTCCAATAAAAAGCCAGTCATGTAGCCTCCCTGGCTTTGGTATTTATTAGGTACCCCCAGGTGTCGTACACACTTATCTACGTGCCTGCCTGCCTACCTATCTACCTACCTGCCTACCTATCTATCTACCTGCCTGCCTATATGTTATAAAGCTGCATGGACTGTATGCACACAAATCAGCACTGTCCCTTTAAATTAACTGTGTGCCCAACCCCTATGGTTTTAAAACCACTTTCTAGGCACCATTGTACCTGGGTCCTTGCTGTCCCCCCCCCCCCCCGGAGTGACAGTGGAATATAAATCCAGTGCAAGGTGCATAGGGCAGTGCCACGTACACAAGGGGCTCCATTACAGGCTGCACCCTTCAGCGGTCGCCAGCTGGATGACAGACAAGGTGGGGGCTTCCTGCCCCCCATGAATACAGCATTGCTGGGCACAGGTGGTGCAGTATTCACGGGGCAAAGACCAGTGGCTATTCTGCAAAGTGATGGGCAGGGGCAAACGTGCAAATAACGTGGTGGATTTGTAGTTTTTGGTGTTTGCACCCTCCCTGTAAATGAGGCTTGCTGCCACTTCCTGGTTCTGGCGAGCAGAAGAGAACAGTTTGCCAGTTCACACTCAATAGGACACGATGCAATAAAAACCCTTCAGATTGTGTAAGTGTGCACTCACAGGGCTGGTTGCCCCACTGCAGGTACCTGGCAGGTAGCATCAACCAATCTGCTTTGGTTTCCTAAGGGGTAGGCTGTTTAGAGCTTACTGATTGGTTGATCTGGGTAACTGCTGCATCTGGGTTAGTCAATCAAACTCCTAATCCAAGAATCAGGCTCTAGGGAGCTCCTCCCTCACCTTGTTCTTTTTTAATATTTTTATTTTTTCAAATTTTCAAAGCATGTACAAGCATTGTTTGTTACATATATAGTTGCATCAGTATTTATATAATAAAAATTTTTGCAATGTCTATCTTGTATTTCCCATTTTTATACAAACTAATAGTTTCTGACGGGGCCTCGCCCCTTTAACTTATTTTCCACAGTTCCCACGTTATTATCACTTTTGTTAAACATTCTAGACTGTAATAAGATTCCTTATCGTTTACAGTTATCGTTATGTTTGAGATTTTCCCATAGTAGAGACCATTGTGCGTCCGTAAGGCTTACCCCCAGGTCATTACTCCATTGTTTAATATAGGAAATATCCGTGAGGTTTTTAGGTGAGATCAAGGTAAGATATAGGAGAGATATAGTTTTTGGTGGGGGGGCATTATTAAAGCACCATCTCTCAAAAAATGTCGGTGGAGCCTGGTCTGAGCGGCTCGGACCCCAGGACTTCTGTGCCCAATGGAGTAGTTGTAGTGCTCTGTAGTGCTCTATCTTTGGGAGGTTGTGATTTTCGATCAGATATGTCATAGGATATGGACCTCTAACTGAGATTAGATCTTTAACCCTTATAAATTTATTAGCTGTCCACCAGTTAAAGGCTTTTGCTTGGAGCCCCGGGGGGAATAGGGGGTTACCTATAATAGGGGCTGCAGGTCTACTGGGTGAAACTAAATTATACTCAGAAGCATAGTGGTCCCACATAGAGAGAGTGTGCTTCAGGCACGGGCTCATGGTTGGTGGTCTGGAAGGTGTCGGGGACCAAAATAAACCTTCCGCTGTGTACGGATACGTTAAATAGTTCTCAAGATCAACCCATAGTGGGGGGGCTGTTTGGACATGAACGGTAGGTATTTGAGCTAACTGTGAAGCCACATAGTATTTTTTCAAGTTGGGAAGTCCCAATCCTCCTTCCAAAGGCCTTCTATGCAACGTTGATTTACTTACTCTCGGATTCTTTGCCGTCCATATGAAAGATAAGACATGTTTCTCAAATGTTTTCAGGTCTTTCACATTAATATTTATAGGAAGCAGTCTAAATAGATAGAGTAGTTTGGGTAACAGTGTCATTTTCACCGCTATTATCCTCCCTATCCATGAGATATGATACTTGCTCCAATCTTCTAACATTTTCTGTAATTTCTTATATATATAGGGATAATTGGCATGATATAACTGATTGTATTCAGCCGTAAATCTTATACCCAATATAGTAACATATTTTTTACACCATTGGAATTCGAAGTTTAGTGTTAATAGTTTGAGCAATTCAGGCGGAAGGTTTATGTTCAAAGCTTCTGTTTTCGTAGGATTAACCACTAGCCCTGAGATCGACCCAAATTTTTGTAACAAGTTATATAGATTTGGCAGAGACTGGAGCGGGCGTGTTACTAGGACTGTAATATCATCTGCAAATAGGCTGAGTAGGTGGTTTTGTGTGCCTACCTTAAGGCCATGAATATCTGGATCATTTCGGATAGCTATAGCTAGGGGTTCTATAATTAAATCAAACAGCAGGGGAGATAAGGGGCAACCTTGTCGCGTACCCCGTTCTATTGGAAAGGAATTTGACACTTGAGGACCTATGGTGATTCTGCCTATTGGGTTGCAATATAAGGCTTTTATCCATGTGGTAAATTTAGAACCGAACCCCCATTCTTGTATGGCAGCATATAAATACGGCCACGCGACTGAGTCAAATGCTTTCTTTATATCTAGCTTAAGGAACATAGATGGAGTTTTTGTCTGTATAGCCCAATTAGATAGGATGCTTAACCTCCTGATTGTGTCGCCTGCCTGCCTTCCACGGATAAAGCCTGCCTGATCTCTATGAATTATGCTTGGCAGGATCTTTAATTTATTTATTTATTGATTTAATCTTTCTGCTAGCACTTTAGCTAAAATTTTGATATCTATATTTAACACTGAGATCGGGCGAAAGTTTTTGCAGTCTGTTAAATCTGTATTAGGTTTCGGAATAGGACTTATGTTAGCTGTCAGGGTCTGTTGTTGGAACTTATCTCCTTTTAGCAATTGGTTAAATAGCAACGTAAGGTGCTCGGATAAGATATGAGAAAACTTTTTATAATACAGGGCCGTTAGTCCATCGGGGCCCGGGGCTTAAGAGAGCTGGAGCGTTTTAATAGCTAGCTTAATTTCATCTTCTGTCACTTCATTATCCATAAGGGTTTTTTGGGTTACAGAGAGTTTCGGTAGCGTTATATCTTTAAAAAATTCTCTGATTCTAGATATAGAAATGTTATGGGGGCATGCATATAACTTCTTGTAAAACCGATGAAATTCTTGCACTATTTTGGGGAGGGCGTTAGTAAGTTGTCCTGTAGATGTCTTAAGGCTGACTATGGGAGTAAAATCTAGTTTGTTACGTAATCTTCTTGCGAACAATCTGGTAGGCTTATTAGAGTGAGAATATAACCGTTGTTGCGTCCATTGTATTGCATTTTTGGCTTTAGTGGTAAGTATCAGATCCAATTCTACTTTAGTTTTATTGATTTGGTTAGAAAGATCAATCTTGGGATTAGCAGATTGAGACGCTAACAGTTGGTCTAATATTTTAGTCAACCTCTCACTTTCAGAGTTTTGAAGTTTTTTCCTGTAGGCTCCCTGTTGAATCAGGTAACCTCTTATCACAGCTTTATGCGCCTCCCAGGTTGTTGCATAAGAGGATATGGATCCCACATTATTAGCGAAGTATTCTTTGAGCAGTGTTTCTATTTGCGTGAAATAGGCTGGTGTTTTAATGAGAATTTCGTTCATGCGCCATCTAGCTTATGTTTTGGGGATTGTTTGTGTTCTAATTTTGTGGGAGACCGGAGAGTGGTCTGACCAGGGGGTTACCAAAATTTTGGGAGATTGGGATAGTGATAATAGCCCCTGAGACACCCAGATGTGATCTATTCTAGTATAAAGTTTAAAAGGCGCAGAGTATATTGCTTAACCCCCGGGTGCGTTTCGCGCCATATATCAATCCATCCCATGGACCCACATAGTTTACTTATTTTCCCACCTTCAGTATTAGCAGAGATAGGGTTCTTTAGCGGAACTATAGCTTGCCTATCCCAGTATTTATCTAGCGTTGCGTTAGAGTCCCCTCCTATTATCAGTTCTCCTTCCGCCCAGTTAGATATAAAGGCTGCCAACTGTTCAAAGAATTTGTATTGAGCTATATTAGGAGCATAGTATGATACTAACGTAAGTTTGATGCTGTCGATTTGCACTTTAAGGGCTAAGAATCTGCCTTCCGGGTCCTCATATTTATCTATAATTTGTACCGCTAGTCCTGTCCTGAAGCAAATAGCGACCCCTTTCGTTTTAGTGTCACTGTTTGCCATAATAGCCTTTGTGAATTTTTTGTGTAAGAATTTCGGGAATAGGTTTTCGAAAAATGGGTTTCTTGGAGAAGTAACACATCTGCATGCGTTGAAGCATAATACGTAAATGCCTTTTTCCTTTTTATAGGTGAATTAAACCCCTGAACATTATGTGTTATAATTTTTAGACTCATAATACCTGTGTATTACCTTAGATTCTGTAAGGTGTGTTTTACTCAGGGGTAGAGTCCCTCCATTTAGCTCTGTCTGTGTTTCCCTCAAAACTCGGTAAGGCTGCGTTAAATATAATACCATTGTGTATCCCCAAATAACTAAAACTAAGAACCAGTTAGATAAAACATAGTAAACATAGTAGTTAGGAACCATAACTTTTTTGGTAGACATTGACCCGTCGACTTGCTTCCCTTTTACAAGGGGGAGTCAGGGTAAATGGCCCAAGGGGGTAGTTCGTGTAAAGAAAAAACCATTGAGCTTACCCCACCGATACTGTGGCATCTATATAATTACTCACAGGTGCAAAAAAAAATGGTCAAGACTGTGATGTGTTCACATATCTCCTTTTGAGGTAGTGAGGCTGTAGTATTAAACAAAATCCACCAAAGTCATTGTTGGTATATTCTTTCCGTATCGTTAAACCATCCACCTTCTATCAGCTTGGTGTAGGGCTATGTGGTTACTGAGTCATACCGGTCTTTTCCTAGGAGAGTTGGATATTCTTTCCCATATCGGGGAGACCCTTCGCCGTGGTGATACTTGTCATTGCCTGACTGGGTCTCCTAGCTGTGATTCTGTTAGTCCCAAGTGGGCGAGTAAGTCCAAACCCGTTTGCACCGAATTCAGCTGATGTTGTTGCCCATTGTATGAAAATGCCAACTTAACTGGAAAAAGCCATCTATACCGTATGCGGTGGTGTTGCAGGATTTTAGTGATAGGCGCCAGGACTTTGCGTTTCTGTAATGTGATAGGAGCTAGGTCCGTGTAGATCTGGAATTGGTGTCCATCGTGTTCGAGGGTGTTCTTTTGCCGAGACGCTTGTAAGATAGCCACCTGGGTTTGATGGTAGTGTAGCCGCAAAATTATATCCCTCGGAGGGTCGCCATCCCTAAGCGGGCGGAGGGCTCGATGGATTCTGTCGCACTCCAACCTTTCCTTTGGGAGATTGGGAACCAGCGTGTTAAAGATATCGTTCACCGCGGCCTGTAGATCTGTCACCGTTTCCGGAAGCCCCCTGATACGCAGATTATTTCGGCGGGATCTGTTATCCGAGTCCTCGATTTTGTCCATAGTTTCTCGCAGTTGCGCTTGTAAGTTCACAATATCTTGTTCGTGTGCATCTAGCACCGTCGTTATATCATCGACCTTTTGTTCTAGGACATCGGTTCTGTGGCCCAAGTCCTGTATTTGTTTAGAGATGTCGGCCGTTATGGAGGCCGCTGTAGTTGCAAGTTCCTGTTGAAGCATAGCCTTAAACTTGTTCAGAAGGGCAGATTCATCGCCTGTGCTGCGCTGAGAAGGTGTTAGCAGATTGGGTTGCGATTCCGGGCCCAGCCACGAATCTTCTTGAGATTCCATCTGAGGCGAAGGGGCTGGCGCGGAGACCGTTTGCGGCCTAGTGAGGAAAGATGCGACACTGCGCGTTACTGGGTGTGGGGCACTTTGCGGGCCCTTCTTTTCCCGTTTGCGACGTTTATGTGCCATATACCTCCTTTAGGTGCTTATGGGTCTTGGCCTCTTTTGTGATGCTGTTTTAGAAGCTATTGCGAGGTGCTTTACGGGGTCTAGTAGCTCAACGGTCCGCAGCTCCCTCAAGACGCGGCCATCTTGGTTGGCTGCTCACGAGCGCCCCTCCTCCCTCACCTTGTTCTATTGTGAAGTGATGCATTCTGGGACTTGGAATTCCCTCTGCTTTCCAGACTATCTATTCCCCACCCACTTTGGAAAGCAGAGGAACTTCAAGTCCCAGAATGCATCGCTTCACAATGGAACAAGGTGAGGGAGGGGGTGGGGAATAGTCCCTGTGGCATAACCCTTGTACTTATCTCGGGGTACTGGTCTGTTCTCTGGGGCACCCCACAATAAATAATACAGCAATGGGCTACTTTATGGCTATTGTCAGCCATTGGAACATGGTTGCCAGGTTTGGGCGATACTTTGATGTTTGGGAAAGGAGTAGCTCACTAGCTGAAGGTTGGCCATACACGGGCTCAAGGTTTCAATTAACCCTTGAGTTGCTGACTCTCAGTTGACAGAAAGCCTGGTGTTAGCAGTCTAATGCAAACATATCAGAAATGTCTGAAAATGGTAAATGTATATTGCAAAAGCATCCTTAGTAAGTTTATGTAGGGGGCCATATCCTTAGCATATAACTGATCTTATTTACATGTCTCCGTTATTGGCCCATATAGTTTGTGACCACTTCCTGTAATATATATATATATATATATCCAATAATATAGTGATGGGAAAGCAGTTTCTCTTTGGCCTCCATCTTCTCACCCAAGTGGATGTGTCTGGGGAGTTTGGTGCCACTAAGGCCTAGTAAAGAGTCCTAGAGGAGCTGCACTTCTAGTGAATTGGGGGAACAGGGACCCCATGAAGGAGGTTTAGCCACATACAGGACTAACTGTGTAAGAAGTACTTTCTAGAAATGTAAGATATTAAGGCAAGATAGAGAGAGCAGCCTTGTGCTCCAGGCCGACAGTTACCTACCAGGTGTCTCTACAGCGGTGTCACCCTGCTCCCCCTCCGACACCAATACTGCTCCCTCATTGGTTTGTATTATCCCTGCGGTGCGCTTCTATAAAACCCATTTTTGGTTCTCCGCAGCAGCAGCAGCCAGGGTGTAGTTGTACAACACCATCTCCCTTCCTCCCCCACTTGGGGAGGGTCCATCTGGCTGAGAGGGTCCAGTTTGACTCCATGTTCTACCATCCTTAGCTGGAAAGGCTTTGTGGGTTACTTTCACTTATTTATTTGGGGGGTTAGATTCTTAAGGTTAACTAAGAGAATTCCCATGAAATAGTTGATATTAGCCGCCCATCACCCTCAGTGGGAAGAGGGGAGCAAAGGCCTGACCTTGTGTCTTAGGAGAAGGGGTCCAACCTGATCTGCAAGGTGTTCTGCCCAGGGAATCCCAATGCTCAACCCCACTACTCCGAGTCCCCTGAGTGCCTGCACCCTTAATTGGGTGTTTTGCACTGAATTCCCCCTCAGCAACAACCCCTGTGGGGCAAAATAACTCATTGATCCCCATGAGCAGGAAGTTTTGGAAGCACAGAAACATGAAAAGAAAAAAAATCAAACTGACTATTGTTAAACAATTTTATTGAACATTTGCCTTAATATGGGGGATATAGTGAAATACAGCAACATCCGTATCTGTGCTTGTTGGCATTAGAGTCATGCCCAACATGGCTAAGGGAAGGCATTACAGTCATGCCCCACATGGCTAAGGGAGGGCATTAGAGTCAGGCCCAACATGGCTAAGGGAAGGCATTAGAGTCATGCCCCACATGGCTAAGGGAAGGCATTAGAGTCATGCCCAACATGGCTAAGGGAAGGCATTAGAGTCATGCCCAATATGGCTAAGGGAAGGCATTAGAGTCATGCCCAATATGGCTAAGGGAAGGCATTAGAGTCAGGCCCAATATGGCTAAGGGAAGGCATTAGAGTCATGCCCAATATGGCTAAGGGAAGGCATTAGAGTCAGGCCCAACATGGCTAAGGGAAGGCATTAGAGTCATGCCCAATATGGCTAAGGGAAGGCATTAGAGTCATGCCCAATATGGCTAAGGGAAGGCATTAGAGTCAGGCCCAACATGGCTAAGGGAAGGCATTAGAGTCATGCCCAATATGGCTAAGGGAAGGCATTAGAGTCAGGCCCAACATGGCTAAGGGAAGGCATTAGAGTCATGCCCAATATGGCTAAGGGAAGGCATTAGAGTCATGCCCAACATGGCTAAGGGAAGGCATTAGAGTCATGCCCAACATGGCTAAGGGAAGGCATTAGAGTCATGCCCAACATGGCTAAGGGAAGGCATTAGAGTCATGCCCAACATGGCTAAGGGAAGGCATTAGAGTCATGCCCAATATGGCTAAGGGAAGGCATTAGAGTCATGCCCAACATGGCTAAGGGAAGGCATTAGAGTCATGCCCAACATGGCTAAGGGAAGGCATTAGAGTCATGCCCAACATGGCTAAGGGAAGACCTGGTTCCCCTGAACTGATTTTGGGGTTGCCCAGGACAATTAACTTGCATATCTTGGCCTTGGCCAGCTTTTCTGCTCATTTCTCGGTCCTTGCTTTCTTCCATCTTGGAAAGCCACTTGGCTTGGCCTCCTTACAGTCGGTGGCGCCTCAGGGACCGGTTTCATGGGGGGTGAGGTTCTGCTGCAGATCCGCATGGAGGATCATATACTTATCGGCAATTCTGGCTATGGCTTCTGGCGTTGGGGGCTTTTGCATAGAAGTCACCCTTCCCTGTACCTCAGGGGGGCACCGAGTGAGCAGTTGTTCCACCACCATCAGGTTGGCGCACTGCTCAATTGTCTGCACTTCACAGGCCGCCATCCACCTATTATAGTGGCACAGAAGGTTCTGATAAAAAGCCGTGAAGGGTTGATCATCCTGACGTTGGATGGTCCGGAACTTGATCCGATGGGTCTCCGGGGTGATTCCGTAGAACCTTAAAATTTCTGCCTTTACAAAATCATAATCGCGCTTGTGTTCTTGTGGGACGGACAGGCAGACGTCCAGCACTTTGCCCTTCAGTTTGCCACATAAATACTTGACCCATTGGGATTTGGGCAGTTGATGGAAGGTGGAACGGCACTCGAATAAATCCAGGAAATCCAAGATGCTTTCATTGTCCGTGGACCAATGTTGAAGCAGAGAGGCATCTGTATTTTTATCTGTTATGGGTGGGGGAGGGCATCTGTCCAGTCTGGGCTGAGAAGCCGGTTCCGGATGGAGATGAAGATGATCGTCTGCAATTTGGGCAGCCTGATACGGGGAGCAGCCCTTGTGCTTTAGAACCTTCTGCCGGACTATAGCCGGACACTTCTGGAGCAGTTGCTCCAACACCAGAGGCCGATAGCAGTCCTTGAATTGCTTTATGTCGGAGGCCTCCATCCAGCGGTCATAGCGATACTGGAGTCTCTGGTAGAAGCTGTTGAACGTTTCTCCTGACTTCAGCGCCATATCTCGGAACTTGACGCGGTGTATCTCGGGCTCACCGTCGTACGGTTTCAGCAAGGCAGCCTTTATGGCTGGGTAATCGCAGCAGGCACCCATGGGCACATCGCCGTAGCACCCCATCGCCTTGCTCTTGAGCGCGTTGGGCAGATAGAAGACCCGGTCTGGTTCCGGCACGTTGCACATGGCACAGAGTTTCTCAAAATTCAGCAGGACCCAATCGATATCTTCACTCACATCCTGGAACTGAGGGAAATGCTCCTGAGAAAATGGCGCTGGTGATAATGAGCTGCTCCTATTGTAACGTAGCTGCATCTGGGCCTTCTCCAGATTGGCCAATCTGTTGTGCTGGCGGACCTCCATCAGTCTGTGGTGCCACTGGTTCTGCGCCTCTATTCCCTGCTTAAACAGATCTCCTGCCAACCTCAGGAACTCCTCACTCCCTACTGAGGCTGAGTGGGTTTGGAACAGTTGGTCTAGGAGGGCACCCATCTGTGAGAGAGGCCCGGTGTCTTCAGCCTGATGGCAGGGAGGTGCCATGATGGGGCATAAGGAACTGTGCTTGTCTGTAGGCACCGGAGCTTTGGTTGGGCACCTCTGTAATGGGGCATTTTTGGGGTCAGCAAGCAAATTCCTATCACTTCTTGCAACTATATTTTTGAAGGCTGCAGGCCAAGCAGGGAGACCCAATCCTGTATCTCTGATTTCCCCTTTAACTCCAGTCTCATCTTCACTCCCCTTTGGCCTCTCAGGCTGGGCATTTACACTTCTTGGGGGCAACGGGGCACAACAAGTAGCTGTAGATAAAGCAGGGAGACTCGCTAATGTATCACTGGCTCCTCCATCTGCCCCACTCTCTGTATGTCTCTCCTCCCCAGGCCCAGGCTGGGCATTTATACTGTCTGCGGGCAAAGGGGCATCAGTGCAGCCCGAGGGCAAAGCCACATTCTCCATGCCCGATGCCAACTGGGCACAGCAAGCTGCAGGGAAAGGCTTATTTCTGAAGGCTGTAGACATATCAGGGAGACTGGATACTAAACTGAATAGTAACTCACTCACTTCCCTGCTGCTGCCCATGTTTCAGATGGCCGCTCGCTATATCTGCAATGTACCCTCCTCTGCTGCTACTCGGCAGTTGGGTTAGTTGGGTTTGAAAAGCTGCTGCTGGTTAACTGCCAGGGCTGAGTTCAGCTAATAGGCCTGCTCTTATTGGCCAAGGCTTGATACTGTGTGAGGCACTTCCTGGTATGGGATGCCCACTCTGCCCACTCTGAATACTTACAGCTGTGTAATGATGGGGCAGGGGCTATAGAATCAATAGGCCTCTATACTGACTGATCAAATCTGCCTTGTGCTTCCCTGGGGCCCTATACTGGGTTTGATGCTTATAGACAGGGCTGCATTCTGATTGGGCAAGGAACGGTCACTGAACAGTCAGGTCTGGGCACGGAACAAAAATAAAAATGATTTCCTGTACAGATATACCATTTCATCCATCTTTTACATGTACAGGTATCGGACCCCTTATCCAGAAAGTTCCGAATTACGGAAAGGCCATCTCCCATAGACTCCATTTTAACCAAATAATTCACATTTGTTCTAGTTTGGATTATCACTGGACTAGATACTATGTTAATCGCACTAATTATATTGTATATATACACAGTTTTTGTCCATTATTATATCTTTGTCCTTGGGTGTTCTGTCTCTATTACTTCCTTTGCAGCCCTTCTTGGTGATCTTGTCTCTAATCCCCCTGCGCTGTAGGCAACAAACAATCTCAGCATACACTTCCAGCACAGTACTAGCCTTTATAATAAGAATATGCCCCTTTACCCTAGCGCCCTGTAGCAGCCTTCCCTATGGTGTGCCGCCCCCTTGGATCATGTGTTGGAGACTTTTGTACCTAAAGAAATGGCTCCGTGTATGAATGGGTCTGGGTTGGAGTATGGCTACTAATGGGCTCGTGCTGCTATGATAAATGGCAGCTTAAGGTGGGCCCTAACTGTGCTTCGTGCTTGGCTCATATATAAAATGCTTAACTCCTGTATATGATAAGAGAGAGGGAGTTGCAGTTCAGCTATAGCAGGTGTCCCTTTTGATTTCTTTCTATGTACTCCTTTCACTAAATCTTTATCTGTGTATATATCATTTATTCTGCCCTGTCTACTTTTCTTTTTGATCCCCATATTTCCTGTAGTGTTTCCCGTTATGCTTCTCACACGGGGGAGGGGGGGGGATCACTAGTGACACACTCTATGACGTCATCAGCTGGATTTTGGCGCCAATTTGGGTTCATGAGTGGGTTTGATGTATTGCTTGTTCCCTTTGAGAAAGGCTGTGGGCTCAGCCGAAACGTTAGTTTGACAAAATACATTTTTCTTTATTTTTCACTAAGACCTGTGAGTGCGGCGTCCTTTATCTTTTATACTTATAATATAATATTGCTGCAATTGATATGTCACTGTCACCGGTATGGGGGGTGTCTCTATTATACATTTATACACACTTTTGTTCCACCTCTATCTGATATTAAATCATTACTGTTCTCAATTCATTCCATTAATAAGAAAAAGTAGAAGTGTAAGAATCACCCTATGTGGCTTAACTCTGAGGGAAAGAAGTTAATAGGGAGAAAAAGGAAAGCTTTTAAGAAATATAAGTCAGAGGGGACAGTAGCTGCGTTTAATGAATATAAACACTATAACAAGTGGGTAAAACAGCAATCCGAAAGGCAAAGATAGAAAATGGGGAGCGCATCGCGGCCGAGGCCAAGACTAACCCCAAAAAGTTTTTTAAGTATATTAATAGTAAAAAGATGCAGGTTGAGGGTGTGGCCCCATTGAGTTATAATAACAATATGGTTACAGCGGGTACAGAAAAGGCAGATGTGCTTAACCAGTTCTTTTCTTCTGTGTATACAGTAGAGGAGCCAGTGGGCCAAGTCTCACCCAATAGCTGCACTGTTGCCTCAGCTCCAACTACACAGTGGTTGGCACAGGATATGGTGCTTAAAGGGTTACACACGATAAATGTAAACAAGGCACCGGGGCCAGATGGAATACACCCTCGGGTACTGAGAGAGCTAGGGGCAGAATTGCAGTGGCCCTTGTTTCTGATATTCTCAGACTCGCTCTCATCAGGTATGGTACCTAGGGATTGGAAGATAGTGATGTAGCGAACATCGCCGAAAATTTTCGCGAACCCGTTCGCGGACTTTCGCCCAAAACTTGCGAATATTCGCGAACTTTGCAAACCCCATAGACTTCAATGGGAAGGCGAACTTTAAAACCTAGAAAAACCATTTCTGCCCAGAAAACTGATTTTAAAGTTGATTAAAGGGTGCCACGACCTGGGCAGGGGCATACAGGGGGGGGATCAAGGGCAAACATTTCTCTGAAAAATACTTTGTAAAAAAAACGCAAAAAAAACGGCGGAAAAAACCGAGGCAAAAAAACGCGGCGCAAAAAAAACCGCGGCGAACCCAAATTGGCGAACATCGGCAAAAGTCCGCGAACACCCCATGTTCGTGCGAATTAGTTTGCCGGCGAACAGTTCGCTACATCTCTATTGGAAGAAGGCGAATGTCATTCCTATATTTATACAGGGAGTAAGGTCTCAGCCGGGCAATTATAGGCCTGTAAGTCTGACATCCGTGGTGGGCAAGTTATTTGAAGGCTTGTTAAGGGATCACATACAAAATAATGTAGTGGAGAATGGCATTATGGGTAGGAATCAGCATGGCTTTATGAAGGGCAGGTCATGTCAGGCCAATTTAATTGCTTTTTATCATGAGGTGAGTAAGAAGCTGGACAGTGGGGGGGCAGTAGTGAGACAGTGGGGGGGCAGTAGTGGGACAGTGGGGGGGTAGTAGTGGGACAGTGGGGGGGTAGTAGTGGGACAGTGGGGGGTAGTAGTGGGACAGTGGGGGGGCAGTAGTGGGACAGTGGGGGGGCAGTAGTGGGACAGTGGGGGGGGCAGTAGTCGGACAGTGGGGGGGCAGTAGTCGGACAGTGGGGGGGCAGTAGTCGGACAGTGGGGGGGCAGTAATGGGACAGTGGGGGGGCAATAGTGGGACAGTGGGGGGACAGTAATGGGACAGTGGGGGGGCAGTAATGGGACAGTGGGGGGGGCAGTAATGGGACAGTGGGGGGGGCCAGTAATGGGACACTGGGGGGGCAGTAGTGGACAGTGGGGGGGCAGTAGTGGGACAGTGGGGGGTCAGTAAATGGGACAGTGGGGGGGCAGTAGTGGGACAGTGGGGGTCAGTAATGGGACAGTAGTGGGACAGTGGGGGGGCAGTAGTGGGACAGTGGGGGGGGCAGTAGTGGGACAGTGGGGTCAGTAATGGGACAGTAGTGGGACAGTGGGGGAGCAGTAGTGGCACAGTGGGGTGCAGAAGTGGGACAGTAGTGGGACAGGTGGGGGGGGCAGTAGTGGGAGCAGTGGGGGTCAGTAATGGGACAGTGGGGATGCAGTAGTGGGACAGTGGGGGGGTCAGTAATGGGACAGTGGGGTGCAGAAGTGGGACAGTAGTGGGACAGTGGAGGGGGCAGTAGTGGGACAGTGGGGTGCAGAAGTGGGACAGTAGTGGGACAGTGGGGGGGCAGTAGTGGGGACAGTGGGGGGTCAGTAATGGGACCCGTGGGGGGGCAGTAGTGGGACAGTGGGGATGCAGTAGTGGCGACAGTGGGGGGGGCAGTAGTGGGACAGTGGGGGGGCAGTAGTGGGACAGCGGGGATGCAGTAGTGGGACAGTGGGGGGGCAGTAGTCGGACAGTGGGGGGGGCAGTAATGGGACAGTGGGGATGCAGTAGTGGGACAGTGGGGGGGGGGGGACAGTAATGGGACAGTGGGGGGGCAGTAGTGGGACAGTGGGGGGGCAGTAGTGGGACAGCGGGATGCAGTAGTGGGACAGTGGGGGGGCAGTAGTCGGACAGTGGGGGGGGCAGTAATGGGGACAGTGGGGGGGCAGTAGTGGGACAGTGGGGGGGGCAGTAGTGGGACAGTGGGGGTCAGTAATGGGACAGTGGGGGGCAAGTAGTGGGACAGTGGGGGGGCAGTAGTGGACAGTGGGGGGCAGTTATGGGACAGTGGGGGGGGCAGTAATGGAACAGTGGGGGGTGCAGTAGCGGGACAGTGGGGGGGGGCAGTAGTGGGACAGTGGGGGTCAGTAATGGAACAGTGGGGGGGGCAGTAGTCGGACAGTGGGGGGGGGCAGTAATAGGACAGTGGGGATGCAGTAGTGGAACAGTGGGGGGGTCAGTAATGGGACAGTGGGGCAGTAGTGGGACAGTGGGGGGGTCAGTAATGGGACAGTGGGGTGCAGAAGTGGGACAGTAGTGGGACAGTGGGGGGGCAGTAGTGGGACAGTGGGGGTCAGTAATGGGACAGTGGGGGGGCAGTAGTGGGACAGTGGGGGGGGCAGTAATGGGACAGTGGGGGCAGTAGTGGGACAGTGGGGGGGTCAGTAATGGGACAGTGGGGTGCAGAAGTGGGACAGTAGTGGGACAGTGGGGGGGGCAGTAGTGGGACAGTGGGGGTCAGTAATGGGACAGTGGGGGGGCAGTAGTGGGACAGTGGGGGTCAGTAATGGGACAGTGGGGATGCAGTAGTGGGACAGCGGGGATGCATTAGTGGGACAGTGGGGGTGCAGTAATGGGACAGTGGGGGTGCAGTTGTCGAACAGTAGGGGGCAGTAGTGGGACAGTGGGGGGGCAGTAATGGGACAGTGGGGGGGCAGTTGTCGAACAGTAGGGGGGCAGTAGTGGGACAGTGGGGGGGCAGTAGTGGGACAGTGGGGTGCAGTAGTGGGACAGTAGTGGGACAGTGGGGGGGAGTAGTGGGACAGTGGGGGTGCAGTAGTGGGACAGTGGGGGGGGCAGTAGTGGGCAGTGGGGGTGCAGTAATGGGACAGTGGGGGTGCAGTTGTCGAACAGTAGGGGGGCAGTAGTGGGACAGTGGGGGGCAGTAATGGGACAGTGGGGGTGCAGTTGTCGAACAGCTAGGGGGGCAGTAGTGGGACAGTGGGGGTCAGTAGTGGGACAGTGGGGTGCAGTAGTGGGACAGTAGTGGGACAGTGGGGGGGAGTAGTGGGACAGTGGGGTGCAGTAGTGGGACAGTGGGGGGGCAGTAGTGGGACAGTGGGGGTGGCAGTTGTCGAACAGTAGGGGGGCAGTAGTGGGACAGTGGGGGGCAGTAGTGGGACAGTGGGGGGGGCAGTAGTGGGACAGTGGGGGGGCAGTAGTGGGACAGTGGGGGGGCAGTAGTGGGACAGTGGGGGGTCAGTAATAGGACAGTGGGGGTCAGTAATGGGACAGTGGGGGGGCAGTAGTGGGACAGTGAGGGTCAGTAATGGGACAGTAGTGGGACAGTGGGGGGGCAGTAGTGGGGACAGTGGGGGGGCAGTAGTGGCACAGTGGGGGTCAGTAATGGGACAGTGGGGGGCAGTAGTGGGACAGTGGGGGCGTCAGTAATGGGACACGCTGGGGGCGTCAGTAATGGGACAGTGGGGGGGGGCAGTAGTGGGACAGTGGGGGGGGGCAGTAGTGAGACAGTGGGGTGGCAGAAGTGGGACAGTAGTGGGACAGTGGGGGGCAGTAGTGGGACAGTGGGGGGTCAGTAATGGGAACAGTGGGGGGGCAGTAGTGGGACAGTGGGGATGCAGTAGTGCGACAGGTGGGGGGGGCAGTAGTGGGACAGTGGGGGGGCAGTAGTGGGACAGCGGGGGGGGCAGTAGTGGGACAGTGGGGGGGAGGTAGTCGGACAGTGGGGGGGGCAGTAATGGGACAGTGGGGGGGGCAGTAGTGGGACAGTGGGGGGGGACAGTAATGGGACAGTGGGGGTGCAGCAGTGGGACAGTGGGGGGGCAGTAGTGGGACAGTGGGGGGGCAGTAGTGGGACAGTGGGGGTCAGTAATGGGACAGTGGGGGGGCAGTAGTGGGACAGTGGGGGGGGCAGTAAGTGGGACAGTGGGGGGGCAGTAGTGGGACAGTGGGGGTCAGTAATGGGACAGTGGGGGGGCAGTAGTGGGACAGTGGGGGGCAGTTATGGGACAGTGGGGGGCAGTTATGGGACAGTGGGGGGCAGTAAATGGAACAGTGGGGGGTGCAGTAGTGGGACAGTGGGGGGGGCAGTAGTGGGACAGTGGGGGGGCAGTAGTGGCAGTGGGGTCAGTAAGAGGAACAGTGGGGGGGCAGTAGTCGACGAGATGGAGGGCAGTAGTGGGACGTGGGGGGGCTGTAGTGGGACAGTGGGGGGCAGTGTGGACAGAAGTGGGGGGGCAGTAGTTGGAAGTGGGGGAGGATGTATGGACAGTGGGGGGCAGTAGTGGGACAGTGGGGGGGCAGTAGTGGGACAGTGGGGGGGCAAGTAGTGGGACAGTGGGGGGGCAGTAGTGGGACAGTGGGGGGGCAGTAGTGGGACAGTGGGGGGGCAAGTAGGTGGGACAGTGGGGGGCAGTAGTGGGACAGTGGGGGGGACAGTAGTGGGACAGTGGGGGGCAGTAGTGGGACAGTGGGGGGCAGTAATGGACAGTGGGGATGCAGTAGTGGGACATGTGGGGGAGGCCAGTAATGGACAGTGGGGGGCAAGTATGGGACGGGGGAGACAGTAGTGGACAGTGGGGGGGCAGTAGTGGGACCGTGGGGGGGGGAGTAGTGGACAGTGGGGGGCAGTAGTGGGACAGTGGGGGGAGTAGTGGGACAGTGGGGGGCAGTAGTGGGACAGTGGGGGCAGTGTGGGACAGTGGGGGGCAGTAGTGGGATGGGAGGGCGTTAGTGGGACATGGGGGGCAGTAGTGGGACAGTGGGGGGGGGCAGTAGTGGGACAGTGGGGGGGCAATAGTGGGACAGTGGGGTGCTGTAGTGGGACACGTGGGGGGGCAGTAGTGGGACAGTGGGGGGGCAGTAATGGGAGTGGGGGGCAGTAATGGGACAGTGGGGGGGCAGTAGTGGGACAGTGGGGGCAGTAGTGGGCAGTGGGGGGAGTAGTGGACACAGTGGGGGCAGTAGTGGGAAGTGGGGGCAGATGGGCTGGGGTGCAGTAGTGGACAGTGGGGGGGCAGTAGTGGGACAGTGGGGGGGGCAGTAGTGGGACAGTGGGGGGGGCAGTAGTGGGAACAGTGGGGGGCAGTAGTGGGACAGTGGGGGGGCAGTAGTGGGACACGTGGGAGGGCAGTAGTGGGACAGTGGGGTCAGTAGTGGGACAGTGGGGGAGTGCAGTAAGTGGGACAGTGGGGGGGGCAGTAATGGGACAGTGGGGATGCAGTAGTGGGACAGTGGGGGGGGGCAGTAGTGGGACAGTGGGGGGGCAGTAAGTGGGCGTGGGGGGGCACAGTGTGGGACAGTGGGAGGGGCAGTGTAGTGGGGCAGTGGGGGGGCAGTAGTGGGACAGTGGGAGGGCAAGTAGTGGACAGTGGGGGGCAGTAGTGGGACAGTGGGGGGGCAGAGTGGGACGTGGGGGGGCAGTAGTGGGACAAGTGGGGGGGCAGTAATGGGACAGTGGGAGGGCAGTAGTGGGACAGTGGGGGCGCAGTAGTGGAACAGTGGGGGGGCAGTAGTTGGGACAGTGGGGGGTCAGTAGTGGGACAGTGGGGTGCTGTAGTGGGACAGTGGGGGGGCAGTAGTGGGACAGTGGGGGGGCAGTAATGGACAGTGGGGGGCAGTATGAAGTGGGGGGGCAGTAGTGGGACAGTGGGGGGCAGTAGTGGACAGTGGGGTGCAGCAGTGGGACAGTGGGGGGCAGTAGTCGGACAGTGGGGGGGCAGTAATGGCACAGTGGGAGGGGCAGTAATGGGACAGTGGGGATGCAGTGTGGACAGTGGGGGGGTGCAGTAGTGGGCAGTAGGGGGGCATAGTGGGACAGTGGGGGGGCAGTATGTGGGAACAGTGGGGGGCAGTAGTGGACAGTGGGGGGCTAGTGGGACAGTGGGGGCAGTAGTGGGACAGTGGGGGGGGGGCAGTAGTGGGACAGTGGGGGGAGTAGTGGGACAGTGGGGGTCATAGTGGGACAGTGGGGGCAGTAGGTGGGACAGTGGGGGTGCAGTAGTGGACAGTGGGAGGGCAGTAAGTGGGGACAGTGGGGGGGCAGTAATGGACAGTGGGGTATGCAGTGTGGGAAGTGGGGGGGCAGTAGTGGGACAGTGGGGGGGCAGTAGTGGGACAGTGGGGGGGCAGTTGAGTGGGACAGTGGGGGGGCAGTAGTGGGGACAGTGGGGGGGCAGTAGTGGGACAGTGGGGGGCAGTAGTGGGACAGTGGGGGGGCAGTAGTGGGACAGTGGGAGGGCAGTAGTGGGACAGTGGGGGGGCAGTAGTGTGGGTGGGACAGTGGGGGGGCAGTAGTGGGACAGTGGGGGGCAGTAGTGGGGACGAGTGGGGGGGGGCTAGTAATGGCACAGTGGGGGGGCAGTAGTGGGACAGTGGGGATGCAGTAGTTGGGAACAGTAGGGGGGGGGGCAGTAGTGGGACAGTGGGGGGGCAGTGTGGGCACAGTGGGGGGGCAGTAGTGGGACAGTGGGGGGCAGTAGTGGCGACAGTGGGGGGCAGTAGTCGGGACAGTGGGAGGGCAGTAGTGGGACGTGGGGGGGCAGTAGTGGACAAGTGGGGGGCAGTAGTGGGACAGTGGGGGCAGTAGTGGGACAGGTGGGGGGCATAGTGGGACGTGGGGGCAGTAATGGCAGTGGGGCGCGCAGTAGTGGGACAGTGGGGGGGCAGTAGTGGGACAGTGGGGGGGTCAGTAGTGGGCAGTGGGGGTGCCTGTAGTGGGACAGTGGGGGGGGCAGTAGTGGGACAGTGGGGGGCAGTAATGGGACAGTGGGGGGGCAGTAATGGACAGGTTGGGGGGGGCAGTAGTGGACAGTGGGGGGCAGTAGTGGGACAGTGGGGGCAGTGGCAGTGGGACAGTGGGGGGGCAGTAGTGGACAGTGGGGGGGCAGTAATGAGCAGTGGGGGGAGTATGGGACAGTGGGGAATGGCAGTAGTGGGACAGTGGGGGGGGCAGTAGTGGGAGTGGGGCAGTAGTGGGACAGTGGGGGCAGTAGTGGACAGTGGGATTCCCCACTAACAGCCACCCCCACTGTCCCACTACTGAACCCCCCACTGTCCCACTACTGCCCCCCACTAGTCCCACTACTGCCCCCCACTGTCCCACTACTGCCCCCCCACTGTCCCACTACTGCCCCCCACTGTCCACTCTGCGCCCCCACGTCCCACTACTGCCCTCGTCACTGTCCACTACTGCCCCCCACTGTCCCACTACTGCCCCCCACTGTCCCACTACTCGCCCCACTGTCCCACTACTGCCCCCCAC
Organism: Xenopus tropicalis; assembly: GCF_000004195.4. Classification (NCBI taxonomy): domain Eukaryota; kingdom Metazoa; phylum Chordata; class Amphibia; order Anura; family Pipidae; genus Xenopus; species Xenopus tropicalis. The sequence continues at coordinate 6,321,079 of NC_030682.2, forward strand.
TGTCCCACTACTGCCCTCCCACTGTCCCACTACTGCCCCCCACTGTCCCACTACTGCCCCCCCACTGTCCCACTTACTGCCCCCCCACTGTCCCACTACTGCATCCCCACTGTCCCATTACTGCCCCCCCACTGTGCCATTACTGCCCCCCCACTGTCCGACTACTGCCCCCCACTGTCCCACTGCTGCATCCCCACTGTCCACTACTGCCCCCCACTGTCCCACTACTGCCCCCCACTGTCCCCATTACTGCCCCCCACTGTCCCATTACTGCCCCCCCACTGTCCCACTACTGCCCCCACTGTCCACTACGCACCCCCACTGTCCCACTACTGCCCCCACTGTCCCACTAACTGTCCCCCCACTGTCCCACTACTGCCCCCCACTGTCCCACTACTGCCCCTCCCCACTGTCCATCTACTGCCCCCCCATTGTCCCACTACTGCCACCCCCACTGTCCCCTACTGCCGCCCCCCACTGTCCACTACTGCCCCCCACTGTCCACTCTACACTGCCCCCTCCCACTGTCCCACCTACTGCCCACCCCCACTGTCCCACTACTGCACCCCCACTGTGTCCACTACTGCCCCCCACTGTCCCAACTACTGCCCCCCACGTCCCACTACTGCCCCCCCACTGTCCACTACTGCATCCCCCACTGTCCCATTACTGCCCCCCCACTGTCCATTACTGCCCCCCCACTGTCCCACTACTGCCCCCCCACTGTCCCACTACTGCCCCCCCACTGTCCCATCTACTGCCCCCCCACTGTCCCACTACTGCCCTCAAACACTGTCCACTACTGCCCCCCGTACTATGTCCCACTACTGCCCCCCCACTGTCCCACTACTGCCCCCCGCCACTGTCCACTACTGCCTCCCCCACTGTCGCACTATACTGCCCCAACTGTCCCACTACCTGCCCCCCCACTGTCCCACTACTGCCCCCCCCACTGTCCCACTACTGCATCCCCACCTGTCCCATTACTGCCCCCCCAACTGTCCACTACACTGCCCCCCACTGTCCCACTACTGCCCCCCCACTGTCCCACTACTGCCCCCCACTGTCCCACTACTGCCCCCACTGTCGCACTCTGCCCCCCACTGTCCCACTCTGCACTGCCCCCACTGTCCCACTACTGCCCACTCACACTGTCCCACTACTGCCCCCCACTGTCCACAACTACTGCCCCCACTGTCCCACTACTGCCCCCCCACTGTCCCACTACTGCCCCTCCACTGTCCCACTACTGCCCCCCCACTGTCCCACTACTGCATCCCCACTGTCCCATTACTGCCCCCCCACTTGCCATTACTGCCCCCCCCACTGCCACTACTGCCCCCCCACTGTCCCACTACTGCATCCCCACTGTCCCACTACTGCCCCCCACTGTCCCACTACTTACTGCCCCCCACTGTCCCACTACTGCCCCCACTGTCCCATTACTGCCCCCACTGTCCACTCTGCCCCCACTGTCCCACTACGCACCCCACTGTCCCACTACTCCCCCCACTGTCCACTACTGCCCCCCCCCTGCCACTACTGCCCCCACTGTCCACTACTGCCCCCACGTCCCACTACGCCCCCCACTGTCCCACTACTGCCTCCCCCACTGTCCCAACTACTGCCCCCCACTGTCCCACTACTGCCCACTATGTCCCACTACTGCCTCGCCACTCTGTCCACTACTGCCCCCCACTGTCCCACTACTGCTGCACCCCACTGTCCCAACTACTGCCCCACTGTCCCACTACTGCCCCCGCCACTGTCCCACTACTACTGCCCCCCCCCACTGTCCCACTACTGCCATACTCATTCCCCACGTC